>NC_047033.1:11021881-11343279 GCF_902652985.1 Pecten maximus | reverse complement strand
ATTCTCTTATTTTAGTGAGAGCTTTATCGTCAAATACTAATCTACATTTCGCCATAAAACTCTCATCATGACATCTAAAAACAGTGTTAACTTAAACATTGAGACTACACGCTCATTGGCTCAAATTCTGACGAAAGACTATCAACACACTTTTTCAAAAATGTGATTTAAAAAACTATCCCAAAATTGAAAAATTAAGATTTTTGTGATTTTTTGTTTAAACCTTTATAAATATACATCCAATTTCTAATTTTGAAAGTTTTGAACATATACCAAATTGAAATATTAAGATAATTTGTTGTAAAACTTACAATACAGACTTTGAGCAAATGAACCCAGGTGAAATTATTCTCTTTACTACAATGTAGACGATAATACAGACTGATTATTAATGAAATCTTTATTATTTTATCTAACAGCACCTATTTCATAATCATCCTTCGTAAATATCACTTGCACATTTTAAATAAATGTTTTTCGCCATCCAAATTTTTAAAGTGGGAATAGAAATAACATCAAAGACGTATAATTTTCCTCCTGAAATAAAAATATGATTAAATCTAACAGAAATTAAAAGATTTTTACAAATATGATTGATATTTTTTCACAAACATTAATATCAGACATCATGTATTTCATCATAGATTCAATAGCCTGCTCATTATATGATATTAAATTGCATGTGTCAATATTTTTCCTATAATTATGTAAAGGTTAAATTAAAATTTAGTTGATTAAAAGTTGTTACATAATAATCTTCAAAATTCACGCCATGCGTATGATTGATCCTATCATACCTTCCTGGCATCCTGGACGAACTGATGCCACTGCGATTTGAACTGACGGCTGGTGGAGACCTTCTGTTGCCATGACTCCCATACCGTCTGTATGTAGGTCATACGTTCACTGTACTCGGAGATGATTCTCTCCACAGTCAGGACAGGCTCTTTTACATTCAATGTTGAGTCATCCGTAACCTGTAATTATTGATTAAACAATTATTTGTTATTTCAATGAACAGCTATGAAAAAGTTAAAACAATTTTTAAGAATGTTAAGAATTTCTTAAGGTGTACATTTCTATATTTTTTCAAGTATCAAATCAATTAAATCTCTTAAGAGTACCATCACTTTAATTAAGAAAATGGTTTAGAGATCGTTTACTTATTAATAAGAAGAAATCTGGAAATGTCTTATTAATTAAGAGTTCTGTGGAACAGCATGGAAATTTCTTAACAAGAAAGTATTATGGAAATATGTTTACAAAGTAAGTAATATGGAAATTGCTTACCAAGTAAGAATTCTGGAAATTTTGTGTACCAAGTAAGAATTCTGGAAATTTTGTGTACCAAGTAAGAACTCTGGTAATCTTGTGTACCAAGTAAGCATTATGGCAATGCCTTACTGTGAAAAGATTCCGGGAATGTCTTACTGTGGAAGAATTCTGGGAATGTCTTACTGTGGAAGAATTCTGGGAATATCTTACTGTGGAAGAATTCTGGGAATGTCTTACTGTGGAAGAATTCTGGGAATGTCTTACTGTGGAAGAATTCTGGGAATGTCTTACTGTGGAAGAATTCTGGGAATGTCTTACTGTGGAAGAATTCTGGGAATGTTTTACTGTGGAAGAATTCTGGGAATCTCTTACTGTGGAAGAATTCTGGGAATGTTTTACTGTGGAAGGATTCTGGGAATGTCTTACCATGGAAGAATTCTGGGAATGTCTTACTGTGGAAGAATTCTGCGAATGTCTTACCGTGGAAGGATTCCTGGGAATGTCTTAACGTGGAAAAATTCTGGGAATGTCTTACCGTAGAAGAATTCTGGAAGAATGTTTTCCCTTTGTCTTGTGTTTCTTTGTACAGTTCGCTGAGCTTTGTGTACATTTCCTCTGTGTGGCGCATAGCCTGGTCGGTGAGATCCTGCAAGTTCTCAGTTTCCGACGTCATAATGTGTTCTAGCCCACTCATGCTAGTAGTTAGCTGTAAAAATCATAAATAATGATGTCACTACATGTCATGATCCATTCTGGGTAGTTGTCAATGGTCACAGGCGTGATATGATTGATGACGTCATGACCTGTGCGAGCTTGCTCATGACTTATGGTTAGCATTCTACAGTAAATATTTCGAAGAAAATAATGTTATCAACAAAAATTATTGATAGATATGTGTAGGAGATTTTTCCACCTTATTAATCTTGATAGTTTTATTGGCAGACTTTACCAACAACATTTCAGCCATGATCATACATGCGAGAACAAATGTAAAAACACCAAAACCTTATATTTTATTATCTGTAACCATGGGGATGAAATCTTAACCATATCACAAACTCAATACTGGAAAAACAGCAGAAATAGAATCCTTGTATGTTCAATACATTCATTCTGTATTTATCCTCAAATAAGCCCCCTCCCCAAGTGCAAGACTTTAGTACTGTACTTATCCTTTAATAAGCCCCCTCCCCCAGTGTAAGACTTTAGTACTGTACTTATCCTTTAATAAGCCCCCTCCCCCAGTGTAAGACTTTAGTACTGTACTTATCCTTTAATAAGCCCCCTCCCTAAGTGTAAGAGTTTAGTACTGTACTTATCCTTTAATAAGCCCCCTCCCCCAGTGTTAAAGTTAAGTTTGGGGAGGCTTATCTATAACAACCACTTTTAGCTTACTACCTTTAAAATTAATGATTCTACAAAGTTTATTTGTGGGAAAGGGTTTAGTTTTGGATAGATATGGTATAAAATTTTAAAATAAAAAGAAAAAAAAAAAGAACTTAAAAAAGCTTTGAAAGAGATAGAATTTAGATTGCTTACTTATGCAAATGCTACATTAGTAAAATATTTTAGTTGTGACAAACAAAATGCCTGCTATGAACATATCTTGTGTGAAGACAGATTTGACTCACCTGTTGCACAAGCTTGTGGAATGACAGGTAGACAAGAGACAACTGAATGCGGACTTCAACAATGCGATGCAGCCTCTGCATCTGTTTGTGTAATGTGTCGACCTTTCCTGCAGCGGTCTGGGCCTCCTGGTCCCCTGACTTGACCAGATTTACCCCCGCCTCAAACAAGGCCTCCAACTCCGCATTCTTGTCCTGTAACGTTCATTTAAAACATTCCTTTAAAACCAGTTTTGCTTTCTTTTTTTCCAGAATAGTAAAATAATTTTTGTAACTGATTTTCAAAAATATCAACAGATCAACTTGTATATAGCTCCTATATAATAAAAATACAAACATTGAATTGCAGAAACTGAAGTTTGAATTGATTCTTTGATTCTGTAAATAAAATAGTTATCTTTATCCAGCAAAGGGAAGCCACTCTCATGATATCTTAAGATTTTTTTTTTCATCATTATACCATACAACTATAGCAAAAATAGTTTTCCAATTTCATATCACAGAACAAATAATCATCACTTATTTTAAAAGACAATTATTTTTTTTAAATCCATTTTTCTTTACCCTTAAGTCTTGTTCTAGTTGTTCATGAATTTCTAAGAAGTCCTCCGCTGTCTCAAGGCGTGTTCCCATGTCCGCGTGTTGGCTTAGGGTGGCCTGGCCTATGGAAGTCAGCCATGTTTGTAGCTATAACAACAAAAATTCATTTGCAAAAAAATTGTTCATAAATGTCAGCAAATGTGGAGGCAGAGCAAAAACTCAAATTGCAGAACCTGTTGCTGAGGATATAGATTCAGCCATTTTTTCAAACCATACCAACGGAAATTCAATCTGTAGTGAAATGTTCACCACAACATACTCCTACATAAGAATTTGCCTTTAAATAAAATTGTTTCCTAATAATGAACACATTTCTGTAATTAAGTTCTAAAAGGACTTAATGTTAACTATTATATTTCATATCTAATAGACCATGATATAATCAGGGGACATCAGAGGGAAAAGAACTGTCACCTCAATCTACAGGGTTGATGTTTTGTTGGTGTTAAACTTACGCTGTTAAAGTGTTCCTGGAATTGTAGGTAGGCCTGGCTTCTTTCCCAAGCCTCCGCCCGTCGCGCCTTGCACAGGGACTCCAAACCAGCGCAACGCTCTTGCAACAGTGTCATCTGTAGGGAAAATAAATGGGATTTTAAGTGACTACTTAATAGATCTTACATAAATAGATCGCAATATGGTGTAGGACTTCATCCTCATCACCTATTTCTCACACCTCGGACAGGGAAATCTCACGTGATACCCAGTGCTAGATTCTGTAACATCCCAACCTGAGGCGTACGCCGAGGTTGGGATTATGTTACAGAATCTTAGCCCTCGACTGAGATAACCCGATCTCGATCACTTACAGGTAATAGATTTTATTAATCTGTATCAGACTGATGCCCAATCCATTGGTAGTCAGTACATCCTTAGATTTATATATATCCTGAATTCTACCCTCTTTCACAGGGTAAACACACAGGTCCACAGTTGTCCCCAACTCTTCATGCTTAACTTTAGCCAAGAGGTCACAGATCCACCCCTAGTCTGTGTTATGTTTAATGGATATCTTCATCCTCAGGGTACTTTTCCCACCCCCAATAACATCCCCTACCCCTGGCAGTGTAAATACTGATTCTGGCATTTTCAGCCCAAAGTTGCTTTCCCGATTCCTGATATTATCCCCTACCCCTGGTGGTTTAAATAATGTTTGTAATGTTTTCGGCTCCAAGTTACTTAGCCCTACTCCCCCAGGGTATGTACTTACCCTGCGTCTGACGCCATCAGCCCCGGGGTCGTCCCTACTGACCCTCTCCAGTAGGATGCGCCCCTCTCGTTGGGCCTGTGTGGAAGCTTCCACGATGGCGTTAGACAACTGAGCATGCCTGTCGGCAAGCGCTGCGCTGTTCCTCGGTAAGTCCGTGCTGTTAAGTTGGACTTCAACCTGATCCAATTTTGTTAGAGCCTGAAAACGATACGTGAATTCGTAATTTATAAATCTTTTCATTTCAGTCAGCCAGATTCTTAAATAACCTAAAAATAAAAAGATTATCACATTTTAGCATGGAGGGCAGTATGGGTATTTGTTCTTGGGTGACTTCCAGTTTCTGAAAATCTTCCCAAACTGATTTTTGGTTAAAATCAATTTTGTTTCTTAAGATCAATCATCTTTGTTGGTTGAAATAACCTCTTGTATTATATGTGTCTAAATCAATAGGTGAGTGAAATCAATATGGAGACTGCCAAATTGACTGAAATGAGTTCGAAGCTCCAGTGTAAAACTGGAAACTGGACAAGTGTGACCTACCGTTTCTGCCTGGTCAAAGAATGACGCAGCCATCATGATGTTTTTTCGTCTGTTGTCTAGTTTGTTTCTAAAGTCTTCACATTCACGGTCGACGGTCTGGAGGCGTCGCCTCACGCCCTCCGCATCCATGTTGGCACGGCGCAGGAGCTGGTCGGCATCGCGCACCAGTCGCACAACCGTCTGTTGTATGTGCTATAAATAGACCAAGTGATACAATATTCAACACCTGTGTAAATCTTCTTTCACTTAAACTGTTTGTATATCCTTTGAAACCAACTTAAACAAAAACTTACTAGACTACAAGAGAATTTATAGACAAGATGTTTCAAAATAATATCTGTGTTTTAAATAAATGTGTTACCTAATTTTCCTCGAATTTAAATCAAAAGACAGGATATTTAGATTATATTTTGTATAATAGAAAAGTATGTGACCTGCTCTTGCTTGAACTTGAATAAACAGACCGGATATTTTTGACAATATTATAAATAACTCTGTGACCTACTTTTGCTTGAGTTTCAAATCTGTAATGGTCCTCCTGCAGAAGCTGGACTTGATGGAATGAGTCGCCCAGCTCACTTTTCTGCAGGTATGTGGATCCGACTGTTCTGTACCAGTCCAGTATCTGAGAGTAAAAGTCACAGAAAGTTTCAAATAAAGTCAAATGGAGGCTTCAATCTATAGGGTGTTTGGGTGACGCCATGGTAATACACTCGCCTTTCACCAGGGTGGGACATGTAAAGGGATGGTGTCCTGCCTGACCACGTGGGTTACTCTGGCCACACCAATTTCCTCCCACAGTAAGACCCCTCTTAAACTTTCATCAATGCCAAAAAGAGTGATAGATACAAACTGACATAACTTGTTGCAAATGTCACATTATGAAAAGAATGTCATTAAGAAAGAACATATAAAATACAAGGGATTGAACTTTTAAATCCTCCAAAAAAAAGTAAAAGGATATTCTCCCTGAATGGAGTTAAATTCCTTGATGCTACAACTATAAAGCCGTGAAATTCGACCAGCACAGAGTTATCTGCCCCTATGTCACCAAGCCTTACCTTGTTGACTTCCATGTCGAGTTGACAAAGCTGGAAGCACTGTTCCAGTCGGATCCGACGCTGTTCCCAGATATCCTCAAGTCTTCGTCTTCGGTCTTGCAATAGTTCTAGTAGATGTTCTATTCCAAAGCACGCGGCGGTGGTAGCGTGCCTGTTCTGTAAGTCCGCATGCATACCCATTTCTCGTATGCGTGTGAGTAGTATATGTCCTTGGTTTAGTGTTGATTTTGATGCTTCCAATATTCCTGCAAATTGAGCAATAAAATTTATTTCTAAAATTATAGGCAACACTTTGAGATAAGGCAATATTTACAAAATGACAGAACATTATAATTTGTTTCATAATTAAAGGAAATAAACATTCCTTTTGCGTTGATTTTTTTTTTTAAATCTTTCAAAAAATATTTAAACATTGAAACTAAACTATCACCAAACTGATCATTTCAAAACATTATTGCTTTTTTAATTACATTTTTTTAACTGGGTAATATTTCACCCCAAAAATAGATAAATAATTGACTTGACTAGTTCCTACCGGTTTTGATCTCTTGATGTTGCTGAAGCAAGTGGCGGGCGGTTTCAACGTCATGAGTCGGCACAGAGGTCGAAAATTTACCCTGTGCTTGCTCCATTTTTGACGAAAACTGAAAAACAGATATAATCAGATAAATGGACCATTCAGTCACATACCATACTAAAACATTAATGTAGAATTTGTACTTCTGTTTGAAATTTCTTAAGAAATATCAATTTTTGAAAAATGATAACTTCATTTCTTTATTGTACAGACTCTAGTGAAAACAAACAGTCAGGTTATGCTTACCTCGTGCGCACTTTTGTGGAATTCCACACTTTGCTCCAGAATGAGGCTACGAGCCTCTAGTTTCTTGTTGAGCTCTCTCCAAGCCTCGCTGAGCGTGTCGGCCATGGCACTGTACACATCTGCCTGAGACGGATTCTCCGTCACGTACGAGTCAGCACTACACAGTATCTTCTTCACTTCTTCTTCTTTGGCCTACAAATAAATTCAACATATTAACTTTCAGTTCAGTAACATTTACTTGGAAACACATCTTATACCACCTGTACAAGCATGACTTGTGAATGAGGTGGATGCATGTTTTTATTAACCAAGAAAAATTCTATTGCTTGATGGGGGGAAAGTTTCTGTGACAATGTCTCAGAATTTGTCACAAGAAGTGATACACAATTATGGATGTTTATCATTTTTATTAACCAAGAAAAATTCTATTGCTTGATGGGGGGAAAATTTCTGTGACAATGTCTCAGAATTTGTCACAAGAAGTGATACACAATTAAGGCCGAAGCTGAAGACTATCAGCCCCTAAGTTGTAACACAAATGATTATCTCCCCCTTGTTTTGGACATATCCCGGAGACCAACCTTATAAAGCTCAAATTTATTTATAAGGTTACTATTCTAGACACAGGGGGCTAGTGTAATATATAGGATGCTAAGTCTTCATTTTGATTGAAAAGTGATTATAATTGAGAAGTGATTATAATTGAGAAGTGATTGTAATCTATATTGTAAATACTTAAACACAGCTAGCTAGGAAGATAAAGTCCTCACCCTATAGATCAGAAGCAGATTCTTTCATTATATTGATTTCAAAGTCTTATTTGGATTCAATGGATTTTTTTCAGACTACGATACCACATATTTACTCTTTAGTATTTTTTTTCTTTTTTTAAACTTTAGGAATTAAAATGTCTACCTTTTCACATTAGTAACAAATGATCACGAAATAATCCACTAAATGATAATTGTCAAACAAATTCTGTAATATGAAGAATTAAGGATAAGATATAAGATAAAGGTTAACGATCATCTATAAATAGAGTAGATAAAATCTCATCTCATGAATTTTATTTTCAAGTTTATATCATTCAAAATTTTCTTTGCAAGCTTTGGATATACAGTCAAACCTGTCATATATGACCTTCCAAGGGAGGTAATAGAAAAGGTCACATATGACAGGTGGTCTCTTAATCCAGGTTCTGATAACTAGTATAATAGATAACCTTGTGAGGGGGAAGTCTCTAAATTAGGTGGTTGCTAAAGCAGGTTTGACTGTATAGGAAAGAAAGTTGAAGTGATATCATTTGAAATATTATTTACAAAAGTTTATTAAAGATTCTGTTCCCATTTCAGTTTAACGTTTGTTAACTTAAGGAAACCCCTTAAGTTAATATATACATAGGAATGCATTATTGGATTGAAGGAAAAAAATATCTTAGCTAAGGAACTTTGTTTAAAAAAATATTTACTTTAAGGAGGAATATTGATGAAAATAAGGCCTGATAAAAAACATACCTGCTCAGCATGTGGTTGAAAACCAGTAAACTGACAGAATGAATTGTTAATTAATTATTCAATTTAATTTTTATAAATCCTATTACATAATCACATATCCATATAAATTGAAGTTTACAGTTCATTATGGGAATGCAATATAGACATGATTCATTATAAAGAAGGTTTTTCTGGAATTTCCTCTTTTCATTTTTTTCCATAACGCTAGCCTGTAGATATGGCCAAGCAGAACACATTACAGATACAGGGACTACTGAACCAGTGTTTTAATCTTCTATCATCTCCCGTTTCAGTCTTTTCCTCTTTAATCTCACTTCAACATATAGTTCTATCCTTACTTTATTTCTGTTTCATCTTTTTTTTTGCAACTTTCAGTAAATATCTTTCTTTTTTTCATTTTGAGTTGACTCCAAAGACAGTTATCTATGGCATTCCTAAGAAAACGCTGTTTGCATCAGCAGAAAAAATCTGATAAATATTCTGTATATCGGACTGTGTTGTTCTATAAATAATTTCCAGCACACTATTCCTGTTATATATATAGCACCCTGGCCTGGCATTTTGTATTGAATGGTTGCCAGGCAGCCAGGCCTGAAACCCAATCCTACCCATCTGGTTACCTTATATAGTGAGTGAGGCATGCTGGGATTGGCTTAGAGAGTGGTAACTGTTGCTATGGTGATGTGATACAACATCCTGTCTGTTATCTCACCAGAGAATTATCTGACAGCCACTGTTATGGAACATTAGCCATTTTGCGAGAGATCCAAATAACCAGCTATTTTGAGATATAACTGTTAAAACAAATTCCTTGGAATGTCTGTGGTTACTTTTCACTCCAGAATAATCACAACGAAATTAGATAATTCGGTCTTTAGTTTCCAGTTATTCATCAAATAATCTATATATTTACAGTACTAATTCCAAATTCAAACTCAACATGTAAACTGGATTTTTAAGAATATTTTCAGAATGTAAAGAAAGTAAGCAGCTTAACATTCATTTCTCTTAATAATTGATAAATCAAAGAAAAAAAATCACATACATTATTATTATTAAATCTATGACAAAGGGAAAAGTTAATGAAAATCAAAACAGTCTTTAAACACATAAAAATGTATTTCCCAACAAAAATAGTGGACAATATTTTCACCCCTATTTTGGTCTGGAACATGGACAATTTGTAATAGGCAACAGGAATTATCTGTTTAGCATTGATGTGGAGATGAGGCAGCTTGTGTACGATCGTGTGAGGTAGGTGTGGGGGAGTATATGGACCCCAAAATTTGGCTCACTCCCCATCAAGTCATGTCTACGCTATCAATAAACGTGCAATGCACATACATTTCTGACACATGTTGTGCGTAATGCGCCGCCTCTGTTTAACGCAGTGTTGGTCTGCAATGCGGCTCTATGATCTACACATGTTCCTCCTCTATATACGTAATAATCGGTCTTGTACAAACGGTGACAAAAATATACCAAACAGATCTGACCATTAGACTTGAAATATCAAATCCAGCTCAACATGAATTCTAGCCATTTCAACTTTAGTGATCTACCTATGACTTGCAATTTACTCAACTACCAAACACAAAACTAACTGCTTTTTCTTAAAACTGTAGAATGTTATTGATCTTTAGAAGAAGAAAAATGTGGAATCATAAATTTAAATATGCATACATTTGAGATATTGATATTTCAGGTTGGTGAAGTTTAAACTAATACAGACTTTCTTTGAGTTCTCTTTTTCTATTCCTTCCATAATTTCTTTTCATTTGAGGGGATACAGTGTGGGGCTACAAGCAATGAAATGCTGTATCTATACTTCATATGAATCTTACTTTCTGAGATATTTATACTTCATATGAATCTTACTTTCTGAGATATTTTAAGAACAAAATTTTATCTTAGTTTTATGAAATTCAAAAGTAGAAAGAAAATTCACACAGATCCATACAAGAATCTTCTATTTTCACAACTAAATTTCTTTTCCTGTAAAACTTTTTGAAATTAAAAGTAATAGCTCAAACTTCTAACAACCTCAAACTTCATTTTAAAATCAGGCATGTTCTATGTTATTAAGCCATTACATATTTACCCATCAGGAGAAGAAGCTTTAATATGATTTCAGATCTGTACCAGCTTAAAAAGCAACTCCTACGTAAACCTTAGAATGGGTAATTACATATTTCTAAACAGCTCCTGTACCATAGAACATTAGAGGGGATGAGGGGGGGGGGGGGGTGGGGTACATGCCTATCAATATCTCACCCTGGAAGGAGATACCACAAGATGGCAGATGGGAAGCCAGTCAGTAAGAACTTCAATATGAGGGGGAGAAGGGGGGGAGAGGGTTAGACATACCTAGATTATCTTGAATGAATCACTTTCTCATTGGCAGATGAGTACACTGAGGTTATCAACTAATACTTGAACATATACAACAGTTAAATCTTCTGCGGCCAGACTCATTACGTAATTATTTACGTAAGCAAGTTTCTTAGTACAAATAACTTCTACCTAGCTTGTTTTTGAACAAAAATTTGGATACACGGTATATAGAATTCTACTGATATATTATAGCTCAACAGTAAAAATATTTCAACCAGAGATAGAATATGTTATTAGTAAGATGCAGTTCTGAAACAAAATCATTCAAAACAATGAATTCTGTTATCAGTATTTTATCAAATCCAGACCTATAATGTTTTTGCATGGGCAACACCCAGAAACTATACCAGACATCCCATATCTGAAAACTCTGACAAACATGTTTTTGTGGGTGTACATGACCAACTTATCTGTTCAGTGGGTCCTGTGTAAGCTATTTTAACCCCAAAGTAACTGAGATCCATATATATATTCTGTATGTGTTTATTAATGTTACAAAATATGATATGAACTTTTTCAAAACCACAATAAACATTTCTTTAAGGACAATATGTTTTGGAAAATTATATATTATTTTCAGCATAATATACATTATAATGAACTTTTAATTATAACTTTCAATCAAGTTTACTCACATCAGAAACAGTGTGCTGTGAGGCTGTTTAGTTCTCAGATTATGTAAGCATCCTGTATTAATGTTAGCACCGATATTACACTGTTATTACGGTTACACCCATCATAACTTTACTGGTGACTGTACAGAAATTTAAAGATTCCTTTTCAAGGGTGAAATGGAAACCTAATCATGTTGCTCTTAAGCACTTTTGTTACAAAGAGAAAAAAAAATTATATCAGGAAAAGACAACTCTTGTTACAGATAAATTTTAGTAAAACAGCAATATATTCTCTTACAATTTTTTTTGTGCATTTCCTAATGAATATCATTTTGGTTCATACATTTCTTACACAATTTAATATTATATTCAAAGGAAAGACAAAAACATTTGTAAGGATGAAGTAATTCATTTTTTATTCTGATATCTAGCCAATTTATTTACAAATAGTAATGTTTTGTTTTTATGAATGTTATTTATTTAATTAAATACCTTTCTTTGTGTAATAAGCTATAAAGAATCTACTTTTTTTTTCTTTATTTAAATATGCAACTCTTCTATCAAACAAAGGGCAGACAACTCTAAAATGTATGTATAAAGTCCTGGCAAATTGAACAAAAATGTTACTAATTGTTTAATACAGCAATTTTGTGTAACTCAATTATATCACAGCAGTATGTCGATGAAACAGAAACAGGGAGCACTAAATTGATAATGTTGTAGAGAGAGAGGCAAGGGATGTTATTTAAGCCTTAGCAGAGTTATCTGTACAATATCCTAACCAAATACAAATGGCACATGGTAGGCTGACCAGTCGATGATCTATATAATTACATATAACTAACCCTAATGTACACAAAAGATACAGAGGCTGGGGGAAAGGATGAAGAGTCTGAAGGGAAGATGCTTTGGTATCCACATCTGGTAGTAATTCTCCATGACATTTGATGATACAGCCAGTTAGCCACATATATTGGCTACCATCATTCCACTGGTGTGTTTCACAAAGGGCAGACAACTCTCAAATAACCCTCTATATCTCTATTACCACAGCTTATTAGTACAATATGGTGAATTTGTATGGTATAATTAACCATGATAGGGTCTATTTAGATAGCCAGTCCTGTGAATGATATTTCAGTCATATTATCAATGAGTGCCCTATCAAATATCTGTCCTCTTCCAGTTAACTCTCTGTCAATTCGGAGTTAATCTGATATTTCTCTTTTGTTTCCAAATATTCACAACTTATACCAAATTTGTTGCAAGATACAGATATGTTAATTAGATATTGAATACATCTACCTAAATTAACTTAATCATTTCACTATTCTGCTTTGGTAATGATATTGTTTCATGCACCGAGACTCTGTACCTTAGTGGAAGATTATATAGGTCACTGTATACCTACCTGTCAAGGTTGGAAGGTCAAGGTCACTAGGACCAGGCATCCAGAAAACATACTAATTTTACTCACAGAATTTCACTTTAATCCCATTTTAATCAAAATGAAATACCAGCTAAGATGCATCCAAGTTTTAAAAAATCTCCGTTTTACTAAGATTTTGATATCTCCGTGGCAATACTTTAGATATTTTTCCAGGTTTAAAACTTAATGATATTTTCCACGAAAAATCTCACCTTGGATATTAAATGGCCACTTTTCAACAGGACTCACAGAAAAATCATTCCATAATTACAAGATAGAAACATATCTACTGCTGGACAAGTTCTCCAACCAGACTCCTTGCTGGCCAAAATTGCTCTAGTCTAAACGAAACCTCTCCAAATGTAAAGTAAGCAGGCCCCCAACCCCTGTTTCTCCCACCCCTGGGCCTACAGATACCATGCATGTGTATGGAATATTTACAGATCCTGAAGGAGATAAGAATGACAAACTCCTGGAGGTTCCAGCCAAATCTGTGATGGAAGTGTTTTCCATATCGACTACATCTGAGCCCTATGGGATTTATCAGAGCCTAAAACCCACCAATATACACAAGGTATATTGTATTTTTGGACTAGCTGATACTGAGATTTCTGTATGTATGGAACTCATGAGTTTAACTGCTAATTCATCCAACATCATTGGATGGAGGCGGGATACCTCCACTTGTCAAAACAATATCCTACAACCATGGGTTAAATTCAAATAACTACCCATAAAAACATCTGTACAGTGAAATAATTTTTAAAATTGAGAAATTAAAGAGCTTTTATAAACAAAAAACAAAATTCAATTCATATCTTTTGTATTTGACCGATTGAACCATTTTTTCCTGCCTTTTTCATTCAATTCATATCATTTGTATTTGACTGATTGAACCATTTTTATTCTGCCTTTTTCATTCTTTTTTTTAACTTTCTACTGTTTACCATGCTGGGTTGTTTCACACTAAAACACTACATATTTGTTGATATATACACAGAGATAAGATTCTGTCTGTAGACCACGAAGGACTGATGTAGCCACATTATCAGGCCCTGAGGAAGAACAGCTCAGTGCCATATCTTTGATACAGATAGCGATTGTGATAACTTGGGGATAACATCATTTGGTATCAAAATAGCAATATTTCACTGCTTTTACCGACATGTGCCAAACTGATAAGTGAGTGTGAGGCATATACTGAATTATTCATAAATGTAGATAATTGAACATTGAACCCTTGGACATTAAAACTGCTACCAATTAATAACCGTGTTGAGAAATTTTTAGTTACCATGTCTAGTGCTTTGGACTCTAGAGGAAATGATTCATACATATTTTGTTCAGCCAGAAATCTAAAACTCTTCCTGCTTACTAGTTCAAACATGTGAGAAACTTATTAAACCTGCCCTCAGCCTCACTTTTAATTTGACCTACAGCCTCATTTTGAATTTGATCTTAAAACCTACCCCCACCTTGATTTTGATCTAATCAATAAGTCTCGCAATGAATTTGATTTAACCTCTCAACCTCATTTTGAGCTTGATCCAACCACTCAGCCTCATTTTGAGTTTGATCCAACCACTCAGCCTCATTTTGAGTTTGATCCAACCACTCAGCCTCATTTTGAGTTTGATCCAACCACTCAGCCTCATTTTGAGCTTGATCTAACCACTCAGCCTCATTTTGAGATTGATCCAACCACTCAGCCTCATTTTGAGTTTGATCCAACCACTCAACCTCATTTTGAGTTTGATCTAACCCTGCCCACAGCCTCACCTTGAGTTTGGCCAGCATCTCGTTGTGTTCTTTTAGATACTGGAGCGCCTCCTCGATCGTGGACCCCACGTCCATCAGGTCTGGTTCCATTTGGTGTACGCGCACTCTGATCCATTCTGCACCCTAAAACACACAAGGTCAAACAAGGTCAAATAGAGTTACATTGTATCAAACAATATATTAAAACAAGGTCAAACAAGGTACACATAGTATCGATCAATTAAAATACAGAAAGTCTGCCAGGTGACTGAACACTGGTGTTCAGTACATGTAGCTTAATTTGGACATTCAAGACAAAGTCAAACCGATTCCTAAAGTTTGATCAAGGTCACATGACGTCATACAAGGCAATATCATGTCATACAAGTCATGTCGTAAAAGTCTGGCAAGGTCGAAAAAGACAATAAAATATCTCAAATTAGGTAACACAAGGTCAAACAAATCCATTTATTAGTTTTGGACAAATCACTTTTTGTTTGGAATCTCTTATGAAACTGTCGTAGAATAACATTTTCTACTTTACATTTTCTTCAAAGAGTGAAATGTGTTTAAATCTAAACAAGAGTTTAAGGCTAAACAATTGCAATGTCATTCAAGGTCACATAAATGTTTTATTAGGTTACTTAAAAGTATTTAAATCCAAGTAAATTGTGGACAGAGAGAATCTAGAATATTTACAGTATAAATTTAATTTCGTTATAAACTCATCCCCTTTTTTATACCTCAAGGTTGGTATCTCAATCCATAACATTTTATCTAATGCCACCTGATATACCTTGTCAGTCCACCAGGCATTATAAACAATTTTGAAGCTTCCTTGAAATTTTGTGTTGATGCCAATACAATCTTTCATATATATGGTAAAACTATTTATAGAATGTTCTCTTCTCATCATGGACATGCGCACTGTATTTACCTACAATAAGCTAAACTTGGCCTCTGACTTATGGGTGGGTTAATTGACAGACAGAAGCAGCATTTGTAATTTCACTAAACAGGGGTATTATATGGATGGGTTAATTGCTGGTCAAATAGAATAACCTTCTACCGCATAAACTGCCTCTACTCCAAAGTTTGTGTATTATTTTTTTTTTTTTTTTTATCATTCTTTTCTTCTTTTCTCTCCACTTTCAGAGAGAACATGAGTATAAGTTAGAACACAGGTGCCTGACTCGTTTTATAAAATAAAAACATATAAGAGTACATATCAGGCGTCTGTGGTTAGAATAACATGTTTTGCCCTGTAGAAGTCAGTTGTAAAGTATTTTTATATAATCCAAATTGATTTGGATTAACTATATAAGTTGGAAAACATTGTTAGAGAAAAGGATTTAGATCAACTCTAATAACCTAATTACTGTTAATTTCTCACACAAAAAAAACAACACTTTTTATCCATGTAAAATCCAGACTGAAGACATTTGAAAGGGTGGGGCTCAAATGTACATATCTCCAGGTATACTATCAGGTTAAATCTCCCCACCAACACATCGAGCACGATTGACCAAAAAGACTGCCAAAATGACTGCTTTCTTCCTGTATCTATTTTAGATGTTGTTTTAATAACATCAAACTCGAAACCAGAAGAGTTTATCTTGTAAATCAGGGATGGCCTATTAACAGCTGATATAGGGCCAGTCCATTATTCTAATATGGGGGATGTAGGGAAGGGGCGGGGAGAGGAACATAAACATGAAGCTAAGGTACTAGTTACTAAATCTAGACTTTGTTTTATGAACATGGCTTAATAGTTTTGGAGCTAAATCCAAAGTCTGCTAGCAAAAATGTCAGTTCACACATACTTCTCTTAGAATAGTGTGATATGTATACTATAAGTAATCAAATGTAGAGACTCAAAACTGGCAGTGGGTTCTGGTTTTTGAAGCCCAGATAGGAATATATAGTAAAAAAACGTTTAATATCAACCTGGGGCAGGAAGTTCTGGCTTCTGTTAGAGTGAAGTTGGGTAACAGACAATGCTAGGTTTAGAATGGCATCATGATGGCAGGTGTGTACCTGCTTCTATAAATAGAAATTTACAAACTGCAGATGTGATTCAACAGCTGCTGAGTACTGAAGGGATGCAGGAGGAGGGGGAGGAGGGGGGGGGGGGGGGGGAGCTTCATAGAAACATTGCATTATATTCTAAATGCAAGGTCAAGGCCAGTCGCAAAGGTCAATGAACATTACTAGTTGTCCAATGTATATATGTGGATAATTATCCCGAGGATCTATGGAAACACTTCATTCTAATCACAAGGTCAATGCTATTTGCAAAGTTCTAGGCCAGCACTAGCTGTCCAAGATGTTTATGTGGATAATAATCGGAGCTCCATGGAAACATTGAATTCTAATTACAAGGTCAAGGCCATTCACAAAGGTCAATGACTAATACTTGTGGTACAATGTATCTATGCTGATAATGATTTGCGTTCCATTCCATTTGCATTCTAATTGCAGAGGCTAGCCATAAAGATCAAAGCCAGTACTAGCTGTCCTAGGTTATAATGTGCAGGCATAATGAAACCTCAATTCTGGTGCAAATTGTCAGAAATGTATATCCTTCAATGCATCAGCAAGCTTAGAATATTATACCTACTGGAAAAAGTTCAATTCTGAATGATTATTTATACCTCGTTTGAGATTCTGAATAGATGTAGCTCAACAGATTTTTGCATTTATTAGAGCAGACCATTTCACATGATATTTGACAGAAATAAACACATCTACTTTACCCCATGGCATGACCCATACTGTTTAAAAAACAAGAAAAATGTTTGAATTCAACCTAAACTTGATCTTAGGCAGTGAATTGGTTCCAACATTTACAATATACAGTAGAAGCTATCAGACTTGAGGGGGCTATGGAAAGATGCCAAAGTCTGCCAGCCAAGGAATCACTTCTGATAAAACTCAACTTAAAACAAGGTTAGCATTCAGTAAGACCTCTTCAGAGGAGATAATCATTCATTTTCTTCTAATACCTTAGCTAAACTGATGAGTGAATCAGAGGAAACACTACACCAAAAAGAAAACAAGAGAAAATTGTTGCATGAATAGCTTTCTGTTTACAAACTCATAAAGTCTATCACAGTAAAGCACTTAACAGGGAATTCTTTTATATCTCATTTTCAAAACTGTTGCCAATTTTTTAGCCGAAATTCATTCATGAACATCAGATACGAACACCCAAAACATCTACAATTTTAACCATTGTCAAGACAAGCTAATTTCTTATATATGTCTATTTCGTAATGATGGACCTAGATTAATCATCCCACCAGATTGAAGTATGATTGACAACCATCTAGCGATCTCACAGGTCTGTTTTGACAATTCCTAAAATTAAATGAAATAGAAATATTCAGCCAAAAAATTCCATCATGTATATGTTGTTGTTGAATATTGTGAGAGATCTTATATGTAACTGTTCTAATTATTCTAGCCTACCCAGCAGTATGATTTGGTACCATCAAATGCTGGAAAGTAAACCTATGAATTACTCATTACAGTATAAATCATTGATTTTATGGATTGCTCGTTTCAAAAGGTCTTTTTAATAATTAGGAAAATTACCAGAAATCTGTTTAATAATTAGGAAAATTACCAGAAATCTATTTAATAATTAGAAATAATTACTAGAAGTCTATTTAATAATTAGAAAAAATTACTAGAAATCTATTTAATAATTAGGAAAATTACCAGAAATCTATTTATTAATTAGGAAAATTACCAGAAATCTATTTATTAATTAGGAAAATTACCAGAAATCTGTTTAATAATTAGGAAAATTACCAGAAATCTATTTATTAATTAGGAAAATTACCAGAAATCTATTTATTAATTAGGAAAATTACCAGAAGGAAGCAGATAAGAAATCTTTCTGCTATTACTGATAAGACAGAAAGTGTCTATATAAGATAAGACATCAGTGGAGGATGTCCTCACTCTTACTTCAACCACTCAATATTGTTAAGAGGACCACCACACCAGTAGTCGCCACACATCAAAGACATCAGAACCCATCAGTGGTTACACAGTCAACGACATGTAAAAACTAATCTTATCTTTTGGTCTAGACAATTCAAGCATCTCATGTATTTAGATTTTCCAAAATGCAAATACCAAGCATTGCTACAATCTTGTTGACAAAGCTGTGAATATTTTTGATACTTTTAAAAGTCTTTAAGAGCTACGAGTTTCTTTTACCAAGGAGTTCAAAGAATTTTGAGATTTTATCTGTTTTAGGAAAAATTTTCTGGTTTTAGAATATCTTGACTGCAACACATTCAGCAACAGAAAGATAAAAGATGATATCAATAATATCCCACTGTGGTGACATAATCCTCTCTCCTAGGTTACACTATTTTCCATTACATGACACACTCTTAAGTATCATCATGATTAATCTCCCTTTACCAGGAAAAAGGGGGGGGGGGGGGGGGGGGGGGGCAAATGTCACTGACTCACAGTGATAAGGACAGAAAGATATGCCTACATTTCAACACAACATATTACAAAAAGCAAAAAATCATAAATAATATTATGATATAAGACCATGTGTCCTACTAGTGCCCCCTCCCCAGTGATAAGATGTATACACAACAAAGTTTCTGTGAGCTACCCACCCACACTATCACTGCTATCTGATCAGGCTGGGCACATGTTGGTAGGACACTGTAGTTTCTATCTGATCAGGCTGGGCACATGTAGGCATGACACTGTAGTCTCTTATATCCCCAACAGCTGTCAGTACAGAACTCAAGTGCCCCCCCCCCCCCCCCCCCCCCCCCCCCCCCCCCCCTTCCCCAACTGTCCTGATCTCTATCAATGGGGTACATGATTTTTTGTCCCCTATCTCTCTGTCAGCCACATGCTTTCATCATTGAATCATGAAGAATGATGAACATAGTTTTAACACAACACAACCATCAGGCTGAGAGTGGTGCCCATTCTGCCTATTTTACCTAAAGTAACTTGAACGAGCCAGACTTTGTCATCACTAACTATTTTCCTGTTTTAACTTGAGCAAGTCTAGGCCAGACTTTGTCATCACTAACTATTTTCCTGTTTTAACTTGAGCAAGTCTAGGTCAGACTTTGTCATCACTAACTATTTTCCTGTTTTAACTTGAGCAAGTCTAGGCCAGACTCATCATCACTGACAACATTCTTATTGATACATGCAAGTATCTCAGTCTCTCCCTAATTCTTCATCCTTTAAATATTGAACTACACCTTCCAGTCTGCAACTCAAAAGCTGTACAGACCTATAATCTCTGATGAAGGTAGACTTGGTGTAGTTACCCCTAGGTTTACTTTAAAAATTGCCTTGCTAAATTATAATATTAACCTGATTCAGAGAATTACAAAGACCAAAATCATAAGTATCATTTCTATGTACAGTGTATAATTTTTGGAATACTTGGACAGGGGTCAGTTTAGCTGACTAACTAACACTGAAGTTTTTTTAAATAACTGTTCAGCTTAATGTATACACTAGATTATCTCTTACTAGTTCAGAAATCGGACAGATCTCTCTCTAAGAGAAAAAATAGTTTTATTAGTGTTCTAGATGTGGGATTTGGCATGGTTATGGTGTCTATCACAGGACCAAGACCACATTGACCACATCCACCATAAATAAATCAGTAACCCCGACATTGGGTAATGAGTACTTTGACTCCCAAGCTCCCACTTCCCCACTGGGGAGGGTAATAGAGATAATTGGTATGTATTAATACAGCACACTCCCTCCCCAGGGGGTTTATGTGATGTTCCAGGATTGGGCCACTGAGGGTTTACAGTAGCCAGAGTTTAGGATAGCATATAGCACTTGTTAGCTTCTTAGATTACATCCTACACATTTTCCCAGTCCCCACCCTCCCTGAATAAATCTCTTCTAAAGAAAGTTAGCTGAAATTCTATTAAACTTGTCTTTAGAATATTAAAATTTCAAATAAATATATGAGAGTTAAAACTTTGATCTCTTAGAGATCTGTCTGAAGATTCTAGTTTCAATGTAGGTGAGGGATGAACTGGTATAGAACTTGGCTTGACGATGTTTTATTCTTGAAAACTTAGGAGCTGGTAACTGGTCCATTAAACAGACATTAAATTAGACATCAGATTAGAAACAGGACAGTTAAGAACCATTGGAAACATTTTGAAACTGACAAAAAATTAATCATAATTGTAGAAGTTAATATCAGAACTTTGAAACAACTTCGCAGTAGATCATCATAATATCCCTGATTGTGTAACTGAATAAAAAGTGGTCTCCATTGACTTGGACAGGTACCCAGGTAGATTCCCATCACTCTCCCCCATCTGTAAACCCCCCAACCCAACCTCAACCCAACTCCATCCCTCAAGCCTTTCCTATATAACCTTCCTCCCCACCTTGGACAGATACTCAGCTTCCCCACCATATACTACCCCTATGCCCCTCCACCCCACTAAATTGCCCCTCCACCCTCCCCCACCCCCACTGGCCTATCCTGTTTGTATAACTTTTTCTGCCCTGGAGAGGCACCAAGTCTGATGGTACCTCACCATGACTATAGATACATATATATATACATCCCTGGCAGACATGACTAAATACTAAAACCTGCACCAGGTATTATATAAACACAAGTTCCTCTACATCCCCAATACTTGGCAGTGCCAGTTACATATAGCTTTAGTATAGGTACACAGATAAGATATTCTACCTAAAGGCCTGGTACCAGGGAGGCTCCAAAGGGGAGATATTCCACCACATAGGTGTATCTTCTCTAAACCTGATGCCACAAGCAGGGGGATATGTTTTGCCCCTGCTATCTTTGAGATGGGATCCATGCCAGAAGCTGTCTACATTCCTGATATGTTTCTCATATGTTTGTGGTATGGGATGGTAGAGTATAGAGGGTTCTAGTCAGGGATTAATAGCAGAAATCTCTGTACCAGCCATCAACAGTAACACAAGAATCTGATGATAAACATCAGACAGGTTTTTTTTTGTTACGATCTATCATCACTTCCATCTTTATTTTTGGCATTTTCTCATTTTTCGGAAACTGCGTCATTAACTTAAGGATGGAGAACATTTTGGTGATATACACATTTCTCTTCCTCGGTATTTTGTAACCTAACAAACAGACAACTGTTTTCCTATCACTGTTCATTTTACTGAAATGGTTACCACTGATGTTTCTATTCATTTTTTGGGAAATGAGTTTTAGATTAATACTAAGTTATGGCCACATGGTTAATGCTATGGCAGCACAATGATTGTCCATCTAATCGGATGAGCAATTTGCAGTACTTCACCTTACAAATTATGACTGTAGCATATCATTTAGTGGTCTTTCTAGACAGGTTAAACAAGTTATACTTTATAAGATTGTTTTTATTACTTAAGACATATTACAAATGATGGTCTCTTGAAAAGGTTTTGCATAAAAAAATCTTACAATGGTATTTCATAACAGGTTTACTTAAGACATCTTACGAACAATGGTCTCTCAAGAAAAGGTTTATACTGAAGCGTTTTACAAAACATGATCTCTCAAGAGGGATTTTACTAGATCTTACAAAACATGGTCTTTCATGAAAGGTTAAAAGATGTCTTGGAATAATGGCTTACAAACTTTCAAAACAGATTATTAGATAAAGCGCAGATGCTGATAAGGAGGTTTTACTGTAGTAGTCCTACAGAGGTGGTTTCATTACGGAGGTGATTTCAATTGACAGGTTCTACTGTAGCAGTCCTACAGAGGTGGTTTCATTACAGAGGTGATCTCAATTCTATTGTGGTTGCTTTGCAGAGGAAGTCTCATTTGGCAGGTTATACTGTAATGATCATTAAGAGGTCTCATTTGACAGGTTCTAACATAAAGGTAATTCAAAGAGGTCTCATTTGACAGGTTCTAACATAAAGGTAATTCAAAGAGGTCTCATTTGACAGGTTCCACTCTAATGATCATACAAAGAGGTCTCATTTGACAGGTTCTGCTCTAATGATCATACAAAGAGGTCTCATTTGACAGGTTCTAATGTATTGATTTCATTTGACAGGTTGTACTGTAATGGTCACATAGGGAGGTCTCATTTGACAGGTTGTACTGCAATGGTCATACAAAAAAGTGGTATTTTAAGGCAGGATTAAATAAAGTGATCTTTAAAAGGGGATAGCCTTGTTCGATTCCAACATTTCAAGACAGATTATATTAAATTGGTATCAAAAAGGAGATGGCTAGATTTTATTTTTGGGGTTTTATTTTTTTTATTTTTTTGCAAGTTGAACTGAAGTGGTCTACAAAATGTCATTCTTTTAAGATGTATTTCAAGACCTGCAATGGTCACTATACATATAAACAGTAAAATTTCTCTAAACTAAATTCCTATACAATATAGAAGCCATAGTACATTTTGTACATATATTTAATATATATATATTAACAGTTAACCAAGCCCTGCTCTATTCTTCTCTATAGTAAACCTGTTTATTAAAACAATTTTAATTCTGGACCTAAAGAAATAGGGTTGACACTTTATACAGAGTATTGATCATTCAGGGTGTGTGTGTGTGTGTGAGTGGGGGGTGGGGGGGACATCATGCACTTCAAATTTCTTCACAGAAAAAATTACAATGAAAACCACTTGTACAGCAATTCTGTAGATACACACAGGTAACAAGATCCAGGACTTTGAGGAGACATGGAAATGTGTTAACTATCCCCTCATTACCAGACTATATATAGAACCATTGCCAAGGATAGCTGTACACTATGTGTAACATTCAGGCCAATTTGAAACAGGAAGTTGTTGTTTACATCAATATAAGTGCCAAATAAGGAGAGCAGCAAATTAACTGTGAAAACTAAGGTACGACAGATGCAACCAAAACTACATGGGCAATAACCTTTGTTGTTAAGGAAATCTGTATATGGTATTGTTCTATAGAGATAAATAGCATAAATGATCAACTCATGCTAATTTAGCAATCATTATGATATATTTCAGGATTCAGGGAAAAATCCTACATTTTTCAGGTAAAACAATTATTGACCTCTAAAGAGATACCAAATTAAAAGGGTTCATAACACAGATGATATTAACCATTTACTAATCCATGCTGTTATTGACTATAACTAAAGCATAATTGCTCATGTTACTTACTCGTAATATAGCGAGTACGACTTTAGAGCGGCCAGATTGAACGGCCACAGTACTAATAGTCGTTGTGGAGGGCGAAAGCTCCGAAAGGTCCGTTATATCCGATAAACTGTCCGACATTTTGCTGGATGTCAGGACAGGGAAGCTAAAGTTGTTATCACACTTCGAAACATAAGTTCTTCAAAGTTCCAAAGTTCACTAGTATAATTAAAATTTTTTTCAATTTCACAATTTCTCCTCAATATCTTCGATGAATATGCATGCGATTTACACACACTTTCTCCTTGGCTCCTAACAAATCCTACGTTAGTTCTTCTCAACAGATCTAAGCTTGTACACTATACTATATACACTTCTCCGTGGTCCAGTCCATCTTGCTTGGGTACAGAGGGGAGACAGATGCCTGCAGATCCAGTAGCCGAAGCCACAAAAATGCCTTTCCGATTACCCTATCACATAACAAGGCACACTTCCTGTGTGGAGAGGAGGGAATTACACAGATAGTTAAATAGATCACACACCAATTTCAACCATTGTTTAAAGTCAAATTTCACACTAATTTCACTCCTAGTCACCCTTGCCTCCCTGTTGAGGGATGATTGGACTGAACCAGTCTCCCTTATTAGGAGCCTGCATATTGAGGACTACTACAAACACACTACCTGATAATGGTACACCATAGGGGGTTTATGGTACATGTACTGTACTGACTGGAAGGAAGAAAATCTGAGGGGGACAGGCTGGCTCCCTGGGGGTCCCTGGAATATGTACTGTACTGACTGGGGAAGAGGGGACCTGGGCGTGGGGGGTGGGGGGGGGGGGGGGGGGGGGGGGGGTTGAAGGAGAGATCCTGGGGTATATACTGAACTGACAGGGCTAGAGAGGGACCTGAGGGTTCTGAGGGATAAAGTCTGGCTCCCTGGGGTATTAATACTTGTACTGACATGGCTAGATGGGGACAGAGGGTTCTGAGGGATAAAGTCTGGCTGCCTGGGGTACACTAATGAGTGGCAGCATCCCTTATGATCTCTGTTTACAGATATTATCATACACGTGTGACCTGACTGACACTAGCTATACCTTCTAATGAAAAACATGTCATATGGTTGTTAAGGAACTGTTTATAATAGATAGGGATCCAATTGTTGGAACTCTGGCCTTGAATTAATTTGATAGTCAGTCAGAAATGTGTCAGTATTTTTCTTGGATTTTTTGTGAAAATCCATTTGACCAAATTGCGAATTTTTTACATGTAAATTATGTTAAAAATTTGCATGCTAATACTTGTCCAATGACTGTCATAATCACAAGTTTTATAATGCAGGAGAAATGCCAACTTTACATGATGGTACACACCAATTTTGACCCTTGACTGTCCTTTTTTCTTATCTACTTTGTGTAATATTTGCCATTTTATTTTTCTGTGTTTCTAAAGTTTTAATGTATTGACATAACTGGGAATATTTAATTCCTTCTGAGGAAAAATAAGGTTAAATGCATTGGGAATGAGGTAATTTTGCACATCCAGTTAAATTGGCAGGAAAACACTGTGGTACTCATAATTATAATATACAAACAAATCTTAAACCTACAATAATCAAAGGCTTTCATCAAAATAATTAACCGCAGTTTGCTAATTATACTTCAATTTGATAAAAAGCAGAAAATACACCACTCATCTTTGTAATTTTATTTCACATTGTTTTCGACCAATCCACAATGTAATGATGTTGAGGACAAACAGCTGAAAAAATTAATCAAACTTCTTTTTAAATAAATATAAAATACGTAAATGTATCTTTCAATAAAACAACAAAAACTTCAAAATTTAAAATCTTGGCATTAATTGACATGGTTTCAATAAAGACTTCAAAGACAGGTTTTACAATATCACCGAATTGAAATAACAAGTTAAGTTTTTTCATAATCAAATTATCTTTTCCGCGTCACGTTTTTGAATCCTCGTCTATTGAGTATGTAGTATGTGTATAGAATTATTTGATGCCAACACTTAGATAAGTACTTGTTGATGCGGATGTAATACTTCAGCACCTAAAGCAGGTTTTAAGTGGCCAACAAGACCAGCGAGGTTGAGCCATCATTGTTTAACAACTACAATACCAAAACTATCAAACTGAACCACACGTTAAGGTAAGATTTGTTTTTCAGAAATAAATGGGGATTTTTTTCTCTGTGGCTTCAACTTTATTTAAAAGGTTTCATTAGGCTGTATATCAAATACAATAGAACAAGCATACTGGGTATAGCTATATAAAAGGTTTCATTAGGCTGTATATCAAATACAATAGAACAAGCATACTGGGTATAGCTATATAAAAGGTTTCATTAGGCTGTATATCAAATACAATAGAACAAGCATACTAGGGTATAGCTATATAAAAGGTTTCATTAGGCTGTATATCAAATACAATAGAACAAGCATACTGGGTATAGCTATATAAAAGCAACACATGTCCCCTACCGACCTCTGCTAAAAATAGTAACAGTGACCTTGATCTTGACCCATAAACTCTGACACTCAAAATTGTCTTGGATATTATGGTCCTGTATCATTGTGTGAAGTTTTATCAAAATCTCTCAATGAAGCCACTGGAGCACTGACAAACTTAAGCATTATACTTACATATACTTACATACGTACGTACAAGACGGACAGAGAGAGGAAACCTATAGTCCCCTCAGTTCCACCGGTAGGGGATTAATAAGCATTTTTATATTGAAACAGACCTTGAAATTTGTGATAAAGGCTAAATTATAAATTGTCTAAATATGAAATGCAGTAAATTTAGATTTAAAATGCAGCTGCCTTCCAAAAGATTTTTTACAGTAACTTGTATATCAATCTTGCAACAATCCTAAGGGATAAAAATATAATTTCTGCTGACTCAAAGTATGGGATAGGTATTTAATCATAGCACCTGTTAGAAATATTACTGAGCTGGAGTAGATATCACTGTTGTTATCTGAGGTATGAGCTTATTTCCTTGCATGCTTATATATTGCCAGGAAGACAGGCCACCAGTCCCTAAGTTTTTGTGCTAAATTTTGATACAAGGTTATCTCCCTCTAGTTTGAAACTTAGAATCGGACATATCATAATGACCAATTTTAAAAACTTTATTTTATTTATAATTTTCATATTCCAGAGACAGGCACCTCAAATGAAGTATGCATATTTTCAAAATCATTTCAGAAGAATTTCCTAAATATCAGTAAAATTTTCATGATTTTGTAAGAATGGTAAAGATAACAGAACAAAGAATCTATTTAAAGAAAAATCAAATGACAACATGTCTTTAGCACTTTCACCACGCCTCGGTAATTCTTCAGGCTTGTATATCATCAAACCTCTTTTTATATTTTACTGGCTGTGAGCCATCAACATGATATGTCTACGAGGATGTTCTGGCATCAAGAGAAATGTTCTTTAATTATATCAGGCAGTATTTTCTTTCTTTATTAAATGCGCAGATTCTGATTCGAACTCTTCCATCAGGTGTACTGGAGGTACGAATATCAGCTACGTGTATATATACCGAACACACAACAATGCTGCATTGTCCATCTGGTTTATATTTGATATCAATGGGTTTGCACATATTTATTTCTATGATAAATCCTTGAAGTATTTCTCCTCAACTTGTACAATATGTAAACGTTACAGATTTCCAATTTTCCCAAGCTTCCTAATGCGTCTAAATTCATTATATAACTTATCTAATTGGCTTTTCTGTGTACTGTTATCATGATCAGTGTATTATTGGGATTGTAAATGAAACCCAGCTGATTCCACAGCTCCCCCTCACCAATCCTCCAGTATATATGGACCCCCACCCCCACCTGCCTGCTACAGCACAAATACATACCAGTATGTACAATATCCTATAGACCTATAGTTATATATCTGTACAACTGCCAAACTTATAGACATAAGATGCATATAAAACCATAAATCACCTACATATAATTAGTACAAATAGGTGTTTCTCAATTCAAATTCAATCTTCCCTTTGTTAATTAATTCTATTTTATTTGTTCTCTGATTGAATCCTAGCTACCCTAAGCTCTCAAATCTAACTTCACCAAATCCTAAATTTAAGGCTGCCTTTAAATGCTGTTGGGTTTGCCTTAATTTGAAGAGTTATTTAGATTATTTTCATATAACTACGTTTCAGACTAACTATGGTGGTGGGTTACAGATCGGAGTTGGTCATACTTTAAGACCCTCCTGTCAATGTTTTCTGCTGTACTTTTTAGACTAACCACAGAAGTCAGCTACACATCCAAGTTGAGTCTGGCCACCCAGATCCTCCATGTTGATAATTTCTGCTGTAATTTGTAGACTTCTTACAGTAATTGGCTGCAGATCTGAGATTAGTCTAGCCACGCAGACCCTTGCTGTCATTATTTCTGCTGTAATTTTTAGACTAATTACGGTAGTTAGCTGTAGATGTAAATCAGATTGGTACACAGACCTTCCCCATCATTATTTCTGCTGTAATTTGTAGACTAACTACGGTAGTCAGATCTGAGTTGAGTCTGCAACTACATACGGAACCTCCCAATCATTAATTCCTGTGTGATTCTTAGACTAATTACGATAGTCAGCTGAAGATCTGAGTTGAGTCTGGCCACACAGACCCTCTCTGTCATTATTTCTGCTGTAATACCGTAATTATCTGTAGATTTAAACTCACACCAGCCACACAAACCCTACCTTTCATTATTTCTGCTGTAATTTTTAGACTAATTACGGTAGTTAGCTGTAGATCTGAGTTGAGTCTGGCCACACATACCCTCTCTGTCATTGTTTCTGCTGTATTATTTAGACTAATTACGGTAGTTAGCTGTAGATCTGAGTTGAGTCTGGCCACACAGACCCTACCTTTCATTATTTCTGCTGTATTTTTTAGACTAATTATGGTAGTTAGCTGTAGATCTGAGTCTGCGGCCACACAGACCTTCCCTGTGTATTCCTGATGTATCTATAAGTTAGATAAACCTGCCAAACATGTCAGCTGTATCTCTGTCTCACATTCACTTCTATTTCTGTATCAGACAGTGCTTACGTAACTTTCAAATCCTATTTTTAATGAGAACAATTCTGACATGCAAACTTGCCAACCTTTCCAATTTGAGACCGAGATTTCCAATTTTTGACCCTAAATTATGACAAAAATTATCAGTAAAACTTCTTTCTTTATAATTTGAATATCAAATTAATATTAAAGAAAATGAATCTTTAAAATTTGTTAGTTTTCAGGTCTCAGGGGTTTGGAGGAGGCTTAGAAATATACTTTTTTCGGTTTGAAAATTTGAGCTTGCACAATCATACCCATGAAATTTCAATAATTTGAACTGATCTTTACAGTTTTTTTGTTGTTTTTTTTCATTTTTATTTTTACCAGAATTATTTTAACATATATCTTAAAACTATAGAATTGCACTTTGGGTGATTTTATCTAACAGAGTCGAGGAAGGACTTACAAATGATAAGCCTGATGTCCAAACCTCTTCATTTACCCTAGAAACTTGTGTAATTTATGCACTTTTTAGGTAGAAATGTTCCGTTGTAGCATACATGAGTTTTGAAAGTATCAAAACCAATACAGCATTATCTGTGATTTGTGTAATTGAAAACACTTTTACATCTGTAGACAATGTGACATGAATAGTCAGATGTTTAACTATGCCAACTCTTCAATTGGATTTCATTTGAAACAACATTTTGTTATAAAATCATCAAATAATTCCAATAGAATATCTTTAAGTTAGATATGATTGTCTCTCTTGCAACAGCAATAGTTCATTTTAATTCATGAAAAAAGGGGCACTACACATTCTGACCAATTTTGACCTCACCGCCTGTCAATGTGTATGGTTATATACACACAGTGGCTACCATGGAGTGGGGATATGTACATATCATGCCCCTTTGATTCGAGAAATAGAAAAAACTTTTGAACACAAATAATGTGGAAAGGATTCACAGGTTACCAGATCTGAGGACTAGACAGCTGACAAATTCCACAACAGAAAAGAGTTCGGATGTTGAAATTTACAGCAGGCTTAGCTAAGAATGGTGGCAATTTTTTTCCCTCTGCGGAATTTACATCAACAAGGATGCTGACAGCTATCGAACATCTACGCAGTATAAATATACTGTTGTTGCCACTTCTCTCTTTCTCCTCCCGTTGGTCTGCTCAGACTTACAGATTTACAGGGAACTAATGAATTATGAAATCATAAGCCTAAAACAGGAACCCATGATCATACCTGTCACATCTAGCTTGAAAATCAAATGCTGTCAATATATTCTTGTAATGTATTTAAGCTATTGATTTATTCTATTTATTCAACCTACAAGCTAACAAATAAATTGCCAACTTCACACTAAAAAAAATCCTATAGAAAGATCAAACTTTAACAAATAAAACAGGCTTCAACAGGCATATTTTTGTCACAAGAATTCTCTTTAATGCCAATCTTTCTATAGTCACAATAAGATAATGTTTTCTGGCTCAGAAAGTGGTCGAGAAATGTAAGATTTTGCCAGAATGTGAATGTGAGATGTTTGTGTAGGTGTGGTAACAGGACATAGCCAAGAATCGTCTACACATTATCTGTTCAATGTGTTACTGCTGAACCCAGGCTAATATCAGTCCACATCTCTTACTGGGACAATTCTATATACTGTACATATCTGACCAATCACAACATGCCCAACATGCAGTGCAGTGGTAGCCTATTTGTTAAGTTCATTAACAGGTATTACATCATATTTATTTATTTATATATTTAACAGGTTTTGCACATGCTATTACGGCCTTGCGGCCATTCAGCTGACGAGTTGGGCCTTACAGCCTTTCAGCTGACAGCCAAGTGATCGACAATTATAACATACCAGTAAAGGTTTAGCCAATCACAACAGGTCTACTATAAAGGTGCAGCCAGCCACTACAGCACTTATATACCTGTACATAGTTAGCCATTTATTTCTCTATTGATCTAATTGGTTTTACATCCGCTATATTACAGCTTTGCGACCTTTCAGCAGACAAACAAGTCATTTGATTACAACAAGGCCTTATATACCTGTACAGATGTAGCCAATCACAACTGGTCTGAGATACCTGTACAGATGTAGCCAATCACAACTGGTCTTATAATATCTGTACAGATGTAGCCAATCACAACTGGTCTGATATACCTGTACAGATGTAGCCAATCACAACTGGCCTGATATACCTGTACAGATGTAGCCAATCACAACTGGTCTGATATAGCTGTAAGATGTAGCCAATCACAACTGGTCAATCACAACTGGTCTGATATACCTGTACAGATGTAGCCAATTACAACTGGCCTTATATACCTGTACAGATGGAGCCAATCACAACTGGCCTAGCTGATACACCTGTACAGATGTAGCCAATTACAACTGGCCTTATATACCTGTACAGATGGAGCCAATCACAACTGGCCTAGCTGATACACCTGTACAGAGGTAGCCAATCACAACTGGCCTTACATATACCTCTACAGGGGTAGCCAATCAGAAAAGATCCACTGTATCTGAACAGGTGGAGCTAATCAAAACAGGTGTAATATACAGATGTAGCCAATCAAAGCAGATTTATTATACTTGCAGAAAAGAAGAAGAGCCATCCGATTTGCGAATGCAGTGAGATTTTCATAACAATTACACTGTTTCTTGTGGATTCAATGTGAGTGAGGCCACATGGTACATATCATGTATTTATATGTGATTGTGTTGTGTTAAAACATAATATGGTAAAAGATAAAAACCCACCTCTTCCAGGTCTTTATACAGACGGTCTCCTTGCCTAGTCCTGACCCCTGGACGGGCAGGCATTGTGGACTTTGACCGCTGGTGTAAGAGGTGCCGACTTCACTGGCACAGCATATGACCGGGAAACAACACTTTCTTGTGGAGCATTTGAAAGCTTCTGCATTTTTTCCTTCACTTCTTTTCTGCCCTGGTTTTGATTTGAAACTGGCCCTTCTGTAATGGAAGGGCCACTGCGGCTGTCTACCTCAGATGTCCATTGTCGGGGCCTGCGACGCATACTTTCTGCTTTCTGTGGGAGTTTTTCATTTGACCTCATCGACCCAGAGTTTGACCTTGGAAGCGTCTGACTTCGTTGGCTGGAGGTTCTCTGTGGAGGTTGTGGGACTGGAGGACGTCTTACCTGTTGCATCTCCTCCCAACCCTGATTCAGCTCCTGAACCTGCCGGTCCAGTTTACGTAATTTACCAACAATGCTTTCGCTCGCTCCTTGATCATCTATGGAAACCTGTTTGTTGTCACTGTAACATAATAAAAAAACATTTTATCAAAAATCTTTCCCAAATTATCGTCAAGTGAAGAAAATGTTTACATTAACCTTTTCATTGGTACTATTGTGTGTGAACTTTTCAAACCCAAGAAACGTACCTTTCCTTTTGACTAACTGTTAACTTAAAATTATACATACGGAGCTGTTCTTTCTTTCTTTTTTATTTTCAGAATTTAAATGGAGAAAGCATTGAAGTTTTGGGTCCAAAATCATGAGTCTCACCTTTAGATTGACAGGTATGAATCCTGCTTGAAGGAATTAAAAATAATAAAAAAAAAATCAATAAACAATACTGAAAATTTAATTTCTGAAAACTCCTGTCAAAGGACCCCAGGTAATTAAATGGTGATGGCTGTGGGTCTACCTATCAACGAGGATAATCAGTACGCTAAAAGAAAAATATCTCCAACCAAGGAAAATCTGTTTACAAGAACCTCCTAGAAAAAATTGTTAACTCAAACTATTTTTTCATTAATTAGTTCTAAAAATTAAATGCCATCTGAATAGCCCAGACCAAGATTTCTGTGTCAGTGCTATGTGTTGTGCTCCAGACCTACCCATCTACCAGGATGATCGGTAAGGAAAGTCGTTCCAATAGTGCTCGTCCCATGTGATTCGTATCATTATATTCAGACTCCATTTGTTCCTTGTTGGCCGTATGGTGCCTCATCACATCGTGCGCAGTTATCTCCCCTGCTAGTGCCTGAGATACAGGCACCATGAGTCGCTCCAACTGTTCAAAAAGCTGAAAAGATAAAGAATTGACCTCATAACAAAATCAGAATCTATCCGAAAATAAACCCCTGCCCCTTTCTGCATTTTTGCAGAATCAGCGATTTTAAAATTGTAAGCTGAATGTGGATCACAAATAAGACCTAAAACTTTAATATTAAACTTTTACAATGGAGGAGAGGGCTTATGTGAGGATATAAATAGCAATCAAATCAATGCTTTTTCTCTTACAACCTATTAGATTTTCAAAGCTACTTTTTCTGTATACTTTCAGCCAGTCAAATGTTTCATCATCAACTTTTAGGAATAAAACATCAATATCTAAAATATCATCTTAAAACAATGACTTCTATTTATCTATATTGGGATATTTTCAACTTCAATTTAGATTTACATACTAAATTTTGCGTAATGGTTTGATGTGAGAAACAGTCAAACTTCATTACCTCGAATACGCGGGATATCTCAAAGTTTTCTCATGGATCCATTGATTCCGAGATAACGAGGTTTGACTGTATATTATAGATGATCATTTATCTTGAGCTTCTCAATGATATAACAATATGTTAATGTTCAGTAGTCTAATTAAAGAATTCTGATACAGGAAAATAAACCAAGACATTTCTACCTTTATTAACAAAAGAGTGCGGGACATTAAGAAATCCTCTAATCGTTTTTGATTTTGTTTTTATTTCAGACTTATTCAATCGTCCAGTACAATATTTCCTAAGTCATGGGAGTCACACCCTGGGTTACCAACCCTTCAGCATTCAATACATGAATTGAATTTACTTCTGAATGTGTATACCTTTTCAGCCGATGACAGGAACATGGCTGCCACAGTCAGCCTATTGGCCCGCTCGTTTGTTCCCTCGGAGAACCGTTTCCATGCCTCATCCAGCTGTACTACGCGTTCCTCATTCGGTGCAAGGTCTATCCTCAAAGATCTCCGTAGGACAAAGGCTGCTTGCAACAGTTGTTTTCCATAGTCATATGTACCCTGTGTATACAAGTTCATAATGAGGACACCATTTATGTCAATTAAGCAAATTATACATCATTATCTTTATCATATAACTGACCTGGCCCCTGGTAGTTTTATCAATGTTCTTTAACTTAAGGAAATTCCTTAATTTGAAATTTTCGAAAAAAAACATTAAACAACATTTAAGGAAAAAGTCATTGCTAATGAGCTTTCTGTAGGATCAGTAATACTTTCCTAAGGAAAATGTTAAGGTGAGGAATTTCCTTATGATAAGGAATATTGATAAAACTGCCATGGACCCTGCTCTATCATGTAATATGACCACATCGTACACGCTATATATCACAAGACAAACAACTTGAAACAAATAATAACTCCACATGATAGAATAAATAAAATCTCTCAATACTAGAAAAAAACTTTGATTCAAAATTTCCCTGTCCTATTCAAAATTTTCTGTCCTATTCAAAATTTCTCTGCCCTATAGGGAAATTTGAGAGTTTTCATTAATTTGAGTTTTGAGAAAGAGAATCTTACACTCTTGTTTATGTTATACATGTTACTGTATAGTACGAATATTTGTGGAAGATTTTACTTCGCTGCATTCGTGTTTATTTAATAGAGCACTAACATAAATACCCAGTGAATATTAAAATATACAAACAAAAAAACAAAAATTTTACAAGACATAATTGTCCAACTGGGATAACTGCGATATATTAAACACGTAACAAATTCTGACCATAAAGAAAAATTTTGAAGCCTCTGACTCCACAATAACTATAAAGAATGTACAAACCTCGGCAGTAGATTCAAATTTCTTGTGTTCCTCCTGAAGGATTTCAGCCTCTTGCGGTGTGTGGCCCATACTGGTGTGAGTATACAACATCACCTCACATAGCTCTCGGATCCACGCAATCGCCTATGAGTACGACAGAATTGATTATAGTCTTAATACATGACCTCATTGACCTTTGGTAACATGTAGTTGTTTACGATATTTTTTTTTTTTAAATATTTATCATACAGAATCATGATTTGTGATACAAAATGTTAAAGTCAAGCGAAGAGATACAAAGACAAACACTTAATACTAAAATAAAATCTACATTTTCTTGAAAAGAATGAAAACTAGAAAAGTATTTTTCTTTAAAAAAAATTTAAAAATGTTATCAGCTTAATTCATTCTGCAAAAAGATTTTTCAGTTTTTGTAAGAATAAAACAACAGAAAAAAAGATATTACAATTTGATTGAAAAAATCATTCAGGTGTAATATGAAAATTTACCTGGTCAGCATCACGCTCACATGTGCGTAGTTGCAGAAGTTGTTGTAGTTTGAGTTTTCGTACATCTGCCAGGTCGTCACATCGCATCTTTCTCTCCTGAAGATCTTCAAGACACTTGTTGATGTGTTTTATCTGTGTGTCGTAGTCAGGTGAAATATCTTTCCCAGACGCGTTTTTGATTGGTCGAGACATTTCGTCCAAAAGGCTCTGTCCGTCCGCTAGAGATTGTGTTGCTGCCAAATCTTAAGGTAAGGTAAACCACACATGTTAATGCTTAACCATATTTTTAGATAGCTTTTCTAACTGAAAACCTTTTTAAGCATAATTCCTATCTTTAAAAGTTATTTAAATCAATGAAATTGTTTTTAAGATCAAAATAAAATTTTGCGGAAATTTACTTATTTTCATTTTTTTGAAGCACTGATGTTATAGACAGGCAACACTGTTGAAAATATTGCCTTAATGCAGAAAATTCAAATAATTACCGATGCTATCACACTTTTCATTGAGTTCTGCGAGGGCCTTTTCCGCTGTATCCACATCAACCACATCTGTTTCTGTACACAGAAGCTCCAAAAGATTGTCCAGTTTCTGGGAAAACTGTTCCAACAAAGTTACACATTTTTCAACAAATTGTCCAGTTTCTGGGGAAACTGTTCCCAATGTAACACATTTTTCTACATCTTCTTCAAATATGAAATACAGGTAAGGATAATTTGTACTTCCATTTTCAAGATTTTATGCAAAACACTCATCATGAATCCTCCAGTTGAACTCTCAACCTCTCTGAGATTCTGAAATCTGCCTAGAGGTGATATTCACATTGCATGACCTTGAACCTATAAATGTAAGCCAATCAACCTTGACCTTGACCTACTCAAATTTTCAGCCAGTCTGTTGAACCTGACAGGTGGTATCTACATTCTATGACCTTGACCTACTAAATTGGTAAGGCAATTGACCTTGACCTAGTCACATCTTCAGCCAGTCTATGACCTTGACCTTTAAAATGTAAACCAATTGCCCCAGCGATTTCTTTACTTACATCTTCAGCCAGTCTACTGACCTGACAAATGAAATGCATATGACCTTGACCTTTAAAATGTAAACCAATTGCCCTGGTGATTTCTATACTTACGTCTTCAGCTAGTCTGTGGAATCTGACAGAGGTGATCAGCAGTGTCCTGCGTCGTTCCAGGCGACTGGCGAAGCTGCGACAAACAGTATCCATATAGTCACGTATGCTGTGAATGTCGTCACGTCCTGGGTGGTCCTCTTCCATCAACTCCTCTGCTTTGTAACGCAGCTCTGCATACTGTCCATATGTATCCTTGGTAATAAAAAAAGTATTTAAGGAAAATCAAGAAAATTCATAAATCATTTCATAGATGTATAGGGTTTAAAAGGCACCTTAACCACTTGGCCACTGCCGTCCCTGTAAACATCGCAGTTTTTCAGAGAGACAAATGGTGCCCCGTTTCTGGAAGAAAATATAGTACCCTGAATATCTATCTACTTGAATTGAAGATCTTATAAAATTCTCAAAAAGGAGAGAGTTTGATACTGATTTTTAGCTACTTATCATAATGCATGCTAGTTTACAAGTTAATGCTATCAAAAATAAAGTTTATAAATAATTTGAATGTTTATAAAGTTTTATGGTATTACCATGCATTTGATTTCCATTTCTTCATGGCGTCTACGTAACTCGTCAGCAGTCTCATATGAATCTCCAATATCAACCTGAGATGAAAGCAACTTCTCTCCTGGGCCAAGAATCCAGTCAACAACCTACCAAAACAAAGGTCAAAACTAAAATGTCAAATTCAGAGAGGTAAAAATATATAACAAAGACCAGGGGTCAAAATAAGCATTTCTTAAATTCTCCTCCATAAAATTGCATTGGATATGATGTAAGCAAAATATTTTGACCTTTCATCTTACAGTATCACTCTCTTTAACGTAGCTCTTTGTTTGTTTTTTAAGGCTTCATTCCATCTAAAGTTGTACAATGACTGATCTTAATAAAAATTCAAATTAAAACATTATTTAAATCCAGATTCCAAATTATGGTAATTAATTTCATCTACAACATATTGTAAATACTCTTAATTCATACAAATTAATATGCTACAAGCAAATAATCAAGCATTTCAATGTTAAGCTATTATTACTGTTTGAATGTAGTGGAGTCATGATATACAATTGAAAATAAAGACACTTTAAGTAGTAAAGGGACATAACTCTATGCTCTGTACACACCGTTTTAATGTCCCGCTGCAGATCTTCATATTGCAGGTTCAGACTGAGCGTGCGATCACGGTTCTCTAGATAGTTCTGTAGTTTTTCAACACGGTTCTCTATATACTGAATCAGGCGCTTGACCTGCTTCTGTGCTTCAAGGTCGTCCAAGGTCCACACTGAGTCCTTGTCCTGTCCCTGTGGAGGATCACGGTGGCGGCGAAGCTGAGACAATAACTCCCGCCCTGTACAGGAACATAAACTCATACAATAAAACTTATTATCAATCCAATAGGATCAAAGGTGACAGTTTATCATATCCTAAATTCATTACAGGGTTTTAAAATATATAAGGATGAGCCAAATTGGAGATTATAATTTAATTCATAATTCATCTGAAGAAAGTTGTCGTGTATTTTACTTGTGTGTCTCTTTTTAACCCTTTAAAATTTCAGGCCGGCGACCTTTTTCTCCAAAGGTCTGCTGTAATGGAATATGCTATATATCGTTAACGATTACCAGGTAGTAGAACCAGTTCAAAATATATACATACTTTTGATGACGATTTAAATACACCTGAATTATAAGGTTAGTGAATATTCCCTCTTATATTTTGATATCTGTTTAGGCCCATAATATTTTTCTAAATATCATTTAGGCTTTCACAGTCTTGAGCCTAACATCAGTGAATAAACTTAGAAGGACAACTGATGGGACAATTCAGCTGTTTAATTAAAGCTTAATTCATGTTTTAATTAGAGTGATGCTATTCAATTGTTCCTTCAAGCACATAATTCTCAACACTCAAAGAACTTTCAGAAATCAAAAAAAACATATTATGGTTATAAGATATTGTAAAATAAAGGCATTTTTTTTATTTTCCACTTTTAAATCATGACAAAAGAACTGATAAAGGTCTGGTGACCTTGACCAGCTGTGATGACCTTGACCTACCATCTCTGATGACCTGTGTAGGTACAGACATGATTGAATCCTGGAAGTAGCGATGTTGTCTTAATGACTCAAGTGGACTAGATGAGTCCTTTTTGGAGTAGGCCTGCTGTATTTGTGCTTCGGCAGTGTCCAGATGAGAAGCAGCTGCCCTGGACTCACGAATGAACTTCTCCAGGTCCTGTGAACAATATCAATTTATGATCAATTTTATGATGAACTCACCTGAGGAGACATACCAACAAATTTGCTCCCTAAAATATTTCCAAATGTCATTTTTTGTTCCACAAAGAGATATGTCAAAGTGTCATTTTTTTAAATAAAAAGATATTTTCTAAGTGCCTGTTTTGTCCAATCAAAACATCAAAGATATTTCCACTGTCCATTTTGTCACCTGAGAAGAAAATTTCTAATTTGTCTATTCATCTTTATCCACCCACAAATTGTTTTACGGGAAAGGAATTATTACTTGTTTGACCTGGAGGTCTCTTGCCTACCTTGTTTGACCTGTAGGTCGCTTGCCTACCTTGTTTGACCAGTAGGTCGCTTGCTTACCTTGTTTGACCTGTAGGTCGCTTGCCTACCTTGTTTGACCTGTAGGTCGCTTGCCCACCTTGTTTGACCTGTAGGTCGCTTGCTTACCTTGTTTGACCTGTAGGTCGCTTGCCTACCTTGTTTGACCTGTAGGTCGTTTGCCCACCTTGTTTGACCTGTAGGTCGCTTGCTTTCATTTTTTGACCTGGAGGTCGCTTGCTTACCTGTCTATTTTTAAGCCAGACACCATGATGATAAGAGAGATGACCGCCAAACATACCGGTCAGTTCCTTTTTGTCCACAAATGTGTAAAGACGGTTTACAGACATAAACTGAGGCTGAAAGTAACAAAACATTAGAAAATAACATTAATACCAATTCAACTTCATATAACATACAACCAAACCAGGAATACACGTATCCATATTTATCAAAGAAATAAAAAAAAAATCACTATATGACCAAATTAAACAGGAATAGAAACACTCTGGTTCATTTCATGTCTTAAGAAATTTATCCAAAGATAGAACATCATTTCTTATGTGTCCTTGACAACATTTACAACAGTCTAGTGTCACAGAAGTGATATTGACTGCATATGAGGTCAATATCACAAAATATTAACCAATCAATAGATAGCGTTGTCCAAAATTCTAATGAAAATTTTCTGCAGTAATATAATATATTGAATCTTTTAACCATACTGTTATATCTGTGATCTCATAGAAAGAACATACTGACCTTGTGTTAGCTAGGTTAGTTTGCTTTGACTCTCCATCATAACATGACTACACTTATTACTCAATCTAGAATACCAAATATTTCCTTTCCTTCCAGGTGTGAACCTTACTTGTAATATTTCTTTAACCTTCACCTAAGATAACTGTCTCTTGGTATGGACAGTTCCTGTGACCTTCACATCATCTTACCTACAAGTTAGGACTGTTCCAGTGACCTTGACCTACTTTACCTTTAGGGTAGGACTGTTCCTGTGACATTGACAGTCTTACATTTAGGTTTGGACAGTTCCTGTGACCTTGACCTAATCTTCACTACAAGTTTAGCATAGGACTGTTCCTGTCACTTTGACCTAGTCTTACCTCCAGGATTGGACTGTTTCTGTGACCTTGACCTAGTTTTATCTCTAGGTTTGGACAGTTCCTTGGACCTTGACGTAGTCTTACCTCTAGTTTGGACTGTTCCTGTTACCTTGACCTAGTCTTACCTCTAATTTGGACTGTTCCTATGACCTTGACCTGGTCTTACCTCTAGTTTTGGACTGTCCTTATGACCTTGACCTAGTCTTACCTCCAGGTTTGGACTGTTCTTGTCCCTGCGGAAACTCTGACTAACAGATTTCCTATCTATGTTTGGGTCCGACTTTATCACAAGCACCTGCTTGATATAGTCTCCTAACATTTTCTGAAACATGAAGCAAAAATTCTATTTCATTTCAAAGTCTTAATTACTACAAGAAATACCATGCAAGTTACAGTCAACATCCTCATATTTAGTAACAAAAGTTTTTGAAAGATATAAATCCTGAGACCTCACTGACCTTTAGACACCCGAGTACAGTGACCATGTTCGGCCACGATCCATCTCGACTGTCAACAAGAGCCGTGAATCCTCGACACTTTGACTCCTCACTGAAGTATGAAATGTCATCAAAATTAATTCACGTTTGTCGATTTCAAACCAACCAATTCAAAGATTTTTTTTTAACCTTATTTGTTTTTTCAGCAGTTTGTACCTGTACACTTTGTTAATCAGACCTTTATAAATAAAATAAAACTTAAATCTGAAACACAATCAACGATATGTCGAGACTATTTCAAATTATTCCAAAGACAGATTAAAATAAATTACAAAACAAAAACTGAGTGTTTACCCACAGGACACAGACTCTTGTTGGAAAATGGAAACAAAATTTGTTGTCAATTTAAATTCACATTGCCATGTACATAGGCAAGTAGAACTCCATTTCTATAAGGATGACAGAGTTATCTACCTTGGAATCTGAACATAGTACTGTAGGCAGGTCATGATATCATGTTGTGAAGGTTCTGGGTGGGGCAGGTGGCCGGGGAAGGTAACAACAGGTCCTCCGCTGCGATCCCGTCCCCCTGTAGTACGACAAAGCATGCCTCAAGTTACACCCAAGACGGTACATACAAAGCAACAGTACATACAAACAACAGTACATACAATACATACAAACAACTGTACATAACAGTACATACAAACAACTGTACATAACAGTACATACAAACAACAGTACATACAAACAACAGTACATACAATACATACAAACAGTACATACAAACAACAGTACATACAATACATACAAACAACAGTACATACAAACAACAGTACATACAATACATACAAACAACAGTACATACAAACAACAGTACATAACAGTACATACACACAACAGTACATACAAAAACAGTACATAACAGTACATACAAACAACAGTACATACAATACATACAAACAACAGTACATACAATACATACAAACAACAGTACATACAATACATACAAACAACAGTACATACAAACAACAGTACATACAAACAACAGTACATAACAGTACATACAAACAACAGTACATAACAGTACATACACACAACAGTACATACAATACATACACACAACAGTACATACAAACAACAGTACATACAAACAACAGTACATAACAGTACATACAAAAACAGTAAATACAAAAACAGTACATAACAGTACATACAAACAGCAAAAACAGTACATAACAGTACATACAAACAACAGTACATACAAACAACAGTACATACAAACAACAGTACATACAATACATAAAAAGCAACAGTACATACAAACAACAGTATATACAATACATAAAAAGCAACAGTACATACAAACAACAGTACATACAAACAACAGTACATACAAACAACAGTACATACAAGGCAATACCTAACCAAATTTAACAAAGGCGTCTTTGCCTTCTTGATGTTTTCCATACACATTCAAACCATTCTGGACAAAACTATATGTTTTAATCTTTAGAGCCATTGGTTGGTCCTCAGAGGGGGAATACCAACATGGGAAATTTAATGTTGCATTTATCTTAATAAATAACCTTGAACAGAGCACAAACTTTCACATAAATGTAGGCCAGTTATTAACTGTAAAACTGAAATCATTACTCTCTGTTTCCCTATGTTTTACATTGTTCAAACCTGCCTGTTACTGTATTCTGGACTTCAGATACTGGAGATTATTTCACATAAGACCCTGGCCACAAATAAGACCCCTTTTTCTCATTTTTGCAGAATCAACACTTTTGAAAACACTAGACTAAATGTGGTTCACAAATAAGCTCTTCTCAGACTTTTAATGCTCATTTTTTTTAATGAAATAAATATGGTACTAACTTTTACACTAAAGGGGTGGCTTATTTGAGGATAGATACAGTGCTAAATATTTACACTAGAGGAGAGGGCTTATTTGAGGATAAATATGGTACTAAATTTTTACACTTACGGGAGGGACTCATTTAAGGATAAATACAGTACTAAATTTTTACACTAAGGGAGGGGGCTTATTTGAGGATGAATTTGATTATAAAAAACAAAGAGACGAGCATACAGTGGAAGAAATAAGATAACTACTTTGTTCTACTTATTTAAAAGACTATTCTTAAATTCTGTTGATCTGTTTACCTGTAATGTAGACAATTTCACGCTGGAGCAAATCTATGATGTGGGATGCCTCTCTGCCTCGAACTGAAACACAAAATTTATATCTTTAATTCATACGGGATGAAAATACAGCAAAATATTGATCTATTTCCTTTCCTGCAGATATTGAAAAAGATTTACTTCCAAAGACGTACATTAAATAACTATTATATTATACAGGGATAAATTCTAGCCTCTAATTACCACTAATGACACAGAGCTACCCCGCTTAAAGAATTCATGATATTGCTTTTTTGTCCCTTTTTTCTGATCTTTTCTATAAGATATTTTTGTTTTGATATTATAGATATTCTTACCTTCTGGTATAGGTGGAGTGTTACTTAGACTACTAGCCCGGGAGTGACGACTTCGAACTGACTGCTCTGTGCGGGAACTCTCATTCCGGGCAAGATGGGAGGCTATGCGCTTACTCTCTGCCTGAGCAGGCGAGTACTGGCCCTCTGAAGGGGCTTGGCCCTGCTCGCTTCCGATGTACGAAGGAGCCAGACCTAAACCCTGCTGACTGCCAAGGTAGGATGGCTGGGAATGGAAAGGTTGGGCTGGTGCCATGTTTGGAGGTGGAGGTGAAAGGTCAGGCTGGGAGACATATGATGACTCCCGACTGTGACTCCGGCTAAAATAAGGAGGCGGGGCCTCACATTCCTGTCCTGGCTGCTGATTGGTTGGTCCTGGTTGATGAGGGTAGGATGATTCCCGACCCCTTTCAGCACCTGGGGGCCTTATATCAGGGGATAAAGATGTTTGACTTTGGTAATGAGGATGTGCAGATTGAGAATGAGGCTGATATGCTTGACTGGAATGTGTGGGCATGGTCTGGTGACTTTCATGATGATTCACTTGAAACAATCTCTGTACAGGTGCCTGGTCCCTATGGGGTTTTTGAACGGTGGAGTACTGATCTGAAGGACCAGAGTTAAATTGTCTTTCATTTTTAGGAACATCAGCTAAATGCTGTCTGCTCCCTCGTACCAGGCTCTGGTTTGACTCACTGTGTCGAAGCTCATGGTGAGAGGGATAGGGAGACTGTTGGGGGTTCACGATTTGCTGCGACCCATACTGACCTGGATCTCTGTGTGACATGTAAGGGGACTGGGGCTCGGGGGCACTTGGCTGGTACGATGGTCTTGTTTCTTGTTGATGGGGATGATACATGGTGGGCTGAGACTGGTGATGTGAGGGCATACTCGCTTGGCGTGCATCTTGACGACTGTCATGGCGACTCATCTGTCCACCCTGTTGGGGATAGACATTATGCTGAGATTGTGACCTTTGAACTTCATGACGGGATGGGTATGGTGACTGCTGGGGGTTTTGTTCTTGTCGGTAGCCTTGTGGCATATCTGGTCCTTGCTGTCTGTAACCATGGGGAATTTCATCCTGGGTACGTCGTCTTTGGCTTGGGTGGGACAGAGACTGCTGACTGGGTTGGCGAGACAAATTCTGAACCCCTCCGCCTCCTCCTCCCTGATATGCCATCACTTATTCCTGAAAAAAAAACACACTACAATTAGGCTGATGACACTATTTTTCTTAGAAGTATATACCGTAGTCATAGCTTTCTGAACTGATAACAATAAAACTTTGGAATCAAGCATATGTGTTGAAAGCATCAAGTCAAGGCTTATAGTTTTGTAGATACTTGAAGCTTGATAACTGTGAACACAATGTTAGTGCAGTGGATTACCTCCCTTGTTCATGTGTTGATGTATGTCATGGTAGAAAGGTTTTCTTCTCAGTTTATTTAGATATTTACGGTAGTAACACAGATTATTTCCCCTGACCTTGCATTGATGTGTGTCATGGTAGGAAGGTTTTCTTCTCAGTTTATTTAGATATTTACGGTAGTAACACAGATTATTTCCCCTGACCTTGTGTTGATGTGTGTTATGGTATGAAAATGTTCCTCTCCTAAGTTTATTTAGACTATTACTGTAGAAATACGGATTACCTCCACTGACTTTATTTTGATGTATATTGGTATGAAAGAAGGCTAAACTTTCCTTTCCTACGTTTATGTAGACTATTACGGTAGTAATACAGATTACCTCCCTTGTCAAGCCATTGTTGTACACACAAAGGATTACTGTCCACTCCCACTATGTGAGTATCAACATTACACAATAGGATCAGTATCCCAAACACTGACCAACACTAATATTGACATAGCTCCATGTGTGTACACATCGTCCACTGGCCAAAAGGCTAACATAGCCTAAAGCTAACCAAAACAAGCCTTCTATTTTTCTCTCTAATAAATTACAGACTTTGGTTTCACCTGGTTTCTCATGCTCTGACTACTAGTGTATATGTGTGAGTATATACCTGTAACCCTCTCACTCAATCTCAAGTAAAATCTTTCAGAATCTCCCAAAAAATTTTAATTTTTACTCAATCTCCAATAAAATACAGACATCTATTTTTCCTGATCGATCTAGATCTGCGATAGAATACAGATTTCTATTTTTCCTGATCGATCTCCAATAAAATACAGATTTCTATTTTTCCTGATCAATGTCCAATAAAATACAGCCTTCTATTTTCCCAACAAGATCTTATAAAAATAAGTTTTCCTTTATATCATCTTTGGATAAATCATTAAATCATCCAAATATATATCCATCATTTTTTTCACTGTGGGCAAGTAATGAAGTTGCCAAAAATGGGAAGGGGAATATTTCATTTTTTTTTTTTAATTTGATAATATTCTTTAACATTTTTATTTTTTATATGCACCTGTATTGAAATTGTCATAATTAAGATAAATATGCAAAATACAAGGAAATGAGTAGACTGAAATTGATGGTTATAGGGTTTATTCATGACCCTGTAAGTATAAACATACATGTACTAAAAGGCTCCCTACTGAGTATGTAATCTGATGTTACATAACACTGCACAGGTAAGGTGACCTAAAGCTCTGACCTACACATTCCGTACCTGGGGGGTGAAAATAGAACACAAACTAAATACCTAAACCAAATACCTAGTACTTGTAAATCCTTAATCTGTATACATTCCACACCTGAGGGTAAGCTACACTATACCTACACTTTAGATCTATGTCAGCTACCACTGACTTATCTCCCCTTGATAAGGAATTTGATAGTAAGGTGTGAGGTTCTGTGACATAATAACGCAGACAGTCACTGTATGGGATTCACAACACTTTCAAGGTTATATTTACTATAAACAAAAAGTGTGAAAAATGTTGTGGTTAATTCATATGTACTTGCATTGCCCAAGGTCAAACAGGAAGATGGATTAATACAATTACAAAATGTCTGTAAGACATAAATGCCCCCACTACCACTTAGACCCCCCAAAACCTCAGCAGTTCCTGAGATTAGCTATAGTTAAATTGCATCGGGACAGGACATGCAGGATGCGATGCAAGGGGATGCAACAAGGCGCAACGGGGACAGACATGGGTAACACTATATGCCCCCCCCCCCCATTTCAAGTGGGAGCATAAAAATATTGTGAACATCAAGAAGATGAAGAAGTAGAAAAATTAGGTCCAAACTGTAAAAGACACATTTCTGTTGAATCAAACAAATGTCTTTGGTGTGGTAATCAATGTGGCTGTAATAACTGAGCCCAAGACTTATGATTCATCAGCTGACAAATTGTAAAAGTCATAATCCCTAGCTCAAGGCGCGCATTTCTTCGTTCCGACGTCAAAAACATCTTCAATTTATATTGATGAAATCTATGTTTGAACAATGATTGTATGAGTGATTGTGCCTACAAGCAATGAAATAAACACCGAAATGTACAGGAAAAAGGCATTTCATATAAAAATACAGTCTTTGTGGTTATAATTGATAATGCGGGTCAAATTGAAAAATTTTAAGGACTCCAAACTTTGGTTTATCTTGAGGGTAAAACTGTTGTATTAATGTAAAGATTAAAACTTTTACTACTTGGAAAAAATACATATTTTCCAGTAAGTTAAATTTTGACAACCAAAACTTTATTCAAACGAAGGTATGCAGGCACCTTTAAAATTACAATGGGTGAAACCAATCAGCTATTGTTGATGTTTACAAATCAGAAACACAACAAAAATCCCTGGATACTACACTAAGAACACCTGTAGTCTCCTCGTATCACACACAATAAGATACATCCTATTTGTATGACACCCAAGCATATTGCATTAAATACAATCTAACAAGCATTTAATTTTAAAGTAAAACTTAAACAATTAACTGATCTAAAAAATTGTCAGAAACATCTACCTTGTTAAGAAAACTTATAGATATTAGTAAAAATATATTCTTGGAGAGAATTCTCTGAAATAAAGAATTTACTTCGACTAGTGACAGTACCCTGCAGTGACATCTGTAATGTAACAAGGTGTGCAGTTATAGTCTGTTCCATATAAGTCCTATAAGCCATCAACAAACCAGGATGTTTTTTATATCTTATCAGATTTTTCTTTGAAGGCACTTTATTTTATAAATATGACGGGTCAGAGTTAATTGATGTTGATAAAACACATTTCAGGGTACTAATTAATAATGACACCTTTAATTAATTGTGACAGATTTATTCAATCAGGTCACTATTACAGGTATGTCAATCATAACTTTTGTTTTAAATGTCACCACCAAGAAAACGTCCTTGGTTTTTTCTACATCTGGATTGCGTTATATTGCTATATTTATTTGAAGTAAAATTTATTTGTTTTTTCTTTGATAATGTATATTTAATTAAATCTAACAAACAAAATGATTTTGTTGACTTGTGTCCATAAATTATAGAACATTTACGGACATGGCTTGTTGACATGATTTTGGTTTATTTTGTTTAACGTCCAATTAACAGCCAGGCTCATCTAAGGACATGTCATGCAGGTTTTGGTTTATTTTGTTTAACGTCCTATTAACAGCCAGGGTCATCTAAGGACATGTCAGGTTTTGGTTTGTTTTGTTTAACGTCCTATTAACAGCCAGGGTCATCTAAGGACATGTCAGGTTTTGGAGGTGGAGGAAGCTGAGGGGTACCCAGGGAACAACCACTGGCCTATTGTCAGTACCTGGCAACTGCCCCACGTAGGTTTCGAACTCGCAACCCAGAGGTGGAGGGCTAGCGATTTAAAGTGAATGGACACCTTAATCACTCAGCCATTTTGTAAAATATTGTGAGTAAAACTGTCGAAAATGAAACAAAAAACAACTTTCCTCTGGCCTGATACAACATCTACAAATGATGAACATCAATAAACGAATAAAAGATAAATTCCAATACTGATCCAACATCACACACACCAGGTGACACAGGTACCTAATGATGTAATCCTTAGCCATAAATCACAGGTAAATGTTTACCTGGATTCCCTTTGATGTTTGACATTAATCTGTACATATCTCTACATGGAAATCACAAACAAACAAATGCCTACAGCTGTAGATCAAATATATATAATACCATCAAATGTTTAACCACAGCTTGCTGTCAAAATGTATCATATGTTTTATGACAATTCATATATATCTCTAGTATCTAACATATTTCTGGCCTTAAGGCTTTAAGCTGTTTTTTCAACAATAAATCTTGCTACAGCATATATAGGTCTTTTAAATAATTGTTCAAAGTTAAAGGAAACACAGAAATTATGTACCCCGTAGTGCGTACAATATAAATCTGCAAAACGCACATCCAAACTCACAAATAATCTCAAAGTAGCATTTGAACTTATTTTAAAATCAGAAAACAAAAGCCATGAGTGATTGTCTTCCTAACTTCATTTCTCTAAAAGTGAGGGAGGGAGTTACTCTATCATTAGGCCTACCTCATGACAATAATATGTCATATTCTGTGTAATCAAGACAGGTCTGTCCAATTAAAAAAATCATTAGAATATACATATACCTGTGAAGGATTGTCGATTACCATAATTCTATTGACTAATTCCCCTAACATCTATCCAGACATTTAACCTAACAATTGTTAAAATCATATTGACACCATGCCACTCCTTACAAATTGCAATTTTGTAATTATTGACATTTTTTTCGACAGGTAAGACTTCTTCACCTGTATATCAACAATAGCCCATGTGATCAATATACAGGTGTTTAGGTTCAAGGTAAGTATGTGTGTATATTGTACACCAAGAAGACGGGTAAACCATATTACTTTACAGACAGGTAGGCATTCATCAACTACCACAGAACACTCAACATTCCCTGATTTTTTAGCAGCAAGGACATATAGCATTTATATCTTCAAAATGATCCGTGTTTATACATGAAGTATATGATGAAGTATATGATTCGGCAGTCTGGGAAAGTGTCTTCCTGCACAATTGACAATTTTGTTTTTTGTTCAGATTTAAAACCAATACATTAATTACTGTCTAAATTTGACAGCAACAGAAAACCAAACAAGACAAATGTGTGGGAACCAAACTTACGATCGAAATACAGTAGGAACAACCGAAGAACACAACAGAACGATGTTATGAAGAAGTCTTGACTTGATACGCTTCAAGATTCCACCTGTTCCAAACCCACACAGGCAGTTAATACTTACCTTGAGTACAAACCATAAGATTCCTCCTATGAATCCACCTCAACAAGAGTGGTTCATATACGTTGATATAACTTCGCAATTGTTGCAAAATAAATGAAGTTTACAAAGTACAAACTGTACATGTATACATGTATATAGAACTTGATGTTCATTTTAAGTCTCAAATCCAAGGGTTTACAGTTTTTACCTTGTCGAGAAGGTAAAAACTGTAAACCCTTGGATTTATACACTCATCTTATTTTTTTTTTTTTTGATGAAATAACTTGCTTTACCTACAAGGGTTTGACACATTAATGTGATCTAGAATGAAATATCTAACCCAACCATCCAACCCCCAGATCACTAGAGACCCTAGGCTTAATCCTGTAGTTAAATTGTCTAAATGTGTTCTGTACAGGTACAGCATCTATGCTTGTTCATTATACCAGTCTGAAACACTTTTGTTTCATATTAATAAAAAAAAAAAACATATTTGATATTACAGAAATAATCAAAACTATATATATGTACATCTTTCAAATACCAGAAGTTAAATATTTCTTATAAACCTGCTGGCACAAATATATTACATACACAATATCTTAATAAATTTCAATCAATTATTAAACCAACCAAGTTTGAATTCAAATCTAAATTTCAATAGAGCTCTATTTTATTATAATTTATTTGATTAAAATCTCCAAGGCATTAAACCATGTCTTTTCTATCAACCTGGTGAGCAAGGTATGTATGCATTCCAACCCATGACAGATCAGACCTGAACTTTCCAGTCACATAGTAAACTCACAAACCCTGATAGATCAGACCTAGAGCTTCCAGTCACATAGTAAACTCACAAATCCAGACAGTTCAGACTTGGCATTGGTAAACTCCCAAACCCAGACAGTTCAGACTTGGCGTTGGTAAACTCCCAAACCCAGACAGATCAGACTTGGCATTTAATTGTTAAACTCCCAAACCCAGACAGACCAGACTTGGCATTGGTAAACTCCCAAACCCAGACAGTTCAGACTTGGCATTGGTAAACTCCTAAACCCAGACAGATCAGACTTGGCATTGGTAAACTCCCAAACCCAGACAGTTCCGACTTGGTGTTGGTAAACTCCCAAACTAAGACAGATCAGACTTGGCGTTGGTAAACTCCCAAACCCAGACAGTTCAGACTTGGCGTTGGTAAACTCCCAAAACAAGACAGATCAGACTTGGCGTTGGTAAACTCCCAAACCCTGATGGATCAGACTTGGTGTAGGTAAACTCCCAAACCCAGACAGTTCAGACTTGGCGTTGGTAAACTCCCAAACCCAGACAGTTCAGACTTGGCGTTGGTAAACTCCCAAACCCAGACAGTTCAGACTTGGCATTGGTAAACTCCCAAACCCAGACAGTTCAGACTTGGCGTTGGTAAACTCCCAAACCCAGACAGTTCAGACTTGGCATTGGTAAACTCCCAAACCCAGACAGTTCAGACTTGGCGTTGGTAAACTTCCAAACCCAGACAGTTCAGACTTGGCATTGGTAAACTCCCAAACCCAGACAGTTCAGACTTGGCATTGGTAAACTCCCAAATCCAGACAGTTCAGACTTGGCGTTGGTAAACTCCCAAACCCTGACAGATCAGACTTGGCATTGGTAAACTCCCAAACCCAGACAGATCAGACTTGGCGTTGGTAAACTCCCAAACCCTGACAGATCAGACTTGGTGTTGGTAAACTCCCAAACCCTGACAAATCAGACTTGGCGTTGGTAAACTCCCAAACCCAGACAGACCAGACTTGGCATTGGTAAACTCCCAAACCCAGACAGATCAGACTTGGCGTTGGTAAACTCCCAAACCCAGACAGTTCAGACTTGGCGTTGGTAAATTCCCAAACCCAGACAGTTCAGACTTGGCGTTGGTAAACTCCCAAACTCAGACAGATCAGACTTGGCGTTGGTAAACTCCCAAACCCAGACAATTCAGGCCTGGACTTTCATTTCTCCCTTGACCTTATCATATCTGTAAACTCATGACTGGGCACTTCATCCTAAGTACACCTCCTTGAGCATCCAAAGGAGCCACACTGCCTTATTTACACAGTACATTTTCTGCTGGGGTACGTCATATCTACATACAACCTCCTTGTTTACACCTGATAGTGCCATTACAGTACATTCCACAGATAACCTTCCCCCTCCAATGATCTTTATATATATAGACCCCTTCCACAAAGTTCCCTTAGAAGCTGCTGCAAATTTGTTTTTTTATTCAAAATAAGAATAATTAAACACTCCAAGAAACCTTGATTTCTTCTCAATGAATGTTTTGAAGGTACAATTTTTTTTTCAAATAAAAAATTTCTTCTTTTTTTAAAACTTCCATTCACCCTATTTTTTCACTACATATTTATATACCGGTACATGTTATTTCGATTTTTTTTTTAAATAATAAAATTTGACAGGAAGGTATTATTGGATATAAAGAGAAAATTTTATGATGAAATAGCTTAGGAACTTTCTTTAAATTACAGAATATTGATGAAACTGGGCCACATAAAGCATTCTTCCGGAAATGTCCAGGCTACATACCATTTATCATGTTGGAATGATGAGAATATAAGTTTATGATCAACAAAATCAAAAAGGAGTCAAACATACGATCTCTTCCTATGTAATTATAGTACAACATATCATTGGTCGCTTACAAAACAACGAGAAATAAGTTGTATATAATGTTGTAAAAAATACTTAAATCTAGATTGTACAGCTTAGGGTTGGTTTATGACAAGATATTCTTTAAATGGTAAGTTTATTTTGGCTTGATTTCTGTGAAACCTGTCTGCCTTAAGTAATTCATGTGAAACTTATATATATAGAAAGAACAAAAAAATGAAAGAACAAACAAACAAACACACAAATGAATGTATGTGCACATAGAATGTGAGCCCTCTTGCATAAGGACGTATTTGTAAACTAAAGATGCTAAAATAAGGGTACCAACCCTGGCAGTCATCTATATGTTTAAATGTCTGGGCAATAAAAATTCAAAAATTTCAAAAAAAAGTAATTTATATGATGTACTTGTCCTTTACAATATCATTCTGTCCAGTAAAATAGCATTAAACCATTTTATCAGGAGGACTTTGATAAGGGTTAACGTTTAAATCCATGTAACAGTTAATCAAAATTAGGTCATACAAAGAGCATTGAAGGCAGCACGTGTCCACCGATAACTCCGGGTTCTTGATATTTATAGTGTCATCACACTGAAATATCACATAACATGGAGACATCAGTTCACATTGCAGGTATATACATACTGACAACAGGCTAATCAGTCATAAAATCAGGTCACATGACTGGTATACCAACAACAGGCTATATACTAACCAGTCCTTAAATCAGGTCACATGACTGGTATACCAACAACAGGCTAATCAGTCATTAATCAGGTCACAAGACTGGTAAAACAACAACAGGCTAACCAGTCCTAAAATCGGGTCACATGACTGGTAAAACAACAACAGGCTAATTCCAGTCCTAAAATCAGGTCACACGACTGGTCTACCAACAACAGGTTAATTAATTTATAACAAGTCCTTAAATTGGGTCACATTACTTCAAATTTCTGCGGTTAGGGGGAAAATATTAGGGACCTGTGGCCAGTCCACACGCATAGTTTTCAAATATTAAAACACGTGAGTACCTGGAGCTTTTATCGTGTAAGAAGCCACTTGTATTTTGAACTTCTAGTGATAAGATACCACTAACTAGCACATGATATTAAACACTATCTTGTCACTGCTGGCCTTATACAGGTAATTTTTACCTGTTTGAACATATCACACTTGAGAATTACAGGTGAGATCTACCTGTCTTAGTTGTAAGTCAACAAGATGATTTATGAGTGTCATATCCAATTGTTAAATACACTTCCTAGCAAGCAGACCACAAGTGCTTGCACATTCTGATACAGGTAATAGTGCTACAATCTAAATTCACGAGAGGGTCTGAGGCAGTTCAATTCTGTACTTAAGTTTGTCACAATCTTATATTCAACTGAAGATATACAGACCTATTCCAAGAAGAGTAGCTGTCTAGAATAACATGTACATTACATCACTGCAAGGTGAACAGTGATAAAAGTGATACAAAGAGGATATCCATCATCCCCCAACCCCCAGGGAGGCATCAAACGCTATGATATTAAGCTACCACTAAGTAATTTAGAGCCGTGATCCCCCTTCTTCTTCAGAAGACTGACCTGGTCAGCTCAGGTAAATGTAACCTGATAAGGACAGTTCAGTACACAGGTGAATATACATCTGCAACTGGAAACTCCTTAACCTCATCTGACCACTGGTCAGTTATCAAGATCAATGAAACACATCTAGCAATCAACTAGGTAGGTCCATCACGCCTGGTCACACACAGGTAAAATGTACAGGTAAATATATACTTATAGTACCTGGGGGTGTGCACACAGGTAAATAAAACATCTGCACAGAATGTTTAACACATTTAATTTAATTACATATTTTACAGGTATTGTAGATGTAAAGCTTAAGTCTAAACACAGTTTTAACTACATACCCAAATTTTCATAAAAATGTGGCAAAATACCTGCCATATTTTATCTTAAATAAACTCCCTTCCCACAAATTAGTCATCCACCACTTATACCCATCAGCCAGGAAATTTGTTTAATTGCTGGGTTTATCGTCCCATGAACAGCCAGGGTCATTTTGAGGCAGGGTCTCCTTGTAGTAGTTTGTGACTACCTCACGATAGCACATGTACAGACCACCGATTTATAATTATACATGTATATATAAGTTTCCTGAGAAATACAAACTGACATTGTTATGTAAATGTTCTGTTAATATGTATAACAATAAAATATTTTGAATGGAATCTATAAATCGTGAACAAAAATCTTCAACACTTTTGATATTGTATATTTGGTAGATGTTTATTTATAAGTATTATGCTGTGATATCTATGAGCCACAAGCTTAAGGCTAAAGTTGATAAACATTCATATGTCATTATCAGAAATTGTCCCGATTGCTGTCCCTTACTAATACATTGTTTTATACATGGGGTGGAGACTGTAGCAACCTAGACAAATCTGCCGTGGATTCATATGCAGGAAACACGTAAAAACGGTGATCCCACCACAGAGATTCAGAAACATTCTAATGACCGCTACCCTATAGCCAAAACATGTCAATAAATTAATTTAGCTCTCCAATAAATCCGACCATCGAATGAATTCCGTGCTGGGCTCACCGTTTGTACACACTCATTACTGCATTGTTGGTAATTTTTCTAAATGTTTTTTTCATAAATATAGATAAAAAACAATATTTTAGAATTTATTCTGAAAGTTTAGCATCAAAAATAATAAAATTATGAATATCTTAAAATGTGTAAACACCAAAATAGGCATGTCCCCTGGAAATAATCCGTTTCAGTACTACCAAGTTGGTAGATGTGTGTACGTACCTGGACTTTTTAGTTAATCACTCCATCCAGGTCACTGTCTATGATCAATACCTTTCATTGATTTTTCACCTGTTGTTACCTGTAAATTATGAAAGAGAATCTTACAGTCTGCCTTCTTTGCTAACGAGTTTGTACGCACACTTGAATACAAACATAAAACGTTTAAGCCTGTCTGCATGTACATCAGATTGCCGATGTCAGTAATGCATTCCATACTTAAATAGATATTGTTAGAGTGCTAGAGCTTGAGTTTCGCCGTGCATTCGTACAATATCTATTTTAACAACTTAATCATTTCAATATTATGCAAATCAATCTTGACCAGGATAACTTATGAAATATTCAGATTAATCAGAAATTCATCAATAGATTAAAAAGGGTTTATAACAACTCTACGAAACTGACACTTAAACATCTAAGTAATTCTAAAATACAAATTTTTGTTTTAATCATTTTAACATTTTCAAAGTTAAGCTAATGATGCTTGAGCTTATATCACTCTACCTAAAAGAAGCGATAATTACGAAGATCATATACCGTATATAATGCCTATATGTAATATATACAGTACATACAGTATATAGGATTCATACATCAGAAATGTCTCATACATTTTCACATGAACATACAGCAACTACACAACTTTTAAAAGAAGATGATTATAATTCTATAATGTTGAAATCATCTCAATAACTCATGTATAATACAGCTATTTTACCTGTCCCAAGTTAACAATGCAGGTATATTTACATTGAATACATTCCATTAGCGATGATACTCGATAATCATGAATCCGATCAATACTCTAGTTATTAGTAGGATGTTTCCCCATTGGAATGATAATAATAAGCTCTTCATTCAGAGTCCAATAAACTCTTTTTCAAATATGTCCGTCTATATATGACATATATATATCAACATATGAAAAATGTATCTGTCAATTTATAACATACATTAATATTATAATCTAAAATTGACACAGGGACAGAACATTTCAATTTTTTTATGAACATTTTATTCAGGTTTATACAAGGATTTGCATTACACATACAGCTTACTGTACTAGTCAACGAAACGTGTAACACAAATTCTTACATAAATTTCAATTTTATACTTTAAAAACACATTAAAATCAAAACATATCTTGCAGCATAACAATACCAATGACAACAATAAAACCTTGCCTCTGGTGCAATAAAACGTGAAAATAAAACTTGTGCGAGGTATTTCTCAAACATGACCATTGTATGAAGCTTGATAAAAATTTTATTTAAAAATTAAGATTCTAGAGTGCTGGCAAAAGGTGAACATAGGATCTTATACAAATGTATTAAAAAACGAAACGCTACCCCCCCCCCCCCCCCCCCCCCCCCCCCCCAAACCATCCTCACTGAATATGTATTGTGGGGATCATCGCCATCAAATTATGTATCACATTAAATTGCAACATTGAAATTAAAACTCAATCTTCAGTCAAAGATTGTACAGATAAATTTCATCAGGAAGAAAACTGAAAAATCATATTTGAGATATAAATTAAGAAAAAACAAAACCTACCTTTTTAAGAAAAGTGTTCTTTCCTGAATTTGACACAGGATGAATCTTGTTTCTAGACAAGCCCCAGATATACATACCCACAGTGCTGTTAGATTGTGTTACAAGTGCTAGTGGCTGGACCACCATGGTCTAGTCCCTCCCGACATCTTTATGTCTCATCCTTTATTATAAACCACATGGCTCAACTTTAACCAAATAATTTTCCCCTCAATTGATAACAATTGGTCTTCCCTTACATTTCACTGTACACCATATAGCATAGATAAATTTACTGTACATATTCAGAACCTGGGACTCGAGCCGACCTTTACTTAACATGTCTTTTTTACAATTCTGTTTTAATTGGTAAAAGATTACACAAGTGTTATAGTGAGTGCATGAATCAGCATCCCACATGTCTACATAACATGGTAAACAGATCAACAGAATTTAATAGCCTTTTAAATATTAAAAAGTAGAACAAAGTAGTTATCATACTTCTTGCACTGTATGCCCAGATCTCTTTGGTTTTTTATAATAAAATGTATCCCCCAATGATTTAAACACCTCCTCTTTAAAAGTTAAGTAATAATTTTATCCAGTGTTCTCCATCAAGACCTATATATTTCATTTCCAGGGTTCTCCATTTAGACCTATACTTTTTATTTCCAGGTTTTTCCATTAAGACCTATATATTTGATTTCCAGGATTCTCCATTAAGACCTACACATCTTATTTCCAGGGTTCTCCATTAAGACCTACACATCTTATTTCCGGGGTTCTCCATTAAGACCTATACTTTTTATTTCCAGGGTTCTCCATTAAGACCTATACTTTTTATTTCCAGGGTTCTCCATTAAGACCTATACATTTTTCCAGGGTTCTCCATCAAGACCTATATATTTCATTTCCAGGGTTCTCCATTTAGACCTATACTTTTTATTTCCAGGTTTTTCCATTAAGACCTATATATTTCACTTCCAAGGTTCTCTATTAAGACCTATATATTTGATTTCCAGGATTCTCCATTAAGACCTACACATCTTATTTCCGGGGTTCTCCATATATAAGACCTATACTTTTTATTTCCAGGGTTCTCCATTAAGACCTATACATTTTTCCAGGGTTCTCCATCAAGACCTATATATTTCATTTCCAGGGTTCTCCATTAAGACCTATACTTTTTATTTCCAGGGTTCTCCATTAAGACCTATACTTTTTATTTCCAGGGTTCTCCATTAAGACCTATACTTTTTATTTCCAGGGTTCTCCATTAAGACCTATACTTTTTATTTCCAGGATTCTCCATTAAGACCTATACATTTTTCCAGGGTTCTCCATCAAGACCTATATATTTCATTTCCAGGGTTCTCCATTTAGACCTATACTTTTTATTTCCAGGGTTCTCCATTAAGACCTATACTTTTTATTTCCAGGGTTCTCCATTAAGACCTATACTTTTTATTTCCAGGGTTCTCCATTAAGACCTATACTTTTTATTTCCAGTGTTCTCCATTAAGACCTATACTTTTTATTTCCAGTGTTCTCCATTAAGACCTATACTTTTTATTTCCAGTGTTCTCCATTAAGACCTATACTTTTTTCCAGGGTTCTCCATTAGAACCTATACATTTTTAACCACATCCTTCGATACATTTGTAAAAGATATGTAACGACACATGGACATACATCTTTTATGAGTAGGAAATGTCATTAAAGCATTGACGGAGTGAACACAGCAGCTGCTCAATGAAATAATCACGAGAAATATGTGTATATATGTTGTTGTGGAATGAATTTATATATAACTTCATAACCATATACAAGTGTACAGAGACTGCTACAATACTAACATTAAACTAAAAGGGATGTATATACATACCTTAGGGAATTCTCCTGTTTTTTATGTAACGATTGTATCATGATTACACTTTTCATTTTTGTCTTAAACATATCGATCCTAATAAAATTGATTAAGCACATGTGTTGCTGATGTTCTGGCTTTTTTTTTTGTGAAAAAAATCTCAACATCTTACATGTAATGGTTTGTATAAATAGGACGACAAGATTTAAATTACCACAATATATTTAATTCAAATGTTGAAATTATGACAGAAAATACCCAGTATCCACGATGTCATAATGTACAGTATAGCTATATCAGGCCAGTCAGTTTTGTCTAATATTTTAAATGGTACTGTATATTACACTAAAAAAAAAATATTTATTGATAATTCGAGTTTACAAAACATGATATTTCAATTACCACAGGAACCCTCTTGAGCCTGATCAGGACATTTGCATTTCCACCACAATCCTATGTAAGTGTGTATTCAGTAAGACTTTAAATCAAATTGGTAAGAAGCTAGCGTTTATAGTGTAATCTAATACATATATGAATATTTTACCTTAACCTTCTGATTCAACTTCCTCCCCCATATCTTACCCTACCATTTACCTGTACAGGTGAAATAATGAATTCCGTGACCTTGTCCAAAGTCACCTTCACTTTGATGCTGCTTGAAGATGCATTTTACCGTGTTTATCGCTAGGTCAGTACTTTATAAATTAAAACCCTAGCTGTTTCTGAAGGTTTACTTTATTTCACTGGTTAAAGGAAAGGATAGATGTAAATTGAGATTAGCCGTCTTTTATATTTACATGGATGTGTCATATTTTATGATTTTATTTGTAAATTCAGAAAATTTATATACATAATAATTGGAAAAGGATGGAAGAAAACCAGACATCTTTTTCTCAAAGTTCTTTTTTTAATTCAATGTAAATCAATAATACAATATTGACTTTCTGTTTCAGTTGTAAAATTCAGCTGTTTTATCCAACTAACCTTTATGAGTCATGATCTTACATACATATCTAACAACCGTATCTATCCTAAATAAGCCCCTAATCCCCTAGTGTATACCATCCTCAAATAAGGTATAAAAGTATAGCATTGAAGTTTGGGGAGGGCTTATTTGTAAACCATTTTAGCTTAATGTTTTAAAATTGATGATTTTACGTGTGGACTGCAGCTTATTTGTGGACTGGGGCTTATTTGTGGATAGCTATGGTAAAACAGCGCACCATTTCTAAAACTTAACAAATCTGATTTTTTAAGAAATATATTTTTCTTTGTCCTTAAAGTTAACTTATGTTTATTTTTCCATATATTAACAACTTTTAAAACACTCGACCCAATCAAAAGCCAATTTGAAATGAACATTTTAGCTCTCAAGGATTTGTTCACTGGTTTAATGTCTAAATATCTCTGGTTTGGTTGAAAAGGTATATGATCACTTATGATTGATAAAAAGAATGAACTGCCCAAGGGATAACATTACGACCCGATGTCACTCCTACCAAGATACGACAAATTTTTCAACACTCCACTGAGGATCTGTTGTACCAATCAATGGAATTCCTCGTTATTGTCTGGCGGTGATCATGTTGGCTTTACGAATTCACGGTCAGGCAAGCGTTATTGTGAGACTGCTGTGGGCGACAACCTTTATACACGATAATTGTAAGCGGTAATTACCCCGGAATGTCTCCACATCGGTGTATACATGTACCCTACACAAGTCTTACACCCAAAATCCATTATGATAATATTATAACAGCTCAAAATATGCTGATTTTGCTCATTCCATTAATCGATCATTTAATATTTCCTCTCAGGAAAATATACTATAAAAAATATTCAAAATTGACCTTTTTTTGATTGTTGTGCTTAGATGAAAATATGTCTTCTTTTTATCAATTCCATAAACAGTTGTGTAAATTATACAATGACATATAGTTTTTAAATAACCAATCATACATTGCTCAATACATCTGATGACCATTTTGATTGTATTTTAAACAGTTTCAAAAAGTACTAGGGTATATAAATTTACTGCTTTTGTTCCATATAGACAAATTAATTCTCTGAGAACATTTTTCATGAAGAACACTTGTTGCCTCTAAGCCAGTTGGGTCATCCAAAGAGTTTTGTATGCATTCAAGGTAACCGAAAAGAGTATGCACTCAATATACAATACAAGGTTTTTACTTTCAGTTCAGAGAATGTACAATCCTACATGAAACATATTGTATATGACCTGATTTGTATAAAGAGATTATAAATATATGTATCAACAAGAAGTATCTTTAAAAAAGATAAACAGCATAGCTTTAATGCTGGTGGTTATAATGTAAAACTGCTGGTGAAATAAATTAAGGAACTAATTAATAAATGCGCAGTTTCAGCACGGATAACAAAATTATATCAGTTTGAATAATTTTTGCTGATAATAAGACTGTATTTGAATCAGGAATATGATTTTATTAATGTGTCATTTGAATAGATACATCAACTTATTTATTCAGCTTGCATTCAATCTTAATTTTGTTTCGTCTTTAACTGCATGTCTGCATTTTGCATTTACCGCTACATTGACCAATCACATACTTCATCTTGACCAGTAACGCCACCTGTCGCGTCATTTCAGGGGCCCAAAGAATATTAAACGGCTATGCCGAAAAAAGTCTTGACAATTTGTTATGGTTCTTAATTGGCCAAATTACATAGATACATTAGCTAGACTTTCTAGGTCAACTCTGCATGGTGACAATTAATACCAAAATAGCTATCTCGAAGTACATCATGAAAAACAGTGTTGTTGTTAGTTTTTTTTCTATTTTCTCATGATTAAAACAAAATACTACACAACTTGTACAAGAACAAGTTACTACCACAGGGGGTCAGTTTTGGAAGTATATGACATCAGGTTAGCAATACAATGAAAATTTGGTAATTAATTTAATATTATAAAAATATATAGACGTTCTGAAATTTTACATAAATTAATTGGTATCTACATTAATCTTAGAATGTGCATAATTACTGAATTTAAAGTGTTGTTCTTATTATAATTGGTGTCATATATTGCTAAAAATCCTGAAACCAAGCCCCTAATTGGTTTATTCATATTGACCCACCTTAATTAAGGTAATTATAAGGGATGTTCTATGTTCTAATTGTTGGGCTCGTACCACTAAATGTTTTAGATTTATGCTATTTATAATTTCACAGAACTATAAATAAAATTTCTGTACTTCTCAGAGTCTCCATGCAAAGGATTACCACTTTGATCATGTCTTTATTATTACATGATGTGAATTAACATTGAGTTTGTCAATAGATTGATCGGCAAAAGGTTTTTATATCTACTGAACATATTTTTTGTGTTTTAATGAGATTATTAGAGTGAATAATTGACCCGAGCCCGAGGGATAAACAACCAGTTTTACTATAATCCTATACCAATACATAGCACACCTGTATACGGTATAGGACTTTCCTGAAACGGACTATACTACAATAATCCTGCAGGTATGAGTGTCCTGAGAAATATTTTGACAAATTCCATAGTGCATGTATCATATTTTACAATAAATCGGTTTCTTGATAATTTTGGATATAAATAAGACACAGTGTGGTTAATGAAGTTTTGTCTGCATGTATGTTTTACAAAATCTTAAATGTCGGTTCATTGACGAAAATTTGGCCTACTTACAGCAGGTTTGTGATTCCCACCCGTCCCTTCGCTGGAAAACGTCAAGGCCTGAAGACATAAACATATGTGCACAACTTACCGATATGAAAACACGTTATCCATCGAGTATTAAATCCATATGCACGTTTTACAGGTGTAAAGTTTGTGGGAATACTTGTTGGTATACTTAGAACTAATGCAAAACTTTTCCCTGTCACCTGTGTCCGGTGTGTTACAATCGCTTCAGTGACACTGATCTGAGGAAGCCAGACCCAAACCTCCGGAGCGGCGTCTCAAGTAAATCTAATAATTAAATTATCTTTAATTTGTATAATAATTATTTGATCTTACCATCAAATCCAATTAATGCCACTGTTTAACTGCATCAAATTATCGATCACGGAATATAGCAATCAATGATTAAACAGTGAATTAGTGTCACCATTTGCTGTATTGATTTGGGTGTGAATACTAAACGGAACAGCCAGGTAAACTTCCGTGCAGGTAGCCGCCCTTTGATCGTGCCGATACTATGTTTTGGGGCTACATCACGGAAAATAGACAGACGGTTGTTGAGATATTTGTTATACTTCCTGTGGGAAATGAATGATAGGATTTCGCACGACTACTTTGAAACCAGTAATACAACAAACCAAAACACTAATCCATTAGCTAAAATTACACATACCAACCCGATAGTAATATTTACACATTTACTTATTTTAAAGATTTGAAATAATTGTAGATTATGATTTTAATACATATCAACAATACACGTAGATTCTACTAAACAATTGACTAATTTGTTCATGTTGATTGTAAACGCGATCTCCCTTTGAAATACAATATTAAATATTACCAGAGACCTCTGATATTACTAATTATATAATAAATTAGGAGTATTGCATTGCATCTCCCCACCCAGATTTTGACTTTTGTTCTTCTTTTAGTTTCCTAAGCATCACTGACAGAACAGTTGCTTGATGAAGTTTAATTCATTTTTGGGTTTTTTTTTCAAACTGTCAGTTTGTATAAAGGTGTCAATGCCTTATATCAGAGACATGTCTCTGCTGATATAAATCTTTTGCACACTCTTTCAACATAGCATTTTGATCAATCCCTTCCCAGAAATATATGCCGTTATGTTAAGCCAGAGATATACAAGTCTCTGGTTAAGCTATGCAGACAGAACACTGATTTTATCATTTCAACCGTTTGACGGGTAGGAATTAGGGTGAAATTACTTTCTCTGTGTTAGGCAGTGCCAATAGGTGGCATGAGTATCTGCGATTAGCACGTGCAAATCCTTACCGTGTGTTACCGGAACGTGTACGTGTCACCCAGCCGACACAGGTAGTCAGACGGAAATTTATCTTTTTTAATGATAAAAATTGGGAGTGAGTTTTGGCGGAAATATAATTGAAATAATTTGATTAATTTTATAAATGATATACATATGTTGGTTAACAGTGATATGGCGGGTAGTCTGGAAGTGAAAAAAAAGTTTTATGATCAATTTATAATTAAATGAAATCTTTGGTTTGTAGATGCATACATATTTTTTGTCCACAATACGTACTGTTGTGAACAAGAAATGATTTGTTAAATAAATCAGTCACAGTGAAGTACATTTCCGGATTTCGTGTTGTTTATCCTATCGGATAATTGAATAGAGAATATAGGCCCTAGTCGGTGAGACGAATATCGGTAATAGGCGGAGTCATGTAGGCGGTAAACCAGTAAAGTAACTAACGCCAACAGAATACTAACTTAGTCAGTGAGACGAAACCCAGCAATGGGCGGGTTCGTGTAGGTGGTAACGCAAAAAAAATTACTTGGTCGGTGCGACGAAACTTAACGATGGGGTGGAGTCATTGCTAGGTATTTCGGTATGTCCAGGAACCCAGCAAAGTATAAAACTGTATGAAAAATTGAGGCAAGATCATATATTAAAATTTGTATATTTCGTACAGAAGTAGTATCCAGATTTCTGTTTCTAAGACTCTGTAAGACAGATAGAGAGTCGATCAGAATAGATAATTACTCTCGTTATTTTGTTGATTTTAGTGTTTTCTAGGATGAGGCAGAAAGCATAGGCTTCTGCAGAGACTATTGAAGCTGGCATCCCAAGGGCGCACATTATGAAAGGCCGAGATAATATAACGCGTTAGCAATTCTAAATTAACATTTAATGCGTTTTAAAAACGATAAGTAAACATTTGCCGTGTTAAATAGAGCGTTTTGACGCGTTAGATTTTATGTTTAACAAAACTTTCATAGCATTTGTCATAACCATGGCGACCGCTTCCTGATGATCGTCCTAGACCTTAGACGAAACCTAGCAATGCGCAGAGTCGTGTAGGCGGTAACCAGTTGCTAATGCCAACAGAACACTAAATATATATAGTTGGTGAGACGAAACCTAGCAATGCGCAGAGTCGTGTAGGCGGTAACCAGTAACTAATGACGACAGAACACTAAATATAGATTCTATGAGAACGATCAGACCGGAACTTGAATCCGGGACCTCTGACTCTAAAAGGACGCTTAGCGCTCAGGTCGGTTCCGCTACAATAAAAGAATAGTGACTATGTATTATATGATTGGAATACGTACACTGTACCCTTTTTGTGATATCCAACTCAGTGGATTCGGCTAGTTAATGTTTTAATGTTGTACTAACCAGCAGCCACAGATAGAGTCAGATCCGAGATAAATATAGAGATAAGGCGATTGATTACGAAAACAGCCATGCATTCAAGACATCAAAAAAAGGAGCGAGACAAAGTTAACAATATGATCACCTGAGTTTATTAAAGTGTGTATTTTAACAAGACGGCCGGAGAGGGGAACTGTAGTCCACGGCTTCGTCAATCTGATGTCCACTCTATAAATGCTACCTCACTGATGCATACAACCAAAGACAGGCTGTTGGAGAACCCACCCGGTCACATTATACCGACAACGGGCATACCAGTCGTCACACTCCCAAAATAGTTGAGTGCTAAGCAGGAGTAGCAACATTTTTATAGACTCTGGCCAGGGGACAGAACCCAGAGCCTACCACATAGGGGCGAACGCTCAATTAAAGGCCAAAAGTGGTCAGTGCCAATGGAGACATAGGATTAACATCATCATCAAGATCCCAAACTTGTCGCCTTTTGCCATCATGTAATGGGGACAGCAGGTACAATTCATACGCCCTAACTACAGGTCAGCAATCAAGATAAATTAATCAATTCAGTTGGATATGTTATTCATAAAGCTACGTCGAATGGTTTGTTGTTTTTCGGGGGTTTAATGTCTTAGCAACAGCCAGGGGTCATATGAGGATTGCTTGCAAGAAGACACCTAGAGACACATTGTCATGTTATAATTGTAACATTACTGTAAACTTGTTTGACCTCTTGTTACACACACTCAAGTGTGTCAGAGAGTAATACAAATCTCGAATCTTGAATCTTGGTAAGAAAAAAGCACAGTAAGACAGAGTAGAGAGGAAAGAAGGGAACTATTAAAGACCCCAGGTGTTGTAATGGGGGTAGAAGATGTAATGTGGTCTCTTCAGTGTCCCCTAAATAGAGGATACGGAACAAAATCCACCATTCTTCATGGGACCCACTTTTAGTTGTCTTCTACGATCAATATGCAGTGGCACTAGCGGATCCAGGGGGGGGTCCCGGGGGTCGAAAATCTTATCCCCGAAATATTGCAAAATTTGCTATAATCATTTCATTTTCCGAAATTTTGGCCCCCAGACCCCTCGCCAAAAAAAATTCGTCTCGCGCCTACGGCGCTCGCATTACCACTAAATTTCTGGACCCCCCTTTTCAAATTCCTGGATCCGCGCCTGAGTGGGATATAGCGGACCTTATTATAGGGTTCCAATGTCCTCTGTGCAGAAAAAGGGGCCGCGGTGGCCGAGTGGTTAAGGTGTCCCGACACTTTATCAATAGCCCTCCAACTCTGGGTTGCGAGTTCGAAACCTACGTGGGACAGTTGCCTGGTACTGACCGTAGGCCGGTGGTTTTTCCCCTGGGTACTCCGGCTTTCATCCACCTCCAAAACCTGGCACGTCTTTAAATGACCCTGGCTGTTAATAGGACGTTAAACAAAAACAAACAAACAAACAAACTATGCAGAATTCAAAAGATTAAACCATCTTGACTCTGCAGGGGATCACAATTAGTCGCTTCCTACGGCATGCAGTGAGATACAACAGGAATATACACATTCTATCAACAGCTATCTCCATTTAAATACTGCCTCCTATGCATGCGTGCGTGTTTTGGGAGATTGCGGTATTTATGTTGCCGACGTTATAGTGCTACCTCAATGAAGCATACTGCCGAACATCCAGCAGCACACCCCACCCGGCCACATTATACTGTGACGAGCTAACGCGCTCAAAATATGTACAAATGTAAGAAACTTCACGTGTGTTCCTTCATCGGGTTCTTACCAGTTGTACCAAATAAGTGCGGTATCCTATAATAGAACACAAATTAATTCTCAAGATGGCGACCGTCGCTCGCTTCAAACAAAAAACTTATCATTATCCGTTCACAGCCTTACAGATTTTAAATCAATACCTGAATTGTTTTGTCAAACATTGACATAATGCCTAGAAATTCCTCGCAAATACGAGTCACCGTCTCGTTTTTCACAAAAAGTACACTTGCATGAAAAATGAAGAATCACAGCTACGACATCTTATTCCCTGTCTTTGTGAGTGGTCTTTCCACATCTTGACAAAATCCGTTGCACACTCATCGTAAATACTGTGTGTTATCTTATATACTTCAATCATGTCGCCTCTTTGTCTTCTGTAGCTAAGAGTTGGCAATTTGAGCTTCTTTAGTCGATCCGGATATGATAACTCGCGAAATCCAGGTATCTGTTTCGTAGCCCTCCTTTGCACTGCCTCAATCATATCGATATGTTTAAGTTTGAAGGGATGCCATACAGTATTTGCATATTCAAGATGAACTCGTACTAGCGTTTTGTATAACAGTGAAAAATTATGTTCATTTAGAAATTGAAAAGATCGCCTTATGACTGCAAACATAGAGTTTGCTTTCTTTACTTGGCTACTAATTTGATCTTCAAATGCCAGAAATCTGTCTACCATTACTCCTATGTCCTTTTCCGTTTCCACTTCTTGTAAAGGTTGGCCCTCTATGTGGTATGATCTTTCTCCACATGGTCGGCCTATGTGCATAGATTTGCACTTTAAGGGATGAAATTTTAAGAGCCATTCATTGCTCCAATTTGAAAGTTTGTTCATATCTTCCTGTAGGATATCAACATCAGCTTTACCACGTACATATATTTTTTGAAAACTTTGGTATCATCTGCGAAAAGGTATGCATCCGACTGTACTATATCAGGGAGATCATTTATATATATCACAAACAATGTTGGTCCTAGTACTGATCCTTGGGGCACTCCAGATGTTACGTTTGTCCATTTTGAGTTTTCTCCCTTCAGCGATACCCGTTGCTTCCTGTCGGAAATGAAACTGGCCGTCCAATTTGTGATTTCGCCACTTATTCCATACGATGACATTTTACTAAGAAACCTTTTATGTGGAACGGTATCAAATGCTTTTTGGAAGTCCATATAAATACTGTCAATAGCAACTCCATTATCTAGTAGCTTGGTCCATTCATCTAATACGTAGAGAAGTTGTAAACTAGTAGATCGCCCAGATACAAATCCGTACTGTTTCTTAGATAATAGAGAGTTTGCCTATTGTAAATGTATACAATCAGTGCAGGTTCAATATCTCGAGGAATATTTATCCGACTTCAGTAGTACGATAAGTTCTTTTATACTAAAACATATCGAATTTGGTTTATCAAAATAATATTTCAGTTGACTTTCGGTATCTTGGCATTTTGCGGTTTTAACAAGTTGATATCACACAAGCATGACCGTTAGAAACGGCACGGTGATTTAATACACTTAGATTTATAGTTGTAAACACATCACATTAAGTTTGTTTGTTTCTGTTTATTTTTGTTTTGTTTTTGTGTTTGTTTGTTTGTTTGATTTTTATGGGTTTTTTTTTTTCTAATAAGAACATCCGAGATTTATAATTCCTGAACTAACAACCGTATTATTGGGCGTTTGACTTGTCGAAAGGGGAGTAACTCTAACAGATATAGACGATTTTAATATCTCTAGGAATGGATATGCCTATCGTTTTGACAGATACTTTAAATGTCATAAGCATAGACAGAATACCCAGTTTGTAGCTACCGTTTTAATTATGATGTGCACAAACATACCGGTTGTATCATATACTAGAACTCAATTGAATCTCAAGTGAGTTTCCAAGATGGCGGACGTCGCTCGCTTCCAATCGGAATTCCTCTGCTTTGCTACAAAAGGCCCAATTAATTACCTGCATTGGCAAATATATGGTCCGACATCAGAATATTTGGCTATCTGTGCCACAGAACACCATCTTCGCTAGCCATGGCTTCTGATTACGTTTCGTGAAGTGAAACGTAAGATAATGGGACAGTTTCACTGCAAGCCATGGCATGTCATGCAATCCATGACACAGATGACATATATAACAAACTCATCGCTGTTACTCAGTCGTAAGGAGCCCAATCCCATTCAGCTAGAATAGATGCTACTTCCTCCTTACTTGAACAGCAAGACATAGCACGTGATTGCCCTACTCGCCAACAGCCACCATCACCCATAGAACGAATATTCATACCCTGCCTACATTGCTCTCCGGCAGGACGACCATCTGTCAGAAGTTGTCTGTCCGTCCGTCCGTCCGTCCGTCGTCCAGAGCTACGTTATCGCAGCTACATCACCCCCAGAAAAACTGCCTTTCCCTGCCACAACAGCAAACATCGATCGTTTAAGAGATTATCTTTTCGAATATTATAAGTCTAGCACATTCAACACACGTGCACATCAGACTTTACTATTCATGAAAGGACCTCCAATGAAGTTCATGGTTGACCCTAACGCGAAACCTGTTGCCCACCACACACCCGTACCCGTCCAATCCACTGGCAGGAAGCAGTGAAGGCTGGACTAGACCAGGGTGTCAGATTGGGAGTAATTGAACCCGTTGCGGTTGATGAGTCTGTCACTTGGTGCCACAGGATGGTCGTATGTGCGAAAAAGAATGGTACACCGCGTCGCACTGTTGACTTTTAGCTGTGGTGTCTGGCTATTGTTTTGTTCTGACGGCAACTGACGCCGTCATAAACTTCTCGCCTGTATTCCTCTGACGTTGTTTGAGTATGAGGCTGAAGTATAAAATTTTGACTGTGTTCATGATTGGGACTCTGTTCCGTTTACTTCAATGTGTTCGAAATGATGCTTCAGTATTTGGAAGCATATAATGGACCTTTTGGCAATTTACCTGGAAGCAAACACACACACACAAACATACACATGCAGTACACGCATAATAACGCATATAGGGGAGGCCATCCTTGAATGACTATAGCTGTTGATAGGACGTTAAACAAAACAAAACATAGGTAATACTATTTACAAAAGTTTGTTTATTGAATTTTTGCATTGTTGTGGTGACATGGGTTTATTTTTCTTTTTTTATTTATTATTAATTTAATTAAATCTTCTGAAAAATGAAACACGAAAAAAAACAAAAAAAAAACAAAAAAAAACAAAAAAACTGGAGAACAATGAAATTATATTAAGTGTATACTTATAAATTGTTATGATTGTTTCCAGTCCTTACAGAAACTCCAAGTCATTATTTAGCTGTTAAATCCTTAACGCGTTGCCTTGGTATGACTAAACGTCATTAGAGATGACTCATTAACACTTGTATGGGGATGTCAGCCGTACAGATGTACTAAGTACAAGTTAGCAATTCATTTGAATATTAGCCTTAGGGCACTTGTGTCTCTCATAAATCTACCACGTATCAGGGTTTTCTTACTTATGAATAATGTCATGTATTGTATTAGGGATTTTCCAGTGCGAGTAGGATATTGACATGGATGTTCTAATTTATTAACTCTCATTTGATTAATTTACCATTGATTGAACAAAAGAATGAAAACTGACATTACGATTATTTATGTTTAATAATGATGCTCTACCCCGTCATATAATCTTTTTAGGTGACCTGGGACGAAGTTTCAAGAGACCTATTCTAATCGCCTTTTAGCCGACGTCCGTCCAGAAATTTTGCAGAAATCTCCCATGGCCAAAAGTCAACCAAAATTGTGAACAATATAGCCGCCCCTAGCTCCTAGGGGATTGAGGGCGGGGCAAAAGGGGTCGAACCGACTGAAATTTTTAAATCTACAGACCAAAATACGGTAGAATGAAATATTCTTCATAGATGAAAGGATCCTAAGGTTCTTTAGTCTCTACTAAAATGGTGAATTTCACGTTTGCTCCTGGGGAAGGGGTAAACTTTACAAAAGTTTATACGGAAATCCCTTTTTGACTTTTGATGAATTTCTGTTGGAGTTAATTCTAACTTGGGTAGAATTATCAGTGTGGGGTGACTGTTTGATGGTATGCACATGTTGGTCTGACTGACGCACAGGGGCTGATGGGCGGGGCCAAAAAGGGTCAAGGTTACTGGAATATTTCAGTAATCGGGTGAACCGTTAAGGCTCATGTTCCTCGCCTTTGTTTATATTAATTATTATAATCAGCAGTTTCGATGCGGCAATAGCGATAGTAGGGACAAGTGAATTGTCAACATTTCAACAATACGCCCTTTTGCAAGAAGACTTTCGATGTACCCCTTTGTCATGAAACAACATTTACATCAAGGTCATAATATATGACCATTAGCAAATATAAACTTAAAAATGTAGCTGTGAATAGGATGTTAAACATTACAGACCAAACCAAACATTCAAAGTATTCATTGGAGTGCATTGTATATCATGTTTTATTCAAATGCAATTAAATGCACTATAAAGGTCAGTTGATTCGTTGTGATTCACTACTGCAAATTATATTAATCTGTTGTCATCTTTATGTATTTTATCTTTTTCAATATTAATGTTAATTTGATGTATACTTAGAAACGCAATAGAATGTACTAACTTTCCAAGTATATATATATATATATCATCACGCCCACAACCAGCCATGCGTCACAATGATTTCCTGGGAATCCCTGGACACTGCGTATACACACATATAAATACATACGTCAATGTGGGGCCTGTAAAGGCGCCGCGTAGTTCTAACAGTAAGGAGATAGTATCCATTCACAACAACATGGGCAAGTCAAGGAGCGAAAACACGTAAGTCGGTTAACATTTTGTTTTTATTTGACTTTATATTTTGTTATGTTGGTGATCGAATTGGTTAGTTTCTATTCAAATCATCACTCAGATTATGTAAATCGAACTGATGAGAAATTCTGATAAGTAGTTAGGATGGTAAATTAGAAGTATACTAAATCTTTAACTGATATTTATGATAAGTAGTTAGTGATGGTAAATTATATATTAAATCTTTAACTCATATTTATGATAAGTAGTTAGTGATGGTAAATTAGAAGTATACTAAATCTTTAACTGATATTTATGATAAGTAGTTAGTGATGGTAAATTATATACTAAATCTTTAACTGATATTTATGATAAGTAGTTAGTGATGGTAAATTATATATTAAATCTTTAACTGATATTTATGATAAGTAGTTAGGATGGTACATTAGAAGTATACTAAATCTTTAACTGATATTTATGATAAGTAGTTAGTGATGGTAAATTAGAAGTATACTAAATCTTTAACTGATATTTATGATAAGCAGTTAGTGATGGTAAATTATATATTAAATCTTTAACTGATATTTATGATAAGTAGTTAGTGATGGTAAATTATATACTAAATCTTTAACTGATATTTATGATAACTAATTGTCATCAAGCGATACTTATACGAATTATTTCCTCAACATTAAAATATATATGAATCTCCACAATTCCTTAATATTGACCAATATTCCGGATTAGTTAGTGAAGAAAAGTTAAATACAGCAGAAATATTTATCATTTTATTTTTCCTTTCCTTCAATAATAATCCTAATGGGAATTTCTAATTAAGTCCATTTTTTTTTCATTGCGAAGACCATGAAAAGATAACTTGAACCTCGGAAATAAAAAACAAAAACAAAAATCAGCCCCTTCAACTCTTTTGTAATACCCGAGATTTAGAAACCTCAAAAAAGCATCTAACAGTAGATATCGGAATAGATTTTCATTTCACTTCTTCACCTCTTATTTAACGATAGTTTGTGATATTTGTTACTTAACGGAATTGAAACATATAGGATACCTAACATATAAGTCTTGGTAAGTGTTTTAAGTGTTACTTGCTCATCTCTGGGTAACAGGAATTATGGCCAGGTGAACTTCGCTAATACAAACAAACGGGTCACTTCGATAATTTATTAGGTGATTAAGACCTTTCACAACCGATTTGAGGGTCATTCAGTTGAAACATTATCATTTGTCTGTCAATTTTACTGAAACCAGAATTATCGACCTACATTCTTTTGATGAGTTTCGAGAAGGACTGAGAGAAGAGAATGCTTGATTTTCTGAGTTCTCGCTAAACAAAAATGACTTTTTCTTGGTGTTTAGAATTTAGAACCTCTATGCTCCCCCAACTTTGCCACTGATAAAGTTAGAGGTGTCAGAATCAGATTATAGTTCCAAAGGCAAAGCTTTACTTAAAGAGGGAATTTGTAAGTCGGCAGCACACAAAATGTTGATGTTCGAACGTTGCGGAATAAGAAACTAACAGGCAGTTATGATATTTCATACAAATCACGTGTTGCCTTATGACTGCTATACTAAGCTGCAATGTAAAAGGTGGGATGACGTTCGTTGATTAAATGTATTTTTCTCGCTTTAATAATTTTTTTTATCAATTTTTATCATAAATTTAGGAGTGGTTTCATTCATGATATTAAGTGGCCCCAGATTTTACTGTAGTGTCGCATGCATCCATATTTGGCGATAAGGAAGTACATAGTTTTCCGGTTTCAACGATGGCACGTACACTACGGAAGTATGCTCTAAACTTAAGTCTCATCAACTAAACTGTAAACTCTATAGCAAAATAACAAAATAACCCAGAACAATCTCGAATTGTTACTACGCATAAACGTATAACAATATATTTATGCAAATCTCTCCAATGACTATAGCCGCATGTCTGTCGACACTAAACTGGTCACACCGGTCACATTATACTGACAACTGTGAGCCAGTCGTCCCACTCCCGAAAATGCTGTGCGCTAAGCAGGAGTACCAACTATCATTTTATAGACTCTGGTATGTGAACTAAATGCCAAATGGGTGGCAGTGTCAAGGGAGACGTTCAGAAAGAAGAGAAAAAATCATATCCCAAATTGAATTGCCACTTACAATTATGCAATGAGACTTGATTCGACATCGAGGTAGCACTAGAAAGTCGGTATCAGTTTCGTGAAATCAAAAGGAGACAAACATGAACAAACTGCAGCCAACCAAACTATTCACAATCGTGTATCTCTTATAACGGGGAGGTCGTTTTAACAGACCATAGCTGTTGATAGAACATTAAACCAAAACCAAACTAGGAGAGCTATATTAAAATATTTTACTTAAGTATGCTTATATAGTTATTATTTGTTTATGACTTTATTTTTTATTTTAATCTATCATATAGCGATACTTCTTTAAAATTTGATTTCAGGTTATTTCGGTGGGCGACCAAAACTTATGTGAAGTCGGTAGGTAGCCGTAACTTACGTGCAGTCCCTGACGTCCATTCTAGCCACAAATTGATGCCACTAAGCATCGTCGTGAAGCGTCCAAACAAGAAATGGTTTCGTCGAACCAAACATGACTATTCAATAAGAGAATCAAAGGTATGGGTTAATTTCACGTTGGTTATTACGTAAAAACCAGTTTATATAAAATACCTATTGTTCTATAGTATTTATTATCAACTTATTTCGAAGGCAATAGAAAAGGAACGTATAGATCTGTCTACTATCTCGTTATATATTCTCTTAAACAATAGACTAGGTACGATATATAAAAAGGAAGGAATAGTGTTTCAACAGGTTTTATTGATAGACATTGATTGATAGAGGGAACCCCATTATTGAATAGTATTCTAATTTTGGAGACCTCAGCATTCAAATAGAGTGATGATTTTCTCATATATAAGACGTAATGTTCCTGGTACTATTATGTATGGCAACATGTGCTTTGGAAAGGTAATGGCCATTTGTGGAACATCTTATCATCTGTTACCAGGAAGTCGAAAACATGGCCAAATTCAAGGAGAAGGTTAAAACTCGGTGCTGACTTGTGCTTTTTAGAGTTCTGCAGATGTACTGTACACGTTATTTTATTTACATTTTTATGTTTTGAACATAGTGTAGCTCTTGCAATAAAATTTGTTATCATAGTATGTAATGTGAAGCGTATTTGAGTAATTTTACAAATTAGATAGTACGTTATATAAATGTTGTATATCATTGTTATTATTACTGAAGCGAGATAAGCGTTGTAAATTTGATGTCAGTTTGTGGTACTTCATCACATATAATGATCGTTTCCAAATTCAAAAAGAAGGGGGATATATTGATCACGATCAAATTTAGCATAAAACATTAAGCTTATACTTGTTTGTGTTTCATAGCTTACAGATTTTCTCGGGGATACATCAAAACTGGATATGGAAACGAAAATCAAAGACCACGTGATCAACTATAGGAATACAGATTGTACTGCTCTAGACACGATGGGCGGTTTCAATGTTTTAGGAGCGTTCCTTGCTCGTTACAAGAGAAAAGCTGGTAAATGCCAGACATTTGACTCTGGTAGAACAATAGCTGAAAGCGTGGAAAAGGAGGATTTAATGAAAGCTTTAAAGAACAGGTAATCAGAAGTATAATTTATGGTACCCCAGCTTCCCAAAAACACACACATACACAACACGCACGACAAGCCGCCCTTAAATGACCATAGCTGTTGATAGGACGTTAAACAAAACGAAACTAAATCTTATCATATATGCATTGAAAATGTAAATAGATCTGGTTGCTTAAAAAAAGGAAAAAACCAACGTATATTTTTGATGCTAGAATAAACGTCCAACTTCAATGGATAAACAGACGTATATTGGTTTTGTTTTGGTTGACGACCTCCCTGTGTACGATAGGCTATCCATGTGTGTAGTGTGTGATTGGGGAGGCTGTAGTATGTTTGTGTTTGTCTCCTTAGGCATATATTACTATATCAATATTAATATTTAAATCTGATTCCATTTCAGAAAAATCAATATCAACTATCCGGTGTTATCCCAGATTTTAAAAGTAAATAAAAGTTCCATTGTTTGTGTTGTTGTTGAAGTGATACGTACAACAAAGCCGGTGAACATTAAAGAAGAGGTACGAAGTTTAGATGAGGCGGATGTTAAGGTAATTATTGTTCAAGAAGGTAAAATGAAAAGTATTTAAAATGTAATCATACTGAAAGGTCAAAGAAACGCAATTAGGAATTACCCGGGCGTTAGGACCAATCAATACCGCGTATGCCCCCATAAGGTACCAATCATCAGGGAATCTCTTCCGCAGTGATCAAGTTATTAATTATCCTCGTCCTCATTGGTATACGGTACCGTTCCTCGTCCTCGTCACATTTATTTTTCATTTCAAATCAATAATGTTAGACTCTAAAAAAAAATTCAATTTTCATATGTAGATTTTCCTAGTTGTGCGTTTCTGATTTTGAGACTGGTAGAAAAACGAGATGGTCGACAGAGGACCTTTTTGAATTTTGACAGTTGAAGTTTGTTATCGCTATTTCATAAAAATGAAACTTATACAATACATCGTAGAATGTAATACTAAACTAATCACTACTAAACTAAAACCAAACCTACATTCACTTGCTTTTTAGTTTGACATGGTCGACGGTTCAGGGGGACTATCCCTCAGAATGGGAAGAGGAAAACAAACCTGTCCAGAATTATCAATCGAACCGACAGTTTTGGCTTACGAGGTATGCGAGTTGGAGGTTGACATGACCAAAGGGACCATGGATTTAGTGGTGGATCCGGAAGGGCAAGGAGGATTCGTCAATATCCCCGACGACATTGACAGTAAGTACCGTAATACGTTAAAGGTCTAGGATGTAAATCAATATTTTGTTTGTCATTCATATGTTTATATTCGAATGGTTATGCCCAACAATATAACTTCTTTACTCCGGTGAAGTACTTGAACATTTTCAGGTTAAAATCGCTTACTGTAAACCTACATATTTTAGTGGTTATCATATCTTAGCGGAAACCTTATTTTATCGGTAATAATAATTCACTGGTAATCTTATTTTAGCAGAAATATTATCATAGCGGTAATCCTATTTTAGCACTATTTACGCTGAGTTGAATTAAAATTGCGTTAATTGTAGATTATATTTAATGTTTTCTATGAAAAGTAATGTAGGTGCACAATTCATCACTGTGCTAATATGTTTAAGTTCTACGCTAAAATCTATAATTTACTTTCACTTGTTTTGCAGGTGATTAAAACTCGCGAAAATTAATCACCATGCAATAGTTTCAATTACAACTAGAAGTCTTTAGACATAAAAACGCGAAAATAAGTTTAAAGTATAAGTACTAAATACATGTATGTTATTGATAATTTTGTTTTATTTTGTCATTTGTGTAACTATCATCACAGAACATATTTTATTTTCCATCGATAGTTTGTGAAGGCATAGCAGATGACACAGTTGAAAGCAACTACATGCTGTCCTTATACGAAACGCTTGAGGAAATGTCTACTGAAGAACGGAATATAGTCAGAGAGATTGCAACCATGTCAGCCGATGACGCAGACATAATTTGCCAAATTGTAAGTGCTAATTTTACCTCTTTCTCCATCTCTGGATACTTCCCGTAAGATAGCGTTTCTTTGACATTAAGCGGGGGAAAACCCAAAAGGTTTTTGTAGAGAACACAAACTATTCCCGCTACATGTCAGTCGAAATTATTAGGTTAGGAACCATATAGCGGAAATACATGTATTGTATTTTTATGGTACTAATCTTCATATTATGTTAAACGTCGTAAATGATTGCTCTATCATATTGCCTTTGCTCAAGAAGTAGCGCATAATAAGTGTGCCTGCTGTCTCCATTACACGATTGATAAGAGTCGACAAAATTTGGAATCTTATAAAACCAGAACATTTTCCCTTCATTACGTTTCCCATGCTAACACACCCTATGACCTTTAGTTTAGCGGTCACCTCAGTGAGGAAGGTTATGTGTTCTGTCATGTAGCCATGACAACCCAAATTCTATGAAATAGGTACTTCCTGATCTCTGCTTGGTGTACTATTCTAAATTATGGAAGTTGGCGTTAAGGACTAATTCCCCAGTTAACGACAGCTAAATGTGGTCGGACGGAGTGTCATGGCATTTCTATGAGACTATGGTATACATAGACGAGTCTCATTATTAATATCTTAAAATTGTCTATTTTTCTAAAACAAAATCAGTCTATTAAATCGTGTGTTTACTTTCCCAGATGTATCAAACTGGCTTTGATGATATTGAGGAATCAAGTTCGGAGGAAAGCTTAAATGACTCGTTTGAGAGCATGAGTGTTTCTTCATACTCGACAATCTCGACTGATGATGAGCCCGTTACACCTGTCCCGACAGTAAGTTTTAAGGAGTACTGACAGTAAGTTTTAAGGAGTACTGACAGTAAGTTTTAAGGAGTACTAGTATCTTATCTATGTTAATTTTCTTCAAGTGATACTGTTTCCTCTTTCAATAAACATTCGGAGAATCTGCAGTGCCTCAGAAAATACAACAATGAGGTATTTAAAAAAATATTTTTATTGATTTTCCAAGCTGCACCAAGATGAGTTTTTCGAAGATTGTGAGGAATGTAGTTCGGGGATGGGCCTTGAGGACTTATTTGAGAGCATGAGAAATTCTTCGTGTTCATCAAGCTCGGGAGGAGAAAGCATGTCTATATCTTCATCAAGTTTGGTCGGAGATTCAGAACCCACATCTCCTGCAGATGATACCACCTCGCCGCCTATTCAATTGGTAAGAACAACATACTCCACGTACACTATACTCTAGTTAGTAATACTCTAGTCTAGATTTAATAGGAAATTTTCTTTTCTAAACACTTATCACAAGTATTCATCTCGAATACAGTTATACCAATTCCATTGTAATTACACCATGTGACACTCCATTTACAGTGGAGCATTTTTGAAAGAATATTCCGATTTTAAGCACATTCTTGATTAATCCTTTCAAGTCCCGGATATGAAAACTGTTTTCAGTTCCAATGACGCCTTTGACGTTATATTATATCATCTAGTCCCATCATCCATTCGTTATTTCTTTTACTATTTGAACTATCTGATTTTGTCTCCACTATACCGACATGTTAGTGTATAGTAAATTAATCATCATGGCTCTAAATGACCACAGCCAGCAATGTGCCGATTAACCAAAACAATCAAACTATAATGAAATGTATACATTGTCTCTTCATTTTATTTTATCGATTTCATTTTCCTGTATGAATCCTATATTTGAGAAAACCTTTTCTGTTTTACTTTTGTAAAAAGGATACGGTTTCTGTCAACGACATGAACAATCAAATCCAGACAGCCGACGAACAAATCCTATATTTGACCTCGAAACCGCAGGCTTTTCGGAGAATGCTTGAAGTGATAGGATGGCAGATAATGGTAAGGATGATTTATACTATTGTATGAATAATCTACATTGTAATGATATGACAAAATATTTATTTTGTTTAACCTATTATACAGATGAAAGGAAATATGTTCTTTCTCATACTACAGCCTCCCAAAATTCACAAACACATTCACTTCACGCATGCATCTCGTTCTTAAATAGCCACAGCTGTGTATAGTCTGTTAAACAATACAACCCAAACCATTCCTTTCAAACATTGAAAGTTTACATGAATCATTTGTATTTTTAACTGCTCTACAATGCTGGTGTGATTTTCCAACCTTAAATTTTAATTTAGATTTTAAGTTGCTCGAAACAAATCTTTTTTTCAGAAGGATGGTACCATGGCTAAGCCAGATGACACTAAACGAATGGATTTGTTTGAATGTTTCTTTGTGTTGATGAAAAGACTACATCACGAGCATACAGCTGTCATCGAAGACATCAATTCCTTTTCATCGACGACACGAAAACACCTTTGTGGAATAGTAAGTTTGTTTTTATATGTTACATTTGCCCCAGTATTAATGTAATTTAACATAAATGGCAAATCAAAGATTTAATGTGATGACATTCATGAAATAAACATCAGTGCTTCGACAAAGAATGCCTTTTAAAAATTTTAACAATTAACTCGTCAAGAAGTAATTCAGGTAAATTTTGAAGTCTCTCATGCGTTATAAGTTAATTCAGATATAAACCAATAGTGTGACAAAAGTATATCGATAGGGACATGAATGTTTTGTAAATTAGTTCGTGTTTCAATTTCCTTACAACAAAAAATGTCTGTGCTATGTGTCTGGGTCTTTAATTGGTCGAGACCTTCCCTACAGGTATTTGTGATATAGAATTGTTAACCGTAGCCGAGGTGATAATCAGATTACGAAGGCTCATACATCCTAGTGTGAACCTCATTCAAAGTCAACAATTGTACATGAAAATATGTGAAAATATGTGTTGAGAGAGACACAAACAGGGAAATCAGCGCACGGGAAAAGAGCAAACTTATTATACAGGAAAGTAACAATCAGACGAAGATCACAAGTGTTGCAATGGAACTTGTCATTGCTATTGAAATTTTAAAATGCCCTCCCAGGAGCGGGAAAACATTATACCTGCTGCATCTTACTGTATATCACAGGATACGAATAACTGTGTGACTGTAAGAGGACATTGATGAGACCAAAATAGATATTTTGCCCTCATTGCAACACTTGTGATTTCTTTCCTCGCTGTCATCTCTTCATGTGCCGTGTTTGCTTACCCTAGGTGTTTCTTTGACTCCCGTCCTCACATGACCCCTGATATTACGAGGAAGTAAAACCCCTAAAACAAAATTAAAAATGATAAAAAATGTCACCTTAGCAACAAATTGTTATTGTTTTCCCTCAGTATCGTTGGTATTTGACTACCAGTCAAAAGGACAAAAGTGAGGAGGCAAAGCGCCAACTGTGCGAGGATCACTATCAGCTGAAGAATGACATTGACCCGGAGGAATTCTCTCGGGTGGAAGAGCTGTGTAAACATATAAAGGACAGGAGTTATGTCACATGTGCTGTGTATTCCATGCTTCTGGCTCTCTCCTGAAGATACAGTCAAACAGGAATCACATCTTGTTCAATCGAACTAGCTTCAAGGTATTGAGTTATGTCGAGCACAAGTCGTCTAGGGCTTGGAGTAACGGCAGTTAGAATCCGATGGTTGCTCTTTCATGATTAAAATCAATCTAATGTGATAAGATTTTCCTGGTCCATCACTGATCACCTAACGAAACTAAAATAATGTTGCTTGATCAACTAGGTTCACAACTGGAATCGTCCTTATTTTTTTTTTTTTTTTTTATATAATTTACTTTTTATTCAGTTTTTAAGCAATACAATGTACATACATTATATAAATGACTTGCTCATATTTACTGTTCAATTCTACACATCTAAACCAGGTCAGTTACTACAAAATCAATCACACACTGCATCACATATATGCACCCACCCACCTTCAAACACTTTGCTAGAAAAAAAACATTCATGTTTCCAATATCTGTAATACATATGTCATTTTATCATCCATTATAACTATACACGTCACTCCATACATGCATACAAATATGCTAGAAAACATATCACTGTTTTCCACATCATTCCATATACACATGCACAATATATGCTAGAAATCATGTCAATCTTATACACATCACTCCATACATACATACAAAGTTTGCTAGAAATCATAACAATCTTGTACACATCACTCCATACACACATAAAAAATATGCAGGAATCGTCCTTATTGCAGGGAGTGAAAACTCCGATATTGGAACAGAACACGAACGACACGGTATAATACTCTGTGCAGTCTCATGAAATCATGATTTGTAGCAAAACTCACAAAACTTCTAGGGTATCAAACTTGAGTAATGAGGAACAACCCCAATGAAAATATGATCCGATGTGCTCATTTCAAACATAAACATGATGACCATTATGATGTTCCAGATATGAAATACATTGTAACATTTTCATGTTTGGGTGTAATATATTCCTTTATTGGTATATATGCACATATTTTCATTCACCGTTGTAATTTACTACTACCTTTCGAATACCCTGTATCATTATATACGGATAATTATAGTCCCCCAGGGAGCTGAGAATTCCATTGATATTTTAAAAAATGAACAAATTTTCACAGGTGAGCAATTAACACCACAGTGACTTGGTATGAATTCTCACTCCGCGATCCACTAATATATATGACATACATTGGGAATTTGTGCTAAATCCCTACGCTTTATATGAAAAAAGATTTAATCACCACGCATCAGAATCAAGCTAAACATATTTATTGTGTTGATAAACATGTAGAAGTCACTAACCATGATTTTGTCAGATGAAGGTGACAGTATCGTATCGTACTTAGTCATTGAAGCCTTATTTCTATTGCCCTGCAGGTAGGGCGTAAGAATTGTACCTGCTGTCCCCATTGCATGATCGTAAGAGGCGACTAAATTTGGTATCTGAATTATTTCTCTTTTTTTTCCTTAACAACCTTATCTTCCTAATGCCTGCCCTGGCAATGCCTCACTTTTTGCCTTTAGTTGAGCGTTCGTCCCTATGAGGAAAGCCGAGACGTACCAGGGTCTTTAAAATGGTTGTTGCTTCTCCTGCTCAGCGCTCAGCATTTTGGAAGTGGGACAACTGATTTGCCTGTTGTCAGTATAATCTGACCGGATGGGTGTATCGGCAAAAGTTCCGGCCTATCACAAACATACCACAGCCTTCCAAAACACAGACACGCATGCATATCGCACGTACGGGAGGCCGTCATTAATTGACCTTAGATGTTGGTAGGACGTTAAACAGTAATAACCCGAACCCAAACTATACTTTTTACGTCTATGCCCTGCACATAGGGCGTAAGAATTGTACTTGCTGTCCCCATTGCATGATCGTAAAGGTGCATCTTATCTTTTCTAACATTCTTCCTAAAATCTCACTTGACACATCCCTTGGAAGGAATACCTTTGGTTCTGCCCCTGGCAGAAACATACCAGAGCATCTTGAAATGTTAGTTTCAACTTTTGTTTAACCTTCAGCATTTTAGGTGTGGAACGACTGGTTTTCTTGTTGTCAGTCTAATATCTGACCGAGTGGAGTGTCCTGGGCAATATGCTTCATTCAGTGAGGTATCACAAGGACACAATCACACACTCAAGTACACTCTTCACACGCATGCATCTCGCATTCGCTGCTAAAACAACAGTCCAGCATTTAATCGAGAATATTTCCTCGTTCCCGTTGTGTTAACCCCTCAATAGTATCATATGACTAAACATTAATTTTAAATGTTGATGGGCAGTAAACCCGTACCAGTTTCCCTATGGTAGCTGTTGGCGTATGGTTCGAGCAGTGAAACATTACACACACACGCACGCACGCACACACCCACACACGTACATTTACACGTATCATTATAGGGGAAGTAACTCCATGTTATAGGATTAAATACTATAAGATTATGTTCTGAACTTTAAACATAATAGTTTGTATAGTTTTATCTTGATAAATTTATTTTAGCTTTGTTTATTTAAATTTCCACTGTCAATTGGCCAGTATTGATTTAATATTTTATTGACAGGAGTGCAATTACATATATAATATGTAAACTGTTCGTGAAGTAGCAAATGCTATGATATAGGAGATGGGTTGCACATAAATGTTTATGATAAACACGCAGTCCGTCTGAAGATGCCTGTGAAAAGTCTGTGATTTTAGTTAAGATATTTTTATGCGTGTGTGCGTGCGTGTTTGTGACTCATATCATATATCATTTGTAATGAACCCGCTATCACAAGGATACAAACGTGAATACAGTTGTGTTATTATCACAGTCTTTCCAAACACATACATACAATACACGCATGTATCTCGCACACAGAGGAGGTCGTCCTTGGATGATAGGACGTTAAACAATAAAACAAACAAATTAGACGACCTTGAAGAAACTAGGTGAAGGTGAGTACAGTTTACATTGATGTTATAGAGATATGTGGATATATGTTATGTATATATAGTCCTTGTTAATTAGCGAAAAGTAGTTGTTTTATTGATACTTTTGCTGTTTGTATATATTGAGATGTCAATAAACATGTTTACCATGAAAACGACCGTCTTATTTGTTTTCTCCATATTCACAGATACTACATCGCCGACAACTCCTTCTCACAAAAAAACATCAAATGACAAATAGGGTATTTAAGCATTGAACTGCTTTCATTCGGAAGTTATGGGCTGATGAATGCCAACTGGAAAAAGGCAAATTTAATGAAGCGCGCTAGCGCTTCATGTTGAATTTGCCTTTGTCCAGTTGGCATTCATCAGTCCATAACTTCCGAATGAAAGCAGTTCAATGCTTATATTTACATTTGACAACGAATTTGAAAGACTATATCCAGGAATTTTACTCTGATAATGAATAAACAAATTATTATCGTCAAAGACGGAACAGCCTTTTCAACAGCCATCTTTCGTTATCGCCGACGTTACAATTATGACGTCACTATAATAATGACGTCATAATAAAGATTTGGAAGTTATGGGCTCATAACTTCCAAGTGAGCTTGGTAAAGTTATATATTGGGTCTGCAGTGTAAATATATAGAGGATATCTAACAGTGTCTTCAGTAATACCAAATATATTTCACGAGTGGGGCTGATATTTTGATATTTTTCACGAGTGCGCAGCACGAGTGAAAAATATCAAAATATTAGCCGCACGAGTGAAATATATTTGGTATTACTGAAGACACTGTTAGATATTCTGTTTATTACATTTTTTATCAACGAAAAACCTACCCCGTATGCTAACTAGGCCTACAGCGATGATTTCTAAACAAAAAAAGTAGTTCCCCCTGTCCAGGTGCTGACATATATGTCGGGCTTTCTGATTGGTCAATTATTTTTGTATTTTCTAATCATTAATTTGATTGGTCAAATCAGCAAAATGATATTTTTCACTAGTGAAAAATATGAAAAATATCACTTTTATAGAATGAATAATTTTTGATATTTCACTGGTAAAAATGTAATAAATACATATACAATGTACATTGTTTTTTTATAATGATAAAAATATACCTAATGATAGCGATATATCTAATTGTACCATGGTTGCGGCTATTTTTCTTTGAAGTTGACTGTTGTATAAATCTCGATAGTCCGAGAAGAGGCGGAGCCTAGGCATACACTAACTACCCCGATACATTGATTGGGGTGGAGCCTAGCTGTGCAATAAGTTCCATGTTATTTTTCACAGTTAGACTGAAACAATGTTTATGTATCGATTTACAGTCATGTCCCAGAGAAAAATCGCTACAATCAAGATGCAAATTACTACACTGTTCATTTTGAAAAACAAACAAAAAATCTGTTTATTTCATTTTTAATACATGTTATATTTTTTACAAAATTATAAACAAACAATTTAAAGGTTATAAGTCTATACCCGATGTCTTCTTAAAAATCATAAACACTAATGTCACTATGCCACGTCTTCAAAAATCGTTTAAAAGGTCACTTGTTTCCGACATTAAAAGTAACTTGACAGTTGTTAAAAAGACTTCCTGTCGGGAGATTACTTATATCACTGAGAGGCACTGTAGCACGTTTGGCAGTCGGCTCTTCTTGGTGAGTTTTGTTTTCGGGACATTTTCTTTTCTGTGGAGGACCTAACACTGAGGATACTTTGCGTAACACCGATTCGTCAGCTGACTTGTATTTTCTCACAGCCTTTTCTGACCTATGTCGAGTTATGTTCATGATCTCCTGCTCATCAACCCCGGCGATGTAGAGTTGTGTTGCGCATGTGCGTTTTCCCGAATGATTGGTATAATTTCCACTTAATCCCGCGCGTGCACAAATAATTTTCATAAGATTTCTCAGTTTATAAACTCCTTCCGGTTGGTTCCCAAACCTCGGAGGTGTGCCAGGTAATCCACGCCTGTAGAATTTCCCAGAGACTAGGACCTGCAGGTACTTCTAGCTCATACAAATCGACTATGAAGCGTTCACCTACAATGGTTAAGATCTAAATATTAGAATACTTCATTATAAACTTACAGTTAAAATTAAGCGGCTGTTTTTTCTTTGAAAGCTTTTAAAAGTGCATTGATGGTAATACAACTATTGCGAGACAGTATAAGCAGTACATTTATAATTAATTAATGCGGACTGCGGATTTGAGGATTAACACATTAGTGAATAGAATAGTTCACAAATAGTCTAATATTTCTAATTCTTATATATTTTATTCACCTTGGTTACTGTAGTGTCTGATATTCTTTATGTCGATCTCTCGCTGCGCGAGTCCTCCTTTGAATGTCTTCGAAGCTCTTCCCACAAACTCGAAGTACTTTCCTTTAGAGTCTTCTCCAATAATGAACTGATCACACTCAAGTGCATGGTGTTCGTCATGGCCCCTCATGCCAAACAATTTACAGTTATAGAAAAACATCGAAGTCGTTAATGGCGGACAGTTCTTGCAAATCGAGTCCGCCGTCTCCAATTATAAAATTGCCCAAATCCGACATCTTTTCTAAATAACAACTCTCCTATTGGAAAGTTTATGGTACTGTGTCGCAACGTGGGAATTTGACAGATGATTTCCGTACTGCAGAATCTCACCGTGGGAAAGCGGGTGCGGTTGAATATGATTGGTCAATGACAAAGGAACTAGAATTTGATTGACACAAAATGGGAGGTGCCATGGTATAAGCCAGTTATTGAAATCATTACTCGTGTAACGAGTTATTTGTTGAAGGGGCGGGGGACTCGGCGCTGACGCGCCTCGTACCCGCCCCTTCAACAAATATTTCGGATACACTCGTAATGCTATTCAATAACTATAACGTATAGCAATATATTTAACCAACACCAAGAAATGTCACTCACCCATATAGTGTGTTTTTATAAATTCAGCATTCTTCTATGATAATTTCATATATCTAATGAACATCAACAAATGTCAACCACGGTATACAAATACATTGTATATCTAACTAACACCAACAAATGTCACCATAGGTATACTACTGTATTGATTTAATACCAAAAAAATGTCACCAAATATTTAGAGAGGAGATCTGACCATGTCTTCAGTAATACCAAATATATTATATATTTCACGAGTAGGGCTGATATTTTGATCAAAATATTTGCCGCATCAGTGAAATATATTTTGTATTTCTGAAGATACTGTTGGATATTCTGTTGATTACATTTTATAGCAAAATATACCCGGGCAGCTTTAAAGTTCTCCCATTGTCGTTTGTAAGCAGGGCTATGATTGGTCACATCAGAAAATGTGATATTTTTCACTCGTGAAAAAATATCACTTTGTGGAATGAATAATTTTCTATATTTCACCGATAAAATGTAATAAATATCTTTATCTAATTGACTCGACGTTAACAGCATCATCATACTGATAAATTGAAATACCGAAAGATACTTCAAAAATCCACTTTAAAAGATAAAATTAGAAAAAACAAATTCCGAAGAGTACGTGGAAATACTGTGACATATTTCAACTTCGGGTATCATCAGATGGTGAACTATTCAATCCAAATCGCCCTTCGTCCGTCCATTCGTAAACAATCCTTATTATCGCTATTTTATGAGAAGTACCAATAGGTTTCCGTTGAATAGCACTCACGACAAGATCTCAACAGCGATATTTTCAGTAAATTTCAGATTGTGTGTTTTAATCGGAAAGGAATTTCATACCACTTTCCTGACTATGGATATTATCATATGTAATCGCTCATGTTACAAAGATAACATCCCTAGGTGACTGATTCAATTTAACGGGGTTGACAACCTAAGGGCCCGAAGGGCAGTGCCAAAATGGGTCCATTTAGTAATATACTTACAAAATATGGGTCTAGATGCACAGATAAAATGCACTTTAGGTAACTTTTGATTTAAATCATTTAACATGTAATTTCTTAAATAACCAGGTGAGTGATACAGGTCATCTGGGCCTCTTGTACAATCATGAGATGTTGGCAGCGGGCACAATATCAATTATCACGCGCTATATAGCTACATGCACATACAGGGGAGGAAAATGAGTAAAGAAGTAACGACAAGACCTCGTTGTGCATTAAAACAAAATTGTTTGACGGCTTGTCGATTTCTAAGGCCATTTTGACCCGCATATGCCCTAAATGAAATTATAATAAATGCTGGATTAAAGTTCCATTATAAAAGTATCTATACAAGGCATTGGTCAGCTATAAGGCTGCAGCGTTCAGACAAACAAACTATAATTACCAAATGCTAGAAAATTGACAACAATGAATTGAATACTAATACCATGCCCAGAGAACTACGTGGCCCTTGGCCTCTTGTTATGATTAGGGTCCAATATTCTACCAGCATTATTCAACATGAGGGCGGACAAGGGACTTATATGCCTTTACTTTGATAACAGATGTCACTTTCAAATTGCGCCTCAGAAAGCCTAGGGTGGAATTTGCTTTTTTAGTGATATTATTAATGTGTGTGTCCTGTTTAAGACAATAATTGAAATTAACACCAAGATATTTTGCTTCTGCCACGTGCACTAACTCGTGGCCGTGTTTGGTTTGGTTTGGTTTGTTTTTGTTTAACGTCCTATTAACAGCCAGGGTCATTTAAGGACGTGCCAGGTTTTGGAGGTGGAGGAAAGCCGGAGTACCCGGAGAAAAACCACCGGCCTACGGTCAGTACCTGGCAACTGCCCCAAGTAGGTTTCGAACTCGCAACCCGGAGGTTTTTTTTTTTTTAACCTTAAATTGTACGCACTGAACACAAAGTTAGCCAATGATTATCATTTAAACAGCCACATGATAATTTATGTAGTATGAAATAAACTATTTACGCAAATCAGGATATATTATTTATAGTAAAACATGAATCACCAGGTGCGGATCCAGGATTTTCGAAAAGAGGGGGGGGGGGGGGGGGGGGGGGGGGGGTCGTGTCGTCCAGTAATTTAGTGATAATGCGAGCACCTTAGGCGCGAGCCTATTTCTTTTTTTTTTGCGAGGGGTCAAGGCCCCCAGCGTGTCCAGGGCAACGTAGGGAGGGTAGGGAGTTCCAGGGGCGAAGCCCGCGGCGGAAAATGAATATAGCAAATTTGCAATTATTTGGGATCAGGCGCGGATCCAGGATTTTAGATTTTTTTTTCTCCATTTTTAAGGCTATGCACAAATTTTGCTCCTCCGAAAAAAGCCCCCCCCCCCCCCCCCCGGATCCGCTAGTGAATCACAGTAACCCAAACGAAAAGACAAAACAAATGGGGATATACAGTATATAGAGGATATTGAATGGTTTCCCGTTTAATATAACATATAATTCACGAGTATGACAGAATATCGATATTTTCATGAGTGCGCCATTTTGAATAAATAGCTAGCGTCAAGTTAGTATTTTGTCAAAAAGTCAAGATCTCTTTTCACAGTGTTAACATCTAAGTGAGCTAGTTAGTCGATAGAACGAATAATCATACCCTGCCTTCACTCCGTTACGGTCAATGGGACGGAATCTTAGCTCTGACGACGACCATCTGTCAGAAATCTTCCGTCCGTCGTTCAGAGCTACGTCATCGCAGCTAGTTAGTCGAGATCTCTTTTCAGAGTGTTTATATCTAAATGAGCTAGTTAGTTAATATCTCTTTTCAGAGTGTTTACATCTAAGTGAGCTAGTTAGTCAAGATCTCTTTTCAAAGTGTTTACATCTCTCTGGGATTTTATAGCTGTGATGACGTAGCTCTGAACGACGGACGGAAGATTTCGTTACAGTTTCCTTATAAGGAATATGTAAACCAAACATGGCGGCGTATTTGAACAGATTCATGTATACGTTGTGTTTGCTCCGACTTTTACCGCTTATAGTTGAGGAAACATTATAATTGGTAGGTTTGTGAATTGAATATTGGTCAAAGTTGCCAGAACAATAATTTACAGTTGGATATTATCCGAAAATATATATTTTTATCAACCTGAAACCGCCCGATGTGAATCATATCGGGCCGTGCTACGCTATCGGCAATGGGAGGGACTTCATACCCTGCCGGGAACGGAGTGAAGGCATGGTATGATTATTCGTTCTAGGATTTTACTGTGAGATACATGATGGTGTCATCTGACGGACGATGTCACCGTGGAGAAGGTTAACGGACTTGGAGGGCGCAGGACTAGCGTCCCCTTGCATTAGGGGGCGTGGCGACGCACTCGGAGGGAGCGCGAAGCGTGAATATGGCGAGTGATACGAGCTTGAACGTCTTCGATCCGATCTCTGAGAGAGACATCGATATCTAATCTAATTCTAATAATTTTTTGCATATTCATCTATAACTAATCTATCGTTGTCTATGGATGTTATTCCCTCATGTAGTATAAAAAGAGGCTCGGACCGGGGACCGAGCCCTGTGGGACCCCAGCTTTGAGTTAGGCTAAGTCGGACGTTCTCCATCAACTACAATGATGTACTACAGTTTGGGTCTTGCTAGTTAAAAAGCTACGTACCCAAGTATTAGCCTTTCCAATAATCCTATAACTCCTAAGTTTCTGTATAAGATTATTTTCACGTTTCAAGATGCTATGTTTCTCCTCCTCCTCCTCCTCCTTCTTTAATCACTACATCATCATTTCATAACATCATCACTATTCAAGCACTGCATCTATGGACTCGCAGTGGCTTTCTTATCAGCACATGTTTCCTTAATTTACTCGACCTATGGGAGTTTGATTATCATTATCCAGCCGTATGAATAGAAGTTATTACAGTCTCAGCATTGACGAAAAGAAAATTGGTGTTTTATTTTAAAAAGGTGGATTTTTAACATTAGTTAAATTTTCGCGGGAATAAATCCTTTTTTTTTCTACTTTTCGGTATCATTTATTTTTATAATAACCCCCGATCAGTTCCGAATAAATTCAATTACTGCGCCTGCGTAGTAACACGTGTGTCAACATCCGCCAGCTGTCGCACATGGAGGAATTGCCAACTTGACAGGAGTTAAATAACGGGTTTTGTAAGTACGTATACACATCTTGAACTTTTAATTCGAAATATCTACGTTCTTTAAGAAAGTGTTAGTCTTTAAAATTCATCTAGACGTTCGGTAATGCTCTAAATAATGGTTCGTTCACAATATTAACCACCGGCTTCGTGTCCCCAACAAATGTCAGAATATTTTGTCGATATCTAGGCCTACACTATCTACACGTTGTGCTGTTCGTATGTATCTCACCTATGTTTTCGACAGTGGTATTGACCTGTTAGTCGTCAAATTGAAATTTTAACAATTGGTGTAAACTTGGTATCTTGTGCATTTTATAGTGCAACGTAGGTCTAGTGAACAAGTGCACTAGATTTAGTGCACTTGACTTAGTGGAGTGCACTACAATGTGAACTCACTGCACTACAGTGTTGACTCCAGTGCAAATTTCACTTTTCTTCTGTATAGTGGAACTGGACTGCTCAATCATGAGTGACTAGAGGAAGCTCAATCTGTAGATCATGTCTAGTGTTTGGAGGTCCTTGGTTCGAACTTCAGTCTGGCCGTGCAGTTTTCCATTCCTATCTCTTGTGCACTCCTGTACACTTAACTACCAAGTTTTGTTTGCTCCCAAATGTAGGTTACTTATTTAAGCCATCTGTTCAATCACAATGGCATGTAAAACATGTGTAGTAGAACTGGACTGGGTAATTTTCATCACTCCTTAATTCTTATTACAAATGTATATACTACACAAGCCCGCCTCTCCCAAAAGCATTGAATGATATGTATGCCCATGTGGGTACAATTTACATTGTAGTAGTTCAGATTGATCTATTTTGGATTTATACATTCTGGACTATATTAATATCAGGGCATATCTAGTAGACCATTGAGAGTATTTTTTGACTCCCCAAAATCATATTTGACTTTTGAGGTTAAAGGAACATGTCTATTATCCTATATTTTGACCCTTCATACATGTATTTCTGAGAAATGGTGATTTGAATTCTGAAATTGGTAAAAATTCAGGGTCAACTGGGTGCCCTGATAAATTAAACCATATGTCTCCTTCACCGCTTGAGATATACATTAGCATTCTCATTGTTAATATTGCCAACACTGTACACCTTTCTACATGTATAGAATCTGTCACTTCGGTCTATATTCCATCAACAAGCATATCTCCATCCTTGTGTTCATGTACATATATGAGTTTAGCTTGCCAGCACTCAACACTTCTGATACTTAACTACAGCTAAGGTACCAGTATTGGTGTTTCAGATTAATCATGTTTGTCGACTATCACTTGTTTGAGGTGTGTGTTTGTCCAATTAATCGAGTAAGAAATGAGGTGTTTCTAATTAAAAATCTATCAAGTTTAATCAATCGTTGATTGTATAGATAAAATTGACAATTGATCAAGAAATTTCAACTGATTACCATCGCTAGATACCAGTCTTACACATATGGGTTAATCTGTATCAAGTTGTCCATAGAGCATAGGATTCGGGCAGATCAACAATGTTTGAAGGTAATTTTTCTCATAGAAATAAACAAATTTGAGTTGGCATAAACATTTATCTGTTTTGAATGCCAACAATTTTAGGGTTGAGACTGGGATTTCCCATTGAAATAATACATCACATCAACAATTCAGCATCATTATATTATAGTTTGTGTCAGCTGTCTTTCCCTATCACATGTGAGATTAATAGAATCTTTACCCCTTTTGGGGTGAGATAGGGGGATCTCAACCCGAGGAAGGAGATTGTTAAATTTCCAAACACGAGGTTTGTGATAATTAATAAATATTTTAATTTCTTTTGTGAATAATATTGATATTTAGCAGTCAAACGTTCCGGGTTGCTCATAGTGACGTCACCCTATTGAGAACAAGAGCATGTTCAAAGAGCACGTGTAGCTTGTCTTTTCCCTAGGGTGAGATAAGAAAAAACAGCGGATATTCCTGTCCAGGGTGAGAGAAAGAGTTATCTCTTCCTAATTAGCAAAAATAGGATCACCGTGTGAAGTTTAAATAGACCAGATACTTAAATCTATTACTGAAGCTTTGGATAGAAGCCTTATGGTTTAATTAAGAAGTTAAAAAATAGAAATGAATTAACACAATCCTATATATTAATGAACTGGTTCAAGAGCTATAGGGCAACCAGTTAAAATTAAGAAGTATTTTGTTTATATGGACTATCAAGTACTGTAATTTACCAAATAAGCACACATACAAAAACATCAAAGAGGTGTGCTAATTATTAAACCATGTACAGGCCTAGGGATCATGTGTAATTTAACTACAGTATATAATCTGGGTAGAATTTTTATTTTTTTTTATTTACCTCTTTTGTAGTGAAAACAATCTAAAGTCTTTCAGTTAAATGTCTAAAGATTGTATGGGCAGATCATTAAGGGACACTGTCTTCCTTGCCTTCTTCACTGTCTTCTTCCTCAAAGACAACTATACAACCCTTGTCAAACCTTGAAGGAGCAGGGACAGAATAAGGCCTGCTGTATCCTACTGTATGTTGATCATCCTCATACGACCCTGGCTGTTGCGAGGACATTAAACCCCTAAAAATAAAACAAAAAGTTTCCCCTCTGTCCCGTTTTGTACCTTACACCAAAGTTTGTCAGTGCTTCATTCTTTAAGTGATTTTGAACAAACTTCTCACAATGATAAAAGACCACGATATCTTGCACAAGTTCGAGTTTCAGGGATATATTAGGTCAAGGTCACTGGTAATTTATTATAGCAGGGGCTAGTAGGAGACTAGTATTGCTTTAACAATATCCAGTATTCTTGTATAGAATGGAGACATCCAAATGAAACGAGAAAAAGTGTTTCTACCATGTAAATGTCCGACACATGATCTTGGTGTGTTATTGATTGATGTATGCTTGTAACTTGATTTAAAAGGCTTATACAAGTTTTAATACAATACTTTACTTAGGTCGCTGATCATCTGACACTATCGTGACAGCTGTTACAAGGTGCCCGTTGTAAGTTTCTCACCAATCCTCTTTAACATTGTTTGATCATGTACTGTTCCTTTTCCTGAATGGCAGCTTGCAGTAATTAAAATGTTTATTGTGTATCAAGTTAGACGTGAAATTGACCACCTTTATGAAACAAAAAATCTGCTAATAAAGGCCACTTTTTGGGGCCTTTAATGGGCCCCATTCCCAATTAAAATTTGTTCATATTTAAGCCAAATTCCCAAAATTTGCAGTTTACACCTGAAAAATCTTTCCCAATTCACTAATTTTTTTCCCAAAATGAGACGAAAAGGCCCCATCCCAAACAAGTGAGAAAAAGCCCTGCTCTTTTCTTTGCTCATGTGGGTGACCTTTATAGACAGGTTTGACTGTATGATGTAGATGGTGAGTTCTTCATGTAAACAAGTTAACCCATGATTGTCACTTTATGCAAAAAGCTATATAAAGGCATAGCTCTTTTCTTTGCTCACTTGGGGGACCTTCACATTGTACATATTATATATATGAGATAGTGAGTTCTATCAGAAAACAAGTAAATTCAAGTTATAGTTGTCAGTGTACTTAAACAATTATAAAAATGGTAACTGCTGGATTGATTGTTTGCTTGGTTTAATTTATCGCCCCGTGACCAGCCATGGTAATTTTGAGGCAGGGTCTCCTTGTAGTAGTTGGTGACTACCTCACTGAACAACATACAGGAGGCCCGTGGTATGCTGTCCAGAGCAATCAGTGTAAAGTTCCATGCCTAAGGACAAAACAATGACAGTACAGACCATTTCTCAGCTTCCTGAAAAACACAAACAGACACAGGTAGGGAGCTTTGAACCACGCACCAAGGATTTCCACCTGAGATGTTGTTGCCAGCGTTCTAACCGACTGAGCTATTGTCGCCCCAAAGGCTTGTTTTTTTAGTGGTCACTGCAACATATTTCATGATGGATGCAGATATATATACTGTTGTCTGTTTGGCTGCTTGTGACACATGTGTGAGCTCTCCTTTCTGCATTTTAACCAAATTTATAGAAGGTACAAGACAACAATACCTTGATCATTATTTAGAAATCTTGAAAAAATTTGTTTTTCCTGATTTCAGGTAAAGAAAACCTTGTATACATCTAGTTGGTACAAAACGTGACATAAAACAGTCAGAAGTGGGGAAATATATAAAAATGGAATTAATTTCCATGGACAAGAATATCATAAAGAATGTTCGTCTACTCCGATCATTTATCATACTGTGCATTATATGGAATGTACTGGTGTTGGTGAGTGCCGAGAATTTCTACGACCTCTTGGGCATTTCCAAAAGTGCAACGACAAAGGAGATTAGAAAAGCATTCAAATCATTAGCCATCACAAAGCATCCAGATAAAAATCCGGTAAGTAATATAAATTTTTACTTTTGTATCTTAATGTAGGTCTGTAGTTATATAATTACAGCTTAGGTTTTTTTTTCATTCCATCAGAAGTTAAGAGAGTCATCATTACGAGATTGTGGTGTTACTTTTCGACATCAACGTTAACGGTTCTAGTGTTTAATGTTTTGACTTATGTATACAGGGTCTTATACTCATGGCAGTGTAATATACCGATAGAACTTACCAAATGAGTTCAATTTATTTAATACACCATGAACATTAAGGCAAGTGGCGTATCAGATTATCTAACTAGTTTTATTAATTCCGTATGACATAGCCACAAGTGTAAGATTCCGTTTATCATATAAATTATATTTATAAGGATATAGGTCAAAGCTTTGAATTTATTCCTATACAAAATGGGCAAGTTTTGACTCCCAACAATTGACAATTATGAGACGTCAAAAGTGCATTTGTGACATCACATAAGTGTTATTTCAATTTTGTCAATATTTATTACGTAGCCATCCATATGCCATGGTCGGAACAGGCCAGTTATGATAAAAATAGCTTATAACATTGATACACATACACAATAGTACTGTATTAAACCTGTAATAAGAGTCAGGGTTGGACACGATTAGACTTTAACTTAATGTAGGATGTATAATGCCACTGCACAGGCTTATTGCTTGACTTGTTACTGAGCTAGCTGCACCAAAATGGGAGGGCTTTTTATCAGGCATAGGCTATTTATTTCCTGCTGAATATGATTAAATATTAATTTTAATACTGTATCATTTATCAAATATGGACCTTTTTTAAGGTGAGTATGGTGTTATACTGACCTGGTATTCTCAAACATATGCCCTATATATGGAGATATTTAAGACTACCATGTCAGTCAAACACCATATTGACCAAATCAAATATTCTTAATTATGCGCATGCCCCGTCCTGAAATGAGGGAGGGTATATCATGTTACCCATGTCCGTCTCGTCTTGTGCTGATGCAATGTAACTAGCTTATCTCAGGAACTGCTGATGTGATCCTCACCAAACTCTGATTCGGGGTGTCAAGTGACAGCAGTGGCATTGAAGTCTTGCAGACATTTTCTAGTATATATTAAATACATATGATGAAGAATTGCAGGTATTTCTTTTGATATCAGAATATTTACATTGGGGCAAAGTCACATCAAAGTGACAACACAATATTGACTCGGTGTTTCTAAAAATAGAAACGTCATGTCAGTGTCTCAAAATATTAACCCGAAAGTGACTGTATAAATTTAGCCAATGAGATTGAGGGATGTCAAACTATATCTAATATTTTGTTTGATAGGATGATCCGAATGCCCACGATCTATTCTTAAAACTAACACGTGCATATGAAGTTCTGAAGGATGAAGATTTGAGAAAAAAATATGATACTCATGGGGAGGAAGGCCTAAAGGAAGATTTCCATGGAGGGAGACAGTACGAAAGCTGGAAGTTCTACCAAGAGGAATTCGGTAAATACAAGTATCATCATATAATTACTCAGAAACCATTTTTTCTTTCAATATCTTTGACCTCTTGGTTTAAATTTTGATTTCCTGTTCAAACATGATTGTATGGATCAAAACGATGACTTTATTCTTATTTTCAATACCTTTTTGACTTCTTGGTTAAAATTAAAATTGTATGACTAAGCTTTATACACTGACAGCATCTATTAGATCACAAGAATGTAATAAGAACATGAAATTGATGAGATGGTCTGGTAGCACAGTGTTAACTCACTTGCCTTTCACATATAGGCAATTACAACTGGGATTCGATTTCCCGATTGGACATTAAAAGGTATATGGGGTCGTCTGTCTGACCAGGTATGTTTTTTCTGGGAACTCTGGTTTCCTCCCACAGTAAGACCCCTCTTGGTTTCACCTGAGCCAACCAGAGTGTTCAGTTGATACAGTTTATTATATTTTGTTTCTCCGTGAGTTTCCTTACCAGGTCCATTACAAGAGAATACAGTAAATCAAATGTTAAATCCTTCACAGATCATTGTGATTGTTGTTTGTTGGTCAGTTTATTTTCTCGTTTTTATTGCGCCCTGAACAGCCAGGTCATTTTGAGATGAGGCCTCCTTGTAGTAGTTGGTGACTACCTCACTCAACAACATATGGGAGGCCCATCCCATGCCATCAAGAGCAAATTGGGTTAAGTGTCTTGCCCAAGGATACAACCATGACAGCACAGACCAGCCCATTTCTCAGTTTCCCAAGAAACGCAAACCGCTACTGGTAGGGTTTGGTTTGGTTTGTTTTTGTTTAACGTCCTATTAACAGCCAGGGTCATTTAAGGACGTGCCAGGTTTGGAGGTGGAGGAAAGCCGGAGTACCCGGAGAAAAACCACTGGCCTACGGTCAGTACCTGGCAACTGCCCCACGTAGGTTTCGAACTCGCCACCCAGAGGTGGAGGGCTAGTGTTAAAGTGTCGGGACACCTTAACCACTCGGCCACCGCGGCCCCTTCCACTGGTAGGGAGTGTCCAACCACACACCAGAGGTTACGTGGCCGGCGCTCTAACCGACTGAGCTATGGCTGCCTTTAAATCATTGTGAATTTGTTTCTGGTGTACTGATTATGATTAGGACAGAAAATAATTTGATTGGTGATTACTGTATACCTGGTAAGTTTCGCCCCGGGTTATTTTCGCCCTTGAGCAACACAAAACATATTCGCCCCGTTTTAAATTCGCCCTAAATGGTTTTCAAGAAATATCATTTTCCTCGTTTTTAAAATCGATAAATTCCATTCGGAACTCTCAATACAATTGCACTCGGACCACTCAGGACTTATCGAGTTCCCAAATTGTCTTACCGACATGAGCTGTGAAAGGTAATCAGGTGTGAAACAAAGAATGTTTACCTGTGTTCAGATTTTCTTTTAGTCCATGCTCATTCAAGAAGTATCGGGTATGCATGGGTGATTTTAAGCAAACACGATCAATTGTAAGATTACCGCTCCGTGACTAATGACTGACCAGTACACATGAATGGATTAGCCACAATTAAGCGACGATAAACTCATAAAATTAGTCTTTTCCATGGCAGGAATTTGATGCCACTTTGTATTTCATTTTTTTTCATTACTGGACTTGATAATTTAAAAAAAATGACTGATTTTTTTTAATAACTTAGAATGTATCGTATTTAGTGCTTAGCCTAGTACGTGTTTTTACAGTTACAAGGAGGAGGATATGTTTGTGATCTGACTACACTTGGCCCATGTACTATGATTTATAAATCCTTCAATTCAGCTTGAAATTTTTGCCTTCATCTTAAATTCGCCCTATCTTCAAAGGGCGAAAGTAGCGAAGATTAAACGGGGGCGAAAATTACCAGGTATACAGTATTTAAGTAGAATAATTTAAAAGCAAATTAAATATACCATGTGACAAGTGTGTAAATAAAAACAAAAAATCCTGAAATCTCTCTAATCTTTACTGTACTGTGTCACCTAAACTAGAGATACTCAGACATGTACACATTATGTTGTAGCCTGTAGGGTCACAAAATAAATACATACATCATTATACATACATCATTATACTGTGTAGACAGCTGGGATTTCACTACATTAGTTAGTCATGGGGTTTTCTTTGTAAACTGGGAGTTCCCCTCGATAGGATATTAATCATCTATAGGATGTACAGAGAGTGAGTATACAATTTAACAAAATCAATATTGGACGGATGTTTATGCACATGTATTGAATATGAACATCCTATAATTGTCTATGTGTACCAGTTAAAGCAAAGTTACGAACAATAAAATATGATAATTTTTTTGTTGTTAAAAAATATTTAATGTTTTTTGTGATAGGATATAATGGAACTGTACCAGTTTATATACGTTCCACTGTTATTTTCACCAAAACTGAATTTTTTTTCTTTATGAGGTAAAGACGGCCAATAACCTGAACTATAAGCTACAATGTAGTACCAACATCTATCATGAATGTTATTTTATTTTGTGTATTTTGGAACAAAATTAAAACCACAGATTAGGTCTAGTTTAATACAGCCACACAGGCTGATCTGTTAATCCTACAATTCTGGAAACTGTATTGACAGTGTTGGTACATGCACAATATAAAATTATAAAAAATCAAAAACAAAAAAAACCCAGAATATGCACATGTAAACGTAACTAAAATTCTTACTATAATCCATAAACAAGTGCCAAACACAAACCAAGTTAAGATTTGAGTACAAAGAGAATACGGACCATGTGTTCCAGAAGAGGAAGAATCTTCTGTTTCACAAACATCCCCTACCATTTAAATTTAGGTCAAATCTGTGTCAGGCCTCATCTTCCAAGTGAGAATTTGGATGGTGACACCGGAATCACTAGGCTTATCAACAACTATCAAACACGTCTGACTTCATATCGCACATTTTTTTGTTTTTGTTTAACGTCCTATTAACAGCCAGGGTCATTTAAGGACGTGCCAGGTTTTGGAGGTGGAGGAAAGCCGGAGTACCCGGAGAAAAACCACCGGCCTACGGTCAGTACCTGGCAATTGCCCCACGTAGGTTTCGAACTCGCAACCCAGAGGTGGAGGGCTAGTGTTAAAGTGTCGCGACACCTTAACCACTCTGCCACCGCGGCCCCTATCGCACAAGGATCAGAGTTATGACTTCATATCGCACAAGGATCGGAGTTATAACATTTCCAAATGAGATTATGATATTAGCCTTAAAACTTTGGTCCTAATGAACCTCTATCTCCTGAAACCATGTGTTGATAAGTTTCCTGTCAGTAGTCGACATTTGTCACAGAAATTGTGATAAAGGACACAAGTCCTTGAACATCGAATCAGCTGGGACATGTAAATATCCAAGGTAGGAGAAGTTACTGTTGAGAAATGGAAGTTGTGCTTTGAATAATGATTGAGGTGAGAGACTGATGTTGAAGTGTCTGTTGTAATACTTGATATTAAGTTCTACTGTGGGTATAACAATGTATATCCTTGTTCATTTTGGATGTTTGTATCTATTTTAGGAATCTACGATGATGACAAGGAGATTATAACATTGAGCCGATCAGACTTTGGTAAGTAAAAATGTAATGGGATGATGCATTATATGCAATAATGTAGTTGTATTTTTAGCCCATCTTCTTCTAATCGCACTACAACTGTGCTTGTTCTCAATATTTCTGAGAAGTACCAGAAGGATTATTCTCAAACTTCACATGAGAGTTTTCCTTGATCCCTAATGGTGTCCAGTCTGATCGGGAAAGCAAGATGGCCAACAGGCTGATCTTGAATTTTGCCAGTTGAAGATTGTTAATGCTATTTCTTGAAAAGAACTGAAGGGATCCGTTTGGTCTCTAGTTATGCTCATTCAATGATGAGTCTGATTTTATGTATGTTTTGTAATATAATATATTTTTAGGTCACCTGAGACAAAGTCTCAAGTGACCTATTCTAATTGCCTTTTGTCTGTCTACGTCCGTTGTGCGTCGTCCGTCCGTAAACAATTTACATTTTCAACTTCTTCTCCAAAACCACTGGACCAAATTCAATAAAATTTTGCAGGGAGCAAATTGACTAAAATTTCAAAAATCTTCTTCTCTACTCTCAGATATAGTGGAATCAAACACACTTCATAGATATAAGGGTCTTAAGGTGTTTTACCAAAGTTGTGAATTTCATGACCCTGGGGTCTCATGTTTGCCCTTGGGGTGGGTGTAAACTTTACTATAGTTTATATAAGGAAATCACATTTTTGACTATTTTTTGTTGGATTTCTATTGGAATTCATTCTAACTTGGTTTATATTATCAGCATGGGATGACAGTTTGATGGTATGCACATTTTGGCCCTAATTGATCCCCAGGGGCTGATGGGCGGGGCTAAAAAGGGTCAAAGTGACTGAAATTTCAAAAATCTTCTTCTCTACTCTGAGATAAGGTAGAATCAAACACTCTTCATAGATTGAAGGGTCTTAAGGTGCTTTACCAAAATTGTGAATTTCATGATCCTGGGGTTGCACGTTTGCCCCTGGGTTGGGAGTAAACTTTACTATAGTTTATATAGGGAAATCACATTTTTGACTATCATTTGTTTGATTTCTATTGGAATTAATTCTAATTTGGATAACATTACCAGCATGGGATGACAGTTTGATGGTGTGCACATGTTGGCCTTGATTGACCCCCAGGGACTGATGGGTGGGGCCAAAAAGGGTCAGTTTCATTAACTGAAATATTTCAAATCTCAGGTGACCGTTAAAGCCCATGGGCCTCTTGTTTGTAATATAATTGCTGATTTCTAATACAATGTATGTTCCATAATACAATGTATGTTCCGTAATACAATGTATGTTCCATTATACAATGTATGTTCCATTATACAATGTATGTTTTGTGGTACAATGTATGTTTTGTGGTACAATGTATGTTTTGTGGTACAATGTATGTTTTGTAATACAATGTATGTTTTGTGGGACAATGTATGTTTTGTAATACAATGTATGTTTTGTGGTATTATGTATGTTATGTAATACAATGTATGTTCCATAATATAATGTATGTTTTGTGGTGCAATGTATGTTTTGTAATATAATGTATGTTTTATAATACAATGTATGTTTTGTAATATAATGTATGTTTTATAATACAATGTATGTTTTGTAATATAATGTATGTTTTATAATACAATGTATGTTTTGTGATACTATGTCTATTTTTTGTTTACAGAACAGTCTGTTGAAGGAACAGATGACATTTGGTTTGTCAACTATTACTCCCCTCACTGCGGCCACTGCCATGACTTAGCGCCACACGTAAGTATCTTATATTAAAGCAGAGTATTACAATGTAAAAACATCTAACAACACATTTTAAACAAACAAGCAGTATTGATACAGTTAGACCATGTCAAGATGTCTGATAAATACTGTAGTATGCCCCCAGATGCATGAAGTAAAACCCACACCTAAAAAATATAACATCACATCAGAGCCTGAAATACTGTCAAATGACAATGTTGTTATTTTCTGCTGAATTTCCAAATTGTGAAATGAGAAAATGTAGTACAGTAATATTTCAAAAATGTTACATTAAATATATACCATTAATGTATTTAATTATATTAACAAAAGGTTAGGGTCTTCATCCTTAAATTTGGGAAAGGCTGATTTGTGAATAACTTTCAGGTAACCTTTTTAAAGCTATGGTTTTTACATAAAAGTAAAAAAAATCCATCTTAAATTTGAGTGGGCAGAGGCTCATTTGAGGATACTTCTTTTTCTTGTTGACAGTGGAGAGAAGTTGCACAAGAGTTGGAGGGTGTGATCAGAATCGGAGCCGTGAACTGTGAAGATGATTGGCAGCTGTGTAGGATGCAGGGTGTCCGGTCCTACCCCTCTCTCATCATGTATCCAGCGGTAATGACAAAGTTGTCTCCCCTTGTGATGTAATACCCCTCTCTCATCATGAACCCAGCGGTAATGTCAAAGTTGTCTCCCCTTATTATGTAATACCCCTCTCTCATTATGTACCCAGCGGTAATGTCAAAGTTGTCTCCCCTTATGATGTAATACTCCTCTCTCATCATGTACCCAGCGGTAATGTCAAAGTTGTCTCCCCTTATGATGTAATACTCCTCTCTCATCATGAACCCAGCGGTAATGTCAAAGTTGTCTCCCCTTATGATAAAATACTCCTTTCTCATCATGTACCCAGTGGTAATGTCAAAGTTGTCTCCCCTTGTGATGTAATACCCCTCTCTCATCATGAACCCAGCGGTAATGTCAAAGTTGTCTCCCCTTATGATAAAATACTCCTTTCTCATCATGTACCCAGTGGTAATGTCAAAGTTGTCTCCCCTTATGATGAAATACTCCTCTCTCATCATGTACCCAGTGGTAATGTCAAAGTTGTCTCCCCTTATTATGTAATACCCCTCTCTCATCATGTACCCAGTGGTAAAGTCAAAGTTGTCTCCCCTTATGATGAAATACTCCTCTCTCATCATGTACCCAGTGGTAATGTCAAAGTTGTCTCCCCTTGTGATGTAATACCCCTCTCTCATCATGTACCCAGCGGTAATGTCAAAGTTGTCTCCCCTTATGATAAAATACTCCTTTCTCATCATGTACCCAGTGGTAATGTCAAAGTTGTCTCCCCTTATGATGAAATACTCCTCTCTCATCATGTACCCAGTGGTAATGTCAAAGTTGTCTCCCCTTATTATGTAATACCCCTCTCTCATCATGTACCCAGTGGTAAAGTCAAAGTTGTCTCCCCTTATGATGAAATACTCCTCTCTCATCATGTACCCAGCGGTAATGTCAGGGACTGTCTGTAGTTATTGGGCTTTAGCAACTAGCTAATGTCTTTCCCAACTACCTGGGGAGCATACAGCCAGAGCTGCCATTTCGGCGCTAACAGCCTAACAGTCTAACAGTTTACACACAAAAATCCTTGCCCTGTCCTACACCGTACTCATTTACAGTTGGGTTGATTGGAACACAATTGTGACTCACTTGTGATATGTCAATTTTAGCTCATCTCTTCTGAGAATAGGGAGAGCTCCGGCGCTGGCGTTGGATTTCAAATGTTAAGTTGTTGGTGCAAGTGTTGAAAGGCATAGTAATTTATGGTAATATGGTCCCTGTGGGGGTTAAACTATCCCCTGCTGGAGTTGAACTAAAAGAGTTTTTGGGAAAAAAAAAAAGATTTTTGAAATTTTTTGGACTTTACCTCACTTGCCTTTGAATACATAAAATCCAACAGAAATGAGATATTACCCATACCTGAAATTTATGTACTGTAAAACCGATTACAGAGAGAGAAGTACCATGGAGAGAGGATGACAGGGCCGATGGTGAAGTATGCTTTAAAAGAGGTGAAGGCCTCGGTGGTGGACCTGTGGAGGGGAAACTTTGACAGTTTTACCACTAACCCTGACAATGACCGACCATGGCTCATCACATTCTGTGGTGACGGGGGAGGTAAGCACACATTGACTGTTAGCCTATTTATCCTATATATAAGCCCCCCTTCCCAGTGTGAAAGTTAGTACCATATCAGCTTCCCAAAATGTTAAAGTTAAGTAAAATGATTTATCCTTAGATAAGCTCCTTCCTCTAGTGTTTAGTACTTATACTCAAAGAAGCCCCCTCCCCTAGTGTAAATGTTATTACAATATTTATGCTACTATAAGCCCCCTCCCCTAGTGTAAAAGTTTAGTATCAAATAAGGCTCCTCCCCTAGTGTAAAAGTTTAGTATCAAATAAGGCTCCTCCCCTAGTGTAAAAGTTTAGTATCAAATAAGCCCCCTCTGCTAGTGTAAAAGTTTAGTATCAAATAAGCCCCCTCCCCTAGTGTAAAAGTTTAGTATCAAATAAGGCTCCTCCCCTAGTGTAAAAGTTTAGTATCAAATAAGCCCCCTCTGCTAGTGTAAAAGTTTAGTATCAAATAAGCCCCCTCCCCTAGTGTAAAAGTTTAGTATCAAATAAGGCTCCTCCCCTAGTGTAAAAGTTTAGTATCAAATAAGGCTCCTCCCCTAGTGTAAAAGTTTAGTATCAAATAAGCCCCCTCCCCTAGTGTAAAAGTTTAGTATCAAATAAGGCTCCTCCCCTACTTTAAAAGTTTAGTATCAAATAAGCCCCCTCTGCTAGTGTAAAAGTTTAATATCAAATAAGCCCCCTCCCCTAGTGTAAAAGTTTAGTATCAAATAAGGCTCCTCCCCTACTTTAAAAGTTTAGTATCAAATAAGCCCCCTCTGCTAGTGTAAAAGTTTAGTATCAAATAAGCCCCCTCCCCTAGTGTAAAAGTTTAGTATCAAATAAGGCTCCTCCCCTAGTGTAAAAGTTTAGTATCAAATAAACCCCCTCCCCTAGTGTAAAAGTTTAGTATAAAACTTTGGGGAGAGAACATTTATGAGCAGGGGCTTATTTGCTGATAAATAAATAATATGAAGTATATTTGGACGATGACGAGGTAAAGTAAGAAAAAAATCTATAAGGCATTAACTCTTTATGTGAACATAAACACGATGTAAGGGAGGTAACCAACATCTTACTATGTGGCATGTGGTAGGTCGTGTTGGTAACTAACACCTTACTATGTGGCATGTGTTAGGTCGTGTTGGTAACCAACACCTTACTATGTGGCATGTGTTAGGTCATGTTGGTAACCAACACCTTACTATGTGGCATGTGTTAGGTCGTGTTGGTAACCAACACCTTACTATGTGGCATGTGTTAGGTCGTGTTGGTAACTAACACCTTACTATGTGGCATGTGTTAGGTCGTGTTGGTAACCAACACCTTACTATGTGGCATGTGTTAGGTCATGTTGGTAACTAACACCTTACTATATGTGGCATGTGTTAGGTCGTGTTGCTGTGATATTCGTATACTGTCTTGTTGAATTTTATATTATACTGTCTATTTATAGTCCATTATTCCACCCTAGGGAGGGGACTTATATAGGTATTAATAATATTATACTATCTATGTATACAGTCCATTATTCTACCCTAGGGAGGGGACTTATATAGGTATTAATTATATTATACTGTCTATATATACAGTCCATTATTCCACCCTAGGGAGGGGACTTATATAGGTATTAATGATATTATACTTTCTCTCATATCTCGCCATGTTGGATAGAGTTTGCCCATGTAAGATAGCTATGTAAGATAAATCTATCTTACATAGCATTTCACGCGCGCGGATTAATCTGCGTTCAAGGGGGACAACTCTCACAACGTCGTCTGCTTGTGTTCACATCCGACAGTCCTTATCGTCGGTGTCGGTTTTGAAACGTTGGACTTAACTATAAAAATACATACATTCTTAGATAAATATATATCATATCAGCAGTAAATCAATAGGGCTACACGGTTAAACGATTAGACATTTCATCTGAGCGAACATATAACTCCGTTACTGTAACAAACAGTTAGACTACGCCTAACGTTACAGGCCTGTTGTAACAGTTACAGTACAATACAGACTTGCCTACCCGACAGATTTGTCATTTGTCATTAAAAACATGTAAACACACACAATCACCTGGCAATGACAGGAAGTAAAATAAAAGCCATACATAAAAAAATATAAAAAAGAAAATGTCAAACGTCACAACCTATGAAATGGTTCCGTTTGCGTCAGCAGGGGGCCCTGGAATTTGTTTACTCTACTGTACTGTCAGTAACTGTTAGGCCTACTCAGTAACCTGTGTATTTGGAAGTTGGGAATTGGCTCTTAAATGAACGAACATTCGGTAAAAATGACACCCCTCGATGTTCATATAAAAAATATTTATTTCAATTGTAACTCAGAGTCTATATTTGTGTAGAGTAACCATGAAAACTAACTGCCATCCTAGCCTTTCAATATGATCATCGTTAGCCTATCGACTGACCTACCTTCGTCATTCCATCAAGACAACCGGTTAAACACATATAATCCTATGTCACAGAAAAGATCGAATACTCGTATAGAGTCACTGTTCGCTGGTTCACACACGAAGTTGCCAAAATCACAGTGAATTTAAAATTACCAGCCACGAAACATCGCCGCGTCATGGCGATCGAGATCGACATCACTCTCATTGAACTATGAATGGAATTCCAATGACAGTCGTGACGTCATGCAGTGACGTAGTATTTTATAAAAAAAAAATTGACTTGACATTTAAAAGTACAGTGTGTTCTGTGAAATGATTAAATATGTCGAGGTGCAAATCAAATTATATGTGAAGTTGGGAAACTCATTTCAGCGTTGGCTTTCAGTATTGTTGATAGAACTTCTTTTTCTCGGATGTTGACAATTTGATCACGGCCACGTAAAAGTCGGTCAAGTTACGTTAATTTTTATCGGCGAATTGTTCATTCGTTCATCACTTAACCACAAAATGAATGAAATTTGTGTGCAAACACTGTTTGCTAAAAATAGGGTATGATCTTTCAGAATATCACAAGTATATTTAGTAAAAACGTCAAATAAAGAAATTAAAAAATTGAAGAAAATGGATGGCTGAGGGACACTTTCGCCAGAAATTCGGTAATGATATGAGAGAAAAAGACTCTTTCATTATGTGTGTATGTAGGATAGGGATATTCCACCCTCGGGATCACAAAATGTGGTAAAACCCTCGGCAAGCCTCGGGTTTCACCACATTTTGTGACCCCTCGGGTGGAATGTCCCTATCCTACATATACACATATGAAAGAGTCTTATAATCTATGTATACAGTCCATTATTCTACCCTAGGGAGGGGACTTATATAGGTATTAATGATATTATACTATCTATGTATACAGTCCATTATTCCACCCTAGGGAGGGGACTTATATAGGTATTAATTATATTATACTGTCTATTTATAGTCCATTATTCCACCCTAGGGAGGGGACTTATATAGATATTAATGATATTATACTATCTATGTAGACAGTCCGTTATTCTACCTTAGGGAGGGGACTTATATAGGTATTAATTATATTATACTGTCTATGTATACAGTCCATTATTCCACCCTAGGGAGGGGACTTATATAGGTATTACATGATAAGCCTTTGCCCATTACCTACTGAATTAATTCAATAAGATATGGAATCAGGTATAATGTGTATTACTTAATCAGCTATGAGGGACAAAATTAATATAAAACAGCTTTCTTCATTGTCTGCCTTCTAACTGTAGGGATAGCAGCCATTAATCAAATGTGTGATGGTTTACTCACCATAATATATCTAGCGTACCATGTTGTAATTTTCTGTGTTGTCAGCTGGATTTGTTTAAATCATCAAAGACTGCCTTCTGCTAGTTATCTAGGTTTTTTCCCAAAAAACAAAACAAAACAAAAAACTATGCTGTACTCTCAGTTATAGACAAAACATCATACGCACATGGGTGTTAATGCTGTACTTCTTAAATAAATCTGAGAAATATTCACAGTGTTTATGGAAATGGCTATTTTCTCATGCAGATCACCAAATACAGATACAATACACATCTTGTTTAGGAACCTGATGGTTGTGAACCAGTCTACAGTGCATGACGTAGTTATCTTCCTCAGCTGGGTCATGTGACCTAAAATATATGCATTATTAACATAGGTCGAAAATTCTCATGGTCCAACTTTTTCTGTATTAGTACACAGTCGGATTTTAACTGGCTTTTGAAGATTGTAAAAAATAATGCACGACACCATGTGGGAGCAGTTTCAACTCGGGTATATTATGAATAAATAACGGAACAATCGGGCAGGTTTCTGACTATGGCACATATAGTCACCATTCAAACTTAAATTATCAAGAATGACTACTCTTATACCTGGGAAAAGGTTGTGCCTAGTCATTTTACAGTAATTGTCTAATCTACGAAACCAATACATCTAATACAAACATTGAAAACACAAAATGTCGACTTTGTGTCAGCTGGTGCCCACATTGTAGAGCCTGTAAATCACTTATATTTCACATGGGTTTGACTTTTGCATTAATATGCGAGGAGAGTCTGTCATGAATTCAAATCCTGACCAGGCTATCATTTACCGATTCAGCAGACTTATCTTGCAAGTCCATAACTCTAATAAATCATTTGTGATTTAAAAGTCATTTCTAGATCAACGTTTGCCAAACCATTTATTCCCAAATTTGTCTGAAGAGGTAATTTTGCGAAAAAAAAGTATTTGCAATTTAAATTCTTTACAAAGCAGAAAACTTGTAGGCAATGTACCAGAGCAAAGTATCTGTAGACTTAAATTCATAAATAAATTCTTTTGGCTTGTGGGGGCAGTTTAAAAGAGCAGGCAATACCATATACCGTTTATATATTTTACAATGAAATGAAATGTATAGAGGAACCCTGCACACATATTAACCATACTATTTTATCTTCAGACTGTTTGACGAAGAGCACATGTATCAAACTGGCGGCCATGTTGGTACGTAAATGAAATCATCTAGTCCTATTTACTATAGTGATCGCCTCCCCTGGTGATCTTTAAAGCATATATATACATTTATCAAAACACAGGTATATGTAGGCCATTTGGCTCTCTGCATAAGAGCTTGTTTTGTTACATCAGTATTAAAAGGTATAGAGAAAATTCAAGATAGACTTTATATAAAATATAAATTTTCAAGAATACATGCTTGGTCAGAACAGGTGTTTCCTTTCCTAAGATGGGGGTGTTAGTGTTATTTTCTACCTAATTTTGTGGCTGTAATAGTATTATGTGCCTGCATAAACTGGGTAAATACAGTACATGTATTATTTTAATGAAAATTGGAAAGGTATTCTGCCATTTTCTTTATTTTGGGAATATAACACATTTATTTTTGGCTAGGGGAAACATCATGTGCCATGTGAAAACAGAAAACAAATATCACTACGGAACAAAGATTTCAGCTTTATCAGTCACTCAACCTGTCACTCTGTTTAAGGCTTAGTTCATATATATATATATATATGAATGCCGATGTGGCGCAGTGGTATAAGCTGCGGGTATTTCTGGCTAGGCGATTGGGTGCCGTAGATCGTGAGTTCAAGGCCGGTCAGTGCACAAGTCAAAAAGTTGTCTTCCTTCGTAATTTGTGTTGCTAAGTTATATATATATATATATAATTGATAATTCTAGTATGTATATTCTGTCAACTACAATTGCTCCCTGTAAATTTTTAGTCCCCGGCCCTCTGTATCAATATGTAAGACTGACATTTTTTTTAAATACATTTTGTGTACCACCAGGAGGAGCTGGTGAACGTTGGGAAGATAGACTGCCACAACAGTGAGGATGTGTGTACACGTCTCGGTGTGGACTATGGTACCATGTTCTACGAAAGTCAACAAGTCATGAAAGGAGTCGGGCTGGTAGGTATATATAGTTGAGTGGTAGGTATATATAGCTGAGAGGTAGGTATATATAGCTGAGAGGTAGGTATATATAGCTGAGAGGTAGGTATATATAGTTGAGTGGTATGTATATATAGGTGAGCGGTAGGTATTGAGTGGTAGGTATATATAGTTGAGAGGTAGGTATATATAGTTGAGTGGTAGGTATATATAGTTGAGAGGTAGGTATATATAGTTGAGTGGTAGGTATATATAGTTGAGTGGTAGGTATATATAGTTGAGTGGTAGGTATATATAGTTGAGTGGTAGGTATATATAGTTGAGAGGTAGGTATATATAGTTGAGTGGTAGATATATATAGTTGAGAGGTAGGTATATATAGTTGAGTGGTAGGTATATATAGTTGAGAGGTAGGTATATATAGTTGAGAGGTAGGTATATATAGTTGAGCGGTAGGTATATATAGTTGAGTGGTAGGTATATATAGTTGAGCGGTAGGTATATATAGTTGAGTGGTAGGTATATATAGTTGAGAGGTAGGTATATATAGTTGAGTGGTAGGTATACATGTATATAGTTGAGTGGTAGGTATATATAGTTGAGCGGTAGGTATATATAGTCGAGTGGTAGGTATATATAGATGAGTGGTAGGTATATATAGTTGAGTGGTAGGTATATATAGTTGAGTGGTAGGTATATATAGTTGAGTGGTAGGTATATATAGTTGAGTGGTAGGTATATATAGTTGAGTGGTAGGTATATATAGTTGATTGGTATGTATATATAGTTGAGTGATAGGTATATACAGTTGAGTGGTAGGTATATATAGTCGAGTGGTAGGTATATATAGTTGAGTGGTAGGTATACATGTATAAAGTTGAGTGGTAAGTGAATATAGTTGAGCGGTAGGTATATATAGTTGAGTGGTAGGTATATATAGTTGAGTGGTAGGTATATATAGTTGAGAGGTAGGTATATATAGTTGAGAGGTAGGTATATATAGTTGAGTGGTAGGTATATATAGTTGAGAGGTAGGTATATATAGTTGAGCGGTAGGTATATATAGTTGAGTGGTAGGTATTGTTAGTTGAGAGGTAGGTCTATATAGTTGCGTTGGTAGGTATATATAGTTGAGTGGTAGGTATATATAGTTGAGGGTAGGTATATATAGTGAGTGGTAGGTATACATGTATCTAGTTGAGTGGAGGTAGTATATAGTGAGTAGGTAGGTATATATAGTTGAGTGGTAGGTATACGTAATAGTGAGTGGTAGGTATATAGTTGAGCGGTAGGTATATATAGTTGAGTGGTAGGTATATATAGTTGAGTGGTAGGTATATATATAGTTGAGAGGTAGGTATATATAGTCGAGTGGTAGGTATATATAGATGAGTGGTAGGTATATATAGTTGAGTGGTAGGTATATATAGTTGTGTGGTAGGTATATATAGTTGAGTGGTAGATATATATATAGTTGAGTGGTAGGTATATATAGTTGAGTGGTAGGTATATATAGTTGAGTGGTAGATATATATAGTTGAGTGGTAGGTATATATAGTTGAGAGGTAGGTATATATAGTTGAGAGGTAGGTATATATAGTTGAGAGGTAGGTATATATAGTTGAGTGGTAGGTATATATAGTTGAGAGGTAGGTATATATAGTTGAGTGGTAGGTATATATAGTTGAGTGGTAGGTATATATAATTGAGAGGTAGGTATATATAGTTGAGTGGTAGGTATATATAGTTGAGTGGTTGGTATATATAGTTGAGTAGGTATATATATAGTTGAGAGGTAGGTATATATAGTTGAGTAGGTATATATATAGTTGAGAGGTAGGTATATATATAGTTGAGAGGTAGGTATATATAGTTGAGAGGTAGGTATATATATAGTTGAGAGGTAGGTATATATATAGTTGAGTGGTAGGTATACATGTATATAGTTGAGAGGTAGGTATATATAGTTGAGTGGTAGGTATATATAGTTGAGTGGTAGGTATATATAGTTGTGTGGTAGGTATATATAATTGAGTTGTAGGTATATATAGTTGAGTGGTAGGTATACATAGTTGAGTGGTAGGTATATATAGTTGAGTGGTAGGTATATATAGTTGAGTGGTAGGTATATATAGTTGAGTCGTAGGTATATATAGTTGAGAGGTAGGTATATATAGTTGAGAGGTAGGTATATATAGTTGAGAGGTAGGTATATATAGTTGAGAGGTAGGTATATATAGTTGAGCGGTAGGTATATATAGTTGAGAGGTAGGTATATATAGTTGAGAGGTAGGTATATATAGTTGAGTGGTAGGTATATATAGTTGAGAGGTAGGTATATATAGTTGAGTGGTAGATATATATAGTTGAGTGGTAGGTATATATAGTTGAGAGGTAGGTATATATAGTTGAGTGGTAGGTATATATAGTTGAGAGGTAGGTATATATAGTTGAGGGGCACAGTGGTAACTAACACACTTGCCTTTCACCTACATCAGGTACCCCAGTTTCTTCCTACAGTTAGACCCCTCATGCGCTTCTATCCGGGCCTAACAATAGATGTATATGGTAGTGTTTGTGAAAATATATGGAATGAGGGAGGAGGTTCAACAATGGTGTGTGAGGAGGAACTCAACAAAGGACCAGGGTTGGTTTATTTATGTTAATGAGGGGGGGGGGGGGGGGGGGGGGGGGGGGGTAGGAGATTCAATGTGGGCTGAGGGGTTATACATGTACATAATTATATACTGTATATCATGGTATATATGGTATATATGGTACATGTATATGGGATCTCAACAAGAGATGAGGGTCAGTTTATAAGGGTCATGAAGGTGACGGGAGGTGGTTCAACATGGATAAGAGCTGGTACATGTTTATACAGTAATAGCAGAGGGTACCTCTTTATAGCTTTGAAGATGCCTTTACTACTTACAATATATTTGGCATATTTCAGAAAATCACCAGTTTGTTTGCCCAGGAGATAGCTCATCAGGTGATGTCTCAGCTACCAGATGTAGCAGTTCTGGACAAGACAACCTTTAAGGTAAGGTCAATGAGTTTTGTAATGTCCCTTTTCACAAAGAATGCACATGACTTCGGTCACCATAACTCAAGGTCAAAGGTTATGTCACCATAAACTTCAAGGTCAAAAGTTATGTCCCCATAGACTTCAAGGTCAAAGGTTATGTCCCCATAGACTTCAAGGTCAAAGGTAAGGTCAATGAGATTTGTAATGTCTCCGTTACACTAAGAAAACACATCACTAAGGTCACCATAACTCAAGGTCAAAGGTTATGTCCCCATAAACTTCAAGGTCAAAGGTAAGGTCAATGAGATTTGTAATGTCTCCGTTACACTAAGAAAACACATCACTAAGGTCACCATAACTCAAGGTCAAAGGTTATGTCCCCATAGACTTCAAGGTCAAAGGTAAGGTCAATGAGTTTTGTAATGTCTCCATTACAGTAAGAAAACACATCACTTAGGTCACCATAACTCAAGGTCAAAGGTTATGTCACCATAAACTTTGAGGTCAAAGGTTAGGTCATCACTTCAGGTACATATGGCTAATAGAGAGAGACATTTCCTGAAGTTTTGCAACTGCAACAAAGTAGACATCAATAGTAAGATGATTGCAATAAGAGTGCTCTACCAAAGCCATAATATCACAATAATCACAGAAGGAACACAATCCTTAGAGTATTTGAATTTGACTTTCAGCTAAATGTGAAAAGTCTTGAATTTAATTGAATCCCAGCCTGTGAGTGTGACCATGAAAAACCCTTGAATCTTGGCCTGTGATATTAAAGTCTTGGAATCATGACTTTTTGCCCTGCAAAGCTCTTGAGTCCTGGCCTGTGGCCTTGAAAATTCCTTGAATCCTGACCTGTGGCCTTGAAAAGTCCTTGAATCCTGGCCAGTGGTCTTGAAAAGCCCTTGAAACCTGACCAGTGGTTATGAAAAGCCCTTGAAACCTGACCAGTGGTTATGAAAAGCCCTTGAAACCTGACCAGTGGTTATGAAAAGCCCTTGAATCCTGGCCAGTGGTTATGAAAAGCCCTTGAATCCTGGCCAGTGGTCTTGAAAAGCCCTTGAATCCTGGCCAGTGGTTATGAAAAGCCCTTGAATCCTGGCCAGTGGTTATGAAAAGCCCTTGAATCCTGGCCAGTGGTCTTGAAAAGCCCTTGAATCCTGGCCAGTGGTTATGAAAAGCCCTTGAATCCTGGCCAGTGGTCTTGAAAAGCCCTTGAATCCTGGCCAGTGGTTATGAAAAGCCCTTGAATCCTGGCCAGTGGTCTTGAAAAGTCCTTGAATCCTGGCCAGTGGTCTTGAAAAATACATTTGTACTTAAAATAATGTAATGACATATCACAACAAGTATTGGGAAATGTATTTTCAGTTGAAATTATAAGAAATCTTGGTTCCACAAATTCAAAGGTGACGTGTTTGTGTCCAAAATCTGATGGATTTCCAGAAATGGATGAATCAGTACTGGAATTACATCTGAAATGGCATTGTTTATAAAAAATGTCTTGTATTCTAAATGAAAATGTCCTTGACAAAACTGAATTAGGGCCTCAAAAGGCATTGGATTTGGTTCACCAGATCTGTACGCATCCTGTATATTGAAAATCGACCACAGCAGATATACGAGTCCTAGTTTGGATGTGTGACTCACCAAACACTCATTCCTAGTCTAGTCATGTGGTTTTGATTTTGATTGTGTTTTATCAGGAGATCAAAGAGAGGCTAAAGAAGGGACAGAAGAGGGCGTGGCTGATACACTTTGTGGAAGGGGACGCTGTTCAGGACATTGAGTTCAGGAAATTACCGGGCATGCTCACCGATATTCAGGTACAGTCTCAAAATGTTTAAGTTTTGTATCTGTTCCACATATGTTCAACCATTTTTTTATCTCTGTATTTTTACATAAAAGGGCATTCTAGTGTTTCATTTCTCTTTGTGAATCCGTTATTTTAGTCCAAAATTATTGTACCATTACAAAAACTTACCTTATGATTTGAAAGAAGTAACTAATTTTGGGATCCTTTCCCTTTAATGTTTTTCTTCCCTATGTTTCCCTTGACACTGCCCCACTGCTGACCTGTGATTAGCATTGTTTCCCTTGACACTGCCCCACTGCTGACCTGTGATTAGCATTAATTTTTCTATATATCAAAACTAGCGGTGAGCTGAGGATATAAAATAAAATTTTGGAAATAAGTTTTAAAAAAAAGTTAAATTCATTAATCATTAATGATGATTTTGGAAAGGCAACTAATTCGAATATTTTGGAAGTATTTGTCAATCTTTGGCTTGGCATATTTTTGTAATGTTACCGAACCAAGAAGTTCTTATATTTTACCATTATATTCATTGGTCGTTTACAAGCGATTAAGGAGATTTTAGTATATCAACAAACATTCAGTGCTTTGTGTTCAGTATTAAAAATAAGACTAAGACATGTAATAAATGTACTTCTGATGTAGATAAATTTTCTACAAAAGGGCAATTCTATTTTTATTAGACAACCAATTATAATCAATCAATCAATTTCAAGTTTGCAATTATCTATTCTGAAAATGAAACAGATTCCCATCACTAATGAAAAATTAAATAAAAAAAGGGACAAAGTGGTGGATATGTGTGAAAATATCAGTCTTTGTTTTAAAAAATTGTTTAAATACGTTTTGATGTAAATGTATTATTTTCTAATTACTGGATTTTCAAGTCTGCTGCGAACCTCACTAGTCAAACATGATCACTCACAGAAAGTTTCGGTCGTAGCTAGAGGTTTAACGACTTATCAATTAAATTGATCGGATCAACACTACCTGATTGTGTTGTAGATTGGACGAGTTGACTGCCAGGTGATGAGGGCCGAGTGTAACAGTGTACATGTGATCAAGTTCCCAAGCTTTCTGGTGTTTAAGCAGACAGGGGGCTATGAAATCTACTATGGTAATCTTAATTGTCAATTACAAGTGTTATCTCCAAACAAGTTTTATTTGCTGTTTAATACACTAATTTTATAAATATTATAGGACATGTGTGCTAGAAACACCATTTTGATGTCATGGTAATCACTCTCTTGTCAGAGATTTTATATTTTAATTGTCAGTAAGGAGTATTATCTCAAAACTAGTTCTATTTACTGTGGACTACGCTAATTTGATAAATATTGTAGAACTAGAAACACCATTTTGATACCATAAGTTTATGATTTATATTTTCTCTGCAAAGAAAAGTTTACCTTCAAAGGCAGCGATCACATTTCCATGGGGAAATAAATTAAAGATTTGATGCGACTCTTTGACTGATGAGTTTTGTGCTAACTGAAATCTGAAGTTCATGTATTGAATGTCTATGATTCCTTTATGAGATCAGCACGGCCAAAAACAATTGATTCATACTCAGTCATCATTTGACATAAATCTTACCTGCAAGTTAAGACCAATATTTGTTCTTGACCTTGTAACCAGGTCGAATGACGGCTCATGATGTTGCGGCGTTTGCGCGCGACAGTGCAGTGGCAAAAGTGGAATCTCTTGGTAAGGAAGATTTCCGAGATCACAGAGTTGGACCTGACAGCTCGGATCCATGGTTCGTCGATTTCTTTGCTCCGGTGAGTTTTCTCTCCCAATTTATTGCAGTCAATTAATTTTGTGTTTTTAGGTAACAGGGATGAAGTCTAGGCAAGTTACTGCTATACCCCTATTTTAGGCATCGTTGACATATATAGACAGCTAGATTAAAAGAAAATTTAAAAACATTTTGTCAATACTGATGACAATACAGCTTTGGTGTTTAACATGTGCATTCCTTGTCACAAGACATTTGTGGACCTACTGACCTTGACGTGACTTTTGACCTAGTTTTTAAAAAACTTTATCCTTTGCCACATTAAATTAACCGTACAAGATAGGGCTTTCGTATTTGATATGTGTGTTCCTTAATTGTCACAAGACCTTTCTTGTGGTACTACATTTGCAGATGTGGTGACCTTCACTGTGACCTTGACCTACATTTTAAAAGACTAATTCTGAATTTCAACCCACTTGGCATGCTATGTAGTCTTCCTAAAACTCTTCTTACAGCTATTATAGTATAATTGATGAAATGTACAACCTCAAAAATTTGAAAATCATATTTAGATATTTTCAGGTATTGAATTAGGGTACTGTCGTTTCTTTCTGTTATCATGGCAAAAAATGTAGATGTTTGATACTGGGCCTGGAATATAGCTTTACTTCTTTCAGTGGTTTCTATCATTCAAACCTGGAATCCTCCCATTAGGTAGATTTTACTGTATTTATCCCCAAATTAGCCCCCTCTGCTGGTATTGAAGTTTGGGGAGGCCAAGGCTTACCACCTTTAGCTTACTATTTCAAAGTTGATGATTCAGCAGAAATGAGGAAGGGGTTATTGTTTGGCTGGAGCTTATTGTGGATTAATATGGTAAAATTGAATAGCCCTAACTGTAACTGTTCTTACAGAAATGGCTGTCCTACCAGTTGTTAAAATGTGTCAATATATATATGGAGCTGTACATGCCACCGACAGATCTGAAATATACATTTCTTTGTTCTTTTAAACACAAAATGTGTCTTTTTTTACACCTGCTATTGTATTATGTAGCACATTTGCATTCACACAGAATGAGATAACCAACAGGCATCTACATGTGGTTATTACTTATCGAAATAAATATTACCCCTACTCCTACTACATCAACATGTGATTATTACTTATCAAAATAAATATCACCCCTACTCCTACTACATCAACATGTGGTTATCAAAATAAATATCACCCCTACTCCTACTACATCAACATGTGATTATTACTTATCAAAATAAATATCACCCCTACTCCTACTACATCAACATGTGAAAAGTTGGAAGTGGGGTGTGAGCTTCGATTCACTTTTAATTTAGGTTCAATCTGACTAGAATATCAACTGCATACAAACTTCTGTAATGTACCTTGGTTTAGAATTCTTTAATATAAATGCATGTTATTCTTCTGTCATGTGACAATGATTTAAAGATGAGAAAATGGACCAAAAGTGGTCGTGATAGTGGAGGATATCTCAACTGTGGAACAGAAGTAGGCTATAAATGTTTGAGTGATTTTGTAATGGGCAATCTTATTGGTCAACAGCTCTGTAAACAATACTAACTGTTGTCGACCAATCAGACTGTCCCTTTAAAAATACATGTAGCTTGAACATAGTCTACTTCTGTTCCCCAGTAGATACATCGTCCGATCTTCAAGTGTTACACCTTGTTGGTATAGTAGGAGTAGGGGCTAATATATTTTTCTATCAATACTAACCAGACACCTGTGGATAACCTAAGATGTGATACCATTATATTTGACCACTTTAGAAGTAAAAAAAAGCTTGTGTACAAAATAACTCTGGAACCCCAATGACAGATTTATTTCATATTCATAACATAGCATGATAACGTCAAGTGGTGGTCATCGGTCAAGGTTAAAGGGTCAAGGTCACACTTAACATTTTGAAATAAAACATTTCTGTGTACAAGCTATATCATAATCTCCTCAACAATTTAATTTATTTTCACAACGGAAAATCATAGCATTAACTTCTACACCTGACTAGATTTTGGTGGTCAATGGATACTGTTAAAAGATCACTTCAACTCTGTATTGTAAATTGATGTAATCACTAGCAATGTGCACTACTGTATATCTGGTATTTTTTTGCCCCAGGTTATTTTCGCCCTTGAGCAACACAAAAGATATTTGCCCCATTTTAAATTTGCCCTAAACTACTTTTAAGAAATGTCTTTTCCTTGCTTCCTTGGATTTTTAAAGGTACTTAGTATTTACTTAACCTAGAACGCTATCTTAGCCCATATTCTCGATTTAACTCGACGTAATATTGCGATTTAGATTTTATAAATTTAGTGGAAATATATACAACCCGTGTTGCTTGTGATTGTAAGGAATAAAACACACTTGAAAAGTACGAGGGTATGTTTTGGATCCGACTACAATTGGCCTATGTACGATGACTTGTAAATCCTTCAATTGAGCTTGAAATGTTCGCCGTCATCTTAAATTCGACCTGTCATCAAAGGGCGAAAATGGCGAAAATTAAACGGGGGGTGAAAATTACCAGGTATACAGTATTTACTGATGAGGTGACGGGGTATATCTGTGTGAGCCCACACTTTCTTTGTTTTTATTGAAGATGTTTAAATCAGCTCTTATTATTATGTTTTACAGTGGTGTCCCCCCTGTATGAGGCTGTTACCAGAGTTCAGGAAGGCGGCCAAAAACTACGGAGGGTTGGTCAACTTTGGCACTGTCGACTGTACGATACACTCGGACATCTGTCAAATGGTATGTTCTGATAGGTGGTAAAACTTTAAAGTCATGATTCTTTTACTTCCTGTAAACATTAACTGTCCTATCGCTATCTGGAATAACAATGGATAGATTAACTTCAAACTTTATTAGAAGCATAATTATCATGAAATCTCGGAACAAGTGAGATTTTGCCATGCTGGGACAACACATGTTGTTACGCCCTGTGGTTCTCTCCGTTCAGTAGATGTATATAAAAAATTTGATTTTACAACAATCGTAAAACAAATTATATCAACTTATATTAATCACACTTGTAGAAGTGTGTGAGGGGTCTTACTTTACACATATAAAACCAACATAGTCGGGTATGTCACCACCCTTACCATTCATTGTCCGATCAGGGTTTCCTAGACAAAAAGCAAATGTGTCAACACTGCGCCACCAGTCAGTGTTTGTGCTAGTATTGTAGTGATCCTCTTTTTTCCATTCCAGTATAACATCAACTCGTACCCCACCACGATTCTTTATAACGCCACCGTGCCTATACAGTACCACGGGCATCACCGTGCCAACGACTTGGGAGAGTTTATAGAGGACACCCTGAAACCTCCGGTGTTATCTCTGGATTACAACAGCTTTGATAGACTGGTGAGACAGAAAGAGGAGGGAGTTCTCTGGATCATCGACTTCTACGCCTCCTGGTGTGGCCCATGTCAACAACTAGCTCCTGAGTGGAGAAGGCTTGCCAAGGTAGGTAACTCTTGATCATTTTTGATTTCTAGTAGAAATTATAGTTATGTTGATTAACCTAGCATTATTGCTATAGGCAACAGGAGTTATTTTGACCTGTAATTAAGGTATTGGCTGTCTGTGTTTGTCACCTGTGTACCACATGTACAGATGAGACAACTTGCGAATAAAAAAAGATTTTTTGACTTGGGCAAGGAAGCTCATGTGTTGGTGTGATGTCAGGTGGTTGGAGGAGGTCATCATTAAACAAAACAACGCAGTCATTTAAGGATTAAAACACAAGTCTCATAGTGCTAGATGACACATAGTGATGATTCATAAAGGTAAATCACGTTGTGAGAATAATAAAAAAAAATAATTAATTTTAGAATCGAAAAAATAATTAATCTTTGATAAGCTATGAATCATGATATGTAATGTCACTCTTGTTGGCCCTGATGGAAGTCTGCAGGTTGTTACGGGAAGAACACCAGAATACTCAGAGAAAAATCCTCATGTAATATCAGGTAAAGATCCACGGTGGGCGATCAATCCCCGAGTGGTTTGTGTTTCTCTTGGAAGATGGGATCACAGATCGTCCTGTTTTGTTGTGGTTGTATTATTGGACAAAACAATACTACAATTGCTCTTGATATCATGTGACATCCCTTCCTCTCCATTAAGGTTCAGTGAGGTAGCCACCAGCTACTACAGGGATAATCTGCTTAACACTGTGATCATCCCTGCAAATAAACAAAACAAACGATGAAAGGAAGAGTTGCTGTCTTATAAACCACTTGTCCAACATCTTGTAGGTAAAGTATACCACTTAAAATGCACAAATTTATTTTATCTGACACTAGATGTTGAAAAATACCAAGAATATCTTTGTGGCCCAAGTGGAATGTCAAAAGGAAGCGACACTGTGCCGACAAGAAAATGTTAACTCCTATCCTAGCATGAGACTGTACCCAGCTGATTCTCGAAAGGGCAGTGGATCTTTTTTGTAAGTGTTTTTACAATATTGAAGATTCAGAGGTTGATTTTCTCAATCTTAAATTGTCACAAAATTGCTCCAACATTTATAAGACAATTTAACTTTTATGAGATTTATTTGAGATTCTTGCCAAGAGGAAAATCTATCTATGTAAAATCAGAACATGTGTGAATTTGTGAAATATAGTGGTGATTTACATTATTATTTTACTTAAGGGGCCATCACTTACTGCATAGTTGTTTGAAGGGGATATATTTCGCGGTAATCCCAGTCCTGGCTTGACGTTTTAGTAAATCTTGCACAACACTGATTTATAAACAGTCTGTGGTAAATTTTTTTGTACATTTGTGTGTAAGTATAGATATTCATCAAATATTTTCAGACTATATTTAATAACCATATAAACAGTGAAATAAAACCCTCAAATATGACGAATTATATGGTCATCTCTGAACAGTTCAATGTAGATGTGAACTGTAAATTCTTCAAGACTATTATCATTACAATATACTGTAGTTTGTTATTTTTTAGGGGGTTTTAATTTCGTTAAATTCACAGCCATTAAATATAGCATGAAGATAAAAACCTAGTGAATATTTAATTTATAAACACAATTAATATGTTTACTACAGAATGTTTAAAAGTCAGTGTTGCATGAATTTAAATACCCGTGACCCATGTCCAACTGTGACACAAATTAGCCAAGTAACATTTAACAAATATACAATATGGGCTTAAGGCTGAATAAATATGATATTTATCTAATTGGCTTAAAATCCTGTCCAATAATGTTAACAGATGTTTATTGACAAAATCAGTACAACATTACAGTACCTACAATGGCTGGCACAGAGATGCCCAGTCACTGCGAGCCTGGGCGTTCGAGTTCTTACCGAGTAAGGTGGAGACACTTCACAACTATAACTTCCACCAGAATGTGCTGTCCAGCACAACGCCATTCATCGTCGACTTTTACGCTCCATGGTGTGGACATTGCCAAGTTTTTAAACCAGAATTTGAAAAAATTGCAGAGGTAACTTTGAATAATTTATTTATTTTTAAAGACACGATTGACGAGTTATCACACATTTTTAAGTATTGACTTTGAATATTTAAAGTGACATTTCGTATGATGTATGGATCTATGATATCAAAATTGTTTACTAAACCGTCATATTTCATCATGTTATTGATATTGAATTTGCATTCACGATACCCCAGTATTTATGTTCCTATTCGTGGAGGGTGGTTTGCTGATTGCTGGTCGAGTACATTATCTATAAATGTCACAAAAACAGGCAGTTGAAAGTCTATAAAAAACTATTCATAATTGTTATAACCACTTCAGTACTTTTATTACATAAATACATGTATTATCAGTTCATTATCATACAAAGTGGCACTAGAAAGTCAAAGTACTTCTCCGCTGCTATAATTAATCAAACTCAAGTAATGTTGAGATCATCAGATCATAAACACATGTATTATCACTCACAAAATGAATAGAATGACGACCAAGGTCAAAGTCTATTTAACGATATGACAACCAAGGTCAAAACCAGTCAATTTAACCGTATGACAACCAAGGTCAAAGCCCGTCAATTTAACTGTATGACACCTAGAGATTCGTTTGATGTATGTGACCAAACTACTGTTTATTACACAAGGTTGGCAGTGACTGAGCCTTTAATTTTGACAAGATATATTCCTGGGGTGCAGAGAGCAAATACAAATGTAACCCCTGGAGTATCGAAGATTTGAAATCCATGTTTCATACAATAATTTTCCTATTACAGACACTTGAAGGTCGTGTGAAGGCTGGCAAGGTGAACTGTGATGAAGAACGTAATCTGTGTCAGCAGGCAGGAGTGTCTGCCTACCCAACGGTCAGGTTCTACAAGGGCTCACGCAAAGGCATGGCTCAGGTATGGTAATCTGTGATAGAGTTATTCCCCTTGAATTATAAAATTTACCGGTATCCATTGAAAAAAATTTCCTTGATAGTCAAAATATTTCAGACACACAAAGGCATGACATGACATGACAATCTATAATAGAGTTTTATGCCTTGAACAACATTATTAATTTATTTTTTAAATTCCCTGCGATGTGCAGGAATGCAGGAAGGAAGGCCGGGGTTGAGATGCCCTGGGATCCTTCCCTTATTTACAATATTAATAAATCATTTTAAATTTATTCTTTTCTTGTTTACATCAGCTTTTTTACAACTTAAATTTATCATGTCAAGCTTAAATCCATTTCTCATTAACTCACACACAATTACACAAATGTAAAACTTCAGAAACATCATACCAAAGGTTTATACAATATATTCAGTATACTTAGTCAATATGTGTTGATTACGTTTGTATTAAGTATACTGTATGATGTGTGTATAGGAATAAAGACGGGTCACATCACATCAGTATTGCAGCATCAATATTATATACATGTTAAGTTGATCAACCTCAGGTGAAGATCCGAGGTGCATAGTTTGAAGCTTCCAGTAACGGTTTGTGTTTCTCGGGAAGCTGAGAAGTGGCCCGGTCTGTGCTGTTGTGGTTGTGTCCATGGACAAAAAACTTTACCCTTATTGCTCTGGATGGCACATGTGATGGGTCTCCCGTATATTGTTCAGGACAGTAGTCACCAACTACTACAAGGAGACCGTCTCAAAATGTCCATGGCTGTTCATGGGGCGATAAATCAAACAAACAAACAAACCCTAGTGGTGTGACAAGGGGATCACAACCTTAGGGTAACACTGTTAAGCTGTCCAACACTCGATCACCTGTCTGTCCACTTAAGAATCTCTCCACCTAGGTTGAGATTCCCCATCTCACCCCAAACATACACTTGTGGAAGGGAAACCTGAATGACAGCGATAGGTATTTGAGAAAATAGGTATTATTTGATTTTCTTTGTGTTTTCAGCACATGTATGGACAAGATATTGACTTCCTAGATGCAGATCAAATCATCAGATTTCTCAAAGGGAAGATACCTGCAAAAACGGTAAAAGTAGTAGGAAGTGTAAAACGGTTAACATCCTTATCAACGAAAGCAAATTGATATAAAAAAAAGTTGGATGTGTGAGCACTTAACATTGTTACTGATTAAAATAATTTGATAGTGTTAAGAAAAATAATATCAGAAAGATAAAACTGAATATATTTGAATGTGCAATTTTTTGAGGTTGATATGTGGTTTTTTTAACCTGCAAAACATGTATGCACCTCTACTTGTAAGTTACTAACCTAGGACTTGATCCAACTTTTTAAATCATCGAATTGTCACATGATGCCAATTAGACCAACATCAGTACATTAGATATAACACTATAAAAATATCACAAATTGCAGTGTAGTGTACTACAAAATGTATTTTGATAATATTGAACACTTCATACTAATTACAATTTGTTAACTTAAAAGAAAAAAGGGAGAAAAAATATCCAAACGCACTAACAATCCTATAAGTTTAAGTGAGTGGTGGAACTTTGACGAACACCCTTACATGGTATACAGTATAGTAAGAAAATGAAATCGTAAATTCATATTTATTTGGTTTCAAGGAAAAACAGATTTTATTACATTTTTACCAGTGAAATATCAAAAATTATTCATTCTATAAAAGTGATATTTTTATGAAAAATATCATATTTTTCACTAGTAGTGAAAAATATCACTTTTGCTGATTTGACCAATCAAATCAATGATTAGAAAATACCAAAATAATTGACCAATCAGAAAGCCCGACATATATGTCAGCACCTAGACAGGGGGAACTACTTTTTTTATTTACATTAGGCCTAGTTAGCATACGGGGTAGGTTTTTCGTTGATAAAAAATGTAATAAACAGAATATCTAACAGTGTCTTCAGTAATACCAAATATATTTCACGAGTGGGGCTAATATTTTGATATTTTTCACGAGTGCGCGCAGCACTCGTGAAAAATATCAAAATATTAGCCCCACTCGTGAAATATATTTGATATTACTGAAGACACTGTTAGATATCCTCTATTTATAATATGTTAGGTTTATTAACTTTGTTAATGTTTCTGTATTTCCTTTCCAGACATCCCATGACGAATTATGAAGACTTTGTCACCTATCAACATAATCAATTTGGTTGACATTTTTCTAATGTGCTTTATACATGTATATGTAATTGCATATATTTTTATTTACAGTTTCATCCAGTATTAGTTTAAGACTTTGTTTGAACTAAGAGAAACTGTATCTCATACTTGTGCCAGAAACATAGCCATTCTATTCTTAAATAAGTAATAGAAATAAAATCAAAGCCTACAGCCTGCAGGAGTACATTTTTACATTAGTATATCTCTCTTCTTCAAAATAACTATCAAAATATTTATATACCTCTATTATTTTCTTATAGAGTTTCTTTAAAAAAAAGTTGTTCCTTTATTGCTTATGTATTTTCAGTGAAAGTGAAGCTGGATATTGTTTTTGCTTTTTGTCTCACTGGATGATTTTGTAAGATTCAGAACTCTGTTCCTTTTAACATTTAAAATCATGAGTTGATTGAGATGTTTGGATGAGTTAAGTCCATTTTTGCTCGAATTATTCTTAACTCCGTTCCTTTAACATTTCAAATTGATGGACTGAGTGGATGTGCTTGGAATCATCATGGGATTAACTCCCTTTTGCTTGAATTTTTTCCTAACTGTGCTCCTCGTGTCATATGGGTGAAGATGTGTTTGGAAATGTTAACTGTATTTATTAGCAGTTACATCCATGACTCTGTTTATCAATCTTCTCCTATAATATATTTATTTACTGTTTACTCAATGCCGAAATTATCCTGTAATAAGCCCATGAGGCCAACACATGAACTTCTCTAACAGTAGAGGGTGGTGCAGGATTATTAAGTAGGATTTGATGTCATTTCACTGAATTAATAGCAATACATCTGTGTGGGCTTATTACTAGGCATTGGATTATTGCAAGGCATGGGCTTATTACCAGACATGGGCTTATTACCAGACATGGACTTATTACCAGGGTATGAGCTTTTATCCAGGCATTGGATAACTATATGGTGTTTTGTAAAAATGTATACATTATGTTCCTGTTAATGCTGTGGGTAAAAATTTCATGGGAGAGAAAATTGTGATACAATGTTTTATATCAACACATTTTTTTTCTGTTTAAGTGAAAATTACATTATATAATAAATACCAACAGGGTAATGGTTTGCGTTAGATATTACAAGGTAATAAATTGTGAGATAAATTTAACATTGCGTACCAGGGAGAAAGGTCCCGACATGTGGTTATATTTTTTGGGCAAGTTTCCATAAAGACCTACGGTTCATTCAAAATTTTGCTAAAATGTTCGTCTTTGTGTGTACTTAAACTGTTTAACTGCTACAATATGGATTAAGTGACTTAAATTAATAAGCAAACATTTTGGGTCCATTTCCTCCTTTCCATGTTGGAACTATTTCAATTTGTTTTAACATACAGATACTTACACATGGATACAAAATGTATTGAAAAGGCAAAAAGGGCCTGTAAGGACAATTCATAAATGTAAATAGATCACGAAATACACGAAGGAGATTAACAAGTTCTAGTCCCATAAAATGCTTTTTGGAAAGTTAATGTTCAAAATCTTTAGTATGAAAGTTAATGTTCAGAATCTTGAGTATGAAAGTCTGTGCCATATCTTGTATAACTTGTATTTTATGCAATTTTCTCATACAAAGTGCTGTACAAAGAGCATGAATATTTATTTTTAATAAAAAAAAAATTGTGTTTATTACTCTCTGAATATTGACTGCAAAATTTGAATTTAGTATACAAATATATTTTCTAGTTATTAATTTATATCTTAAGAATTTTTATCATTGATATTTAGAGAAAAAATGAATAGCTATTTATAAGTGTATATAAAAACCCAATGAAATCCAAAGATTTTCAATCAATTATGTTTGTTTTCTAAACAGTATAGATTACTCATAATCTGATCAGAATTATATTCCACGGGCATATCTTTATAAAGAGGATAAATTGTTTTTGAAAATTTTTTTTCATGTCTCCAATTTCCATGTTTTTACCAAAAGATTGATGTTGAAGGATTGTTTTGGTGGTTGGACCATGATTAATTTTACATTTCTATGGTCTGTGTGCTTTTTGTTATTTTTTAAATTTTATTCCATGCCTATGAAAAAAGTGGAAAATCAATAACATTTAAACTACATATTTCCATATAAAAATATGGGGATAACGATTGCATATTGAAGATGAATCTGGGTGTTTCCTGAGAGAGAACACATGAACCATCCTTTTTTATTTAAACATACAACCCTCAATTTTCCGCCCTTCCATCTTGAATTAATTGAAGAGTAAAAAGTGATTTTAGTTTCATTGTGGCAGTAAAATATTGATGAGCTGACACTAACAGATAATCAAGTTAACATTAATTAAGTTTCTATCTATAGATGTTTTCTATCTGTGTTATTTATAGAAATTCAGAATATAGGAATGAGAAATAATAATGAATTGATACTTTGATTAAAAGTCAAATCAGCTCCATTGAAGTAAGTGTTAAGATCAGAATGTTAGAAATAGTATGTTAAGAAGTCACATCACTTGCTTAAGGGTGAAAGGTCAGAGTGCAATTTAGAAAATGTAACAAATGATACATCACTAGCTTTAGGGTGAAAGGTCAGAGTGAGAGGTAGAAAATGTAACAATTTTAATGATACGTTAAGGAGGGAAGGTCACATGCTTTAGGGTGAAAGGTCAAAGTGCGAGAGAGAAAACGTAACAGTGATAAAAGGAAGAGGTCAAGAAAAAAAAGAAAGGTCACTGGGCCTAAAGTGAAAGGTCAAAGTGTAAATTTCATTTGAATGTTGCTGATATGTAAATAATGAAAAGTTATAATGTAAATAAACACTGGTGACTATGTACATGTATACATGTATGTAGGAAAAACAAAGAGGAGCTAAAGGTCAAGGTCACATGATGTCAAGGTGATTGTTGGTGAAGTTTTTGCTTTTTAAGGTTACATATATTAAAGGAAGCCCTGGAGGATGTGACGGATTTGAAACAAAATGTTCTTTCAAATGACGTCTTTACTGAATTCATCATCAGTCATGTCTGAGAGTGATTTATATTCATTCTGTAAAACCTTGTTCAGAAAGCCAGTGCTGATATTCCAGTAATTTTTATACATATCTGTATGTTAATGAACTAGTCACACAAGATCTTAAAGTCACATTTCCAAGATTTATTTATCTCATGTTTAACCAAAGCAAAGTATGTAAAAATACACATTTTGTGAGAAAATTTAATCAGAGAATTTAAAGGAAATTTACACACATATTGTTTTATTGCACAGTCTGATATCACAATACGAGGAACATGTATTAAATGTTGTAAATAATTTGTTTATGGCAGTGTTATGTTGCCTAGGTACATCCTGGAGACAATTTTACAGCATGCATGTCTTACAGTGTAACTATCAATGCTGGTGTCTCTCAGTAATTTCATACTTCCATGTCTGCTTCTGTAAAAAAAATTACACTAAAACCTGCAATGCCAGTAAAATTAGATTTTAACATCCTTTTTAGTGTAGCTTAACAAGTTGTGAAAACACATTATTTTCAAAATGAATTTATTGACAATTGTCGAAAAATTTACAGATTTTTTTTTCTATCTTTTGTGTCCTGGATAATGATTTTAATCCCCACACCAACTTTTAATATATTATCAAGTAACTTGTGGGCTCATTTTGAATGTTGTGAATTTCCTTATTGTTATCAAATTAAATTTTCCTCAATAATTGCATAAGATTCAATAAATGTTGCATTATATTTAAAAAAAAACTGTGATATTGAAATGTGTTTTTACAATATTGATTTAATTAATAGTGATGACAATGTGGGCATATATAACTACTGGTAATATTTTTACTATTACTTGGACGAAAGGTAAAGAATTTTCAGAAATAAATCATGTTCCTTAAAATGTTTGTACTCAATGTTAGATGCTTCCTTACACAATATACCATTTGATTAATATTAAAGATAAGATGTATTTTTGTGTTAATTAAGTTTCATCATTTCCTGATGAACAAGACAAATTTCCACTCTAATTTCACAGGGTAGCTGGTTGGCAGTGTTTACCCGCTGGCCTTTTATCTAGGAAGTCTGGGTTTGTTATTCCCAAATCAGATGTGAAAAATTATGGGGTCACCTGCCTGACCATGTGGGTTTTCTCCAGGTACTCGGGTTTCCTCCCATAGTAAGACCACTTGCTCACATGCATCCGAGATATCGGAGACAAGGATGATATTGTTATTAGTTAATAAAACTTGTTTCAAAAATTGTTGCAAAATAAATATAGTTTAAATTTGATTTCACAGGTTTATTTTAATGTTTGGACCCCATAGGGTATATTTAACTTACTTAGTAATTGAATATAAACATAAAAAAAATATTAAAAAAAAAATAAAAATAAATGACACATTCTACACATTTTGTTAAAAGTCATGATAACCTGGATTTTCCCTTTACCAATATACCTATATACCTATATGTGCGTACACACGCCTTCACTCAGTGAAGAAGGAGCTATAATAAATAATCACTGTGTCTGTGTGCACTAGTCCATCCATACCACTAAGTTTGTGTACAAGACATCTCGTGAGCATCTCGGTTGATAAAGTTCTGTCCAGCCCTTGAATACATTTGGGTGGTCATCGGTGAATACAATTTTGTGGTCATTGGTTAATGTTAAAAGGTCAAAGGTCAGACTTTACAACTTTAGAAATCTAAAGCTGGTGTGCAAGATATTACATGAGCCTCTTCCAACAACTTAGTTTAATCATCACACCATAGTATGATAACATTTTATACCTGATAACATTTTGGTGGTTATCAGTAAAGGTTAAAAGGTCAAAGGTCACGCGAGATAATTTCTGAAAATATAAAGCCTGTTGTACAAGACAGCACATGAGCACCTTATCAGATTTAATTCACACTTTAACCATAATATTATCATACAACATGAAGTTCTACATTTGATAACATTTTTGTTAAAAGTGATCTTCGTTAAAGCAATATGCTACATTTTGTTCCTTGAATGTTATACTGGTAATTATTTTTAGAGTTATCTCCCTTAAGGTTATATGCCATCGTTTTTATGTTAAACTTGCTACATTTTTTTGTGTTCTCTTGCAATACTCTGCATTGGAATTATTTCTATTTAATGGAAATGAAAAAGAATTGTTATTCCCGATTAATCCATTAGAAAACCCTTTTTATACCTATTTTAGATTCAGTTCCTTTTGAATCAATGTAGCACAAATATACTTAGTATGTATATCTAGAACTCGGATGGAATATCTAAAAGTTGTCTATATCTTGCCTATGTTTTGTGTTAACAATCATCATTAAAAAATGTACATTTTTAGCACACCATCATCAGATGGTGGGCTATTGATGATGGTGGGCTATTCAAATTGCCCTGCATCTGTGGTCCGTCCTTCCCTCCGTAAACAATTCTTATTATCGCTATTTCTCAGAAGTGCTGAAGGGATCTTTCTCAAATTTCATATGTAGGTTGCCCTTGGTCCCTAGTTATGCATATTTCATTTTGGAACCAATCAGAAAACAATATGGCCAACAGGCAGCCATCTTGGATTTTGACAATTGAAGTTTGTTATCACTATTTCTCAGAAAGTACTGAAGGGATCTTTCTGAAATTTCATATGTAGGTTCCCCTTGGTGCCTTATTATGCATATTGTAATTTCGGACCAGTCGGAAAACAACATGGCCGACAGGCAGCAATCTTGGATTTTGACAATTGAAGTTTGTTATCGCTATTTCTCAGAAAGTACTGAAGGGATCTTTCTAAATTTCATATGTAGGTTCCCCTTGGTCCCTAGTTATGCATATTGCATTTTGGAACCAATCTGAAAACAACAATGCCGACAGGCAGCCATCTTTGATTTAAATTGGACTTAAATTTCATATGTAGGTTCCCATGGGTCCCTTGTATTGCATTTTGGGACCAATCTGAAAACAACATGGCCAACAGACAGCCATTATCGCTAAATCTCAAATTTCATATATAGGTTCCCCTTGTTTGAGAAGTACTGGAGGGATGTTTCTCAATTTACACAGATTAGTAATTAATATAAGAGGAAGGGAAAAATAGAGAGAAGATCAATCTGATATGGAACCTATAAAGATCATTCAATGGTGGGCGCCAAGATCTCTCTGGGATCTTCTGCAGAAAATATATGAGAGAAATTTTCATCATGTATGTTCAGATGAAAGACATATCCAGTTAAATGAACCTTTTCATTGTTTGTTTTAATTTCACCCCCCAGAATAAGGTTCAGCTGAAGTTAGGTAACTTTACTGTCTAGCCTCTTTATGATACAATTATCTTGTCCTTAAAATGCTTTCATGTTTTCTAGTATTGTGCTTCCAAGTTTATTTTTGTTTGTTTGCTGGGTTTATCACCCCGTTAAACAGTCCAGGGTCATTTTGAGGTATGGTCTCCTTGTAGTAGTTGGTGACTACCCCACTGTACAACCATAACAGCACAGACCCTATAAAACAGGTAGAGAGTGTCAGACCTCCAAGCAGGTCTTTGGAGACTGACCTCTATGCGATACAATTATTTTGACCTTTAAATGCAATTGTGCTTTGTAGTATTGAGCTTCCGAGCAGGTCTATGAAGAGCTGTACTTTCCATTTATTGTTAGAAAAAGTGAGTATGTGTGCTGTATGTATGACACAAAACATTAAAATATTTAAGACTTTTAGAGCTTTGTTTTAAGTTTGTTGGTTCTTTAAGCTTAACTGGTCCAAAAGGATTTGTGAGTTTATACCTTCAGTTTGTCATCATAATGCTACTAGTCAAGAATGGTTGAACAAAATTTGACCATATTTGGTCTGGAAAATCATTCTTATTTTGAAGAGTCCTTAATTTTGTAGTAAATGATGTAACAATCCCCTGGGGCCAGGGGAAAGATGGATGGGTCCATATTTGGCTATTCTCTGGCCCTAACAGCTGTCAAGCTATCCCTATAACACCATACTGACAGTGTGAAACCAAGGAAAGTAACTCCAATAGATCAGAATGAAATTTGGTCTGCAATACCCTTTGGTAAAACATGGTACTGCACACCAAATGCAGGAAAAAAGTTGAATTTTTAAAATCCCTTTTTTTTGTTCCGATTAATGGATTTTGATCAATCCAAAATCAATCTGTGATAATGGAACATAATATTTAGGGCCTGCCCTACCCCTACGTATGGGACAGATAGCTAGAGCCTAATGGGGAAAAATAACTTAAGCAATGCATCACTAGCAATATGAAACCCGGCACTATTCAGCATTGATCAATAGTTGATAAAAAAAAGGGGTAAGAATTGTCTAATCAGTCACTCAGGAAAACTACTTAATATCATAACAGGAGATAATGGTACTGCAAGGCAATAATGCCTGCTCCTCCGGGCACTATCAAATCTGGCATGGGATTCCTGTAGTGAATTCAATATTCAGTTGAATAGTGAAAACAGCAAAGTAAAATGTATGTGTAATGTACCAAGAACTTATTTTCTTTGAAGGCAGTATAGTCCGGTATGTATAGTCCAGGATGGCATATTACCAGAGTCAAAGACAAGTACTGTTCCATCTCCATTCTCGAGTTGTCACAAGACAAACTATATATATACCAGTCTGGAGTGGTCACGAGACAAACTATATATATACCAGTCTGGAGTAGTCACGAGACAAACTATATATATACCAGTCTGGAGTAGTCACGAGACAAACTATATATATACCAGTCTGGAGTAGTCACAAGACAAGCTATATATATACCAGTCTGGAGTAGTCACGAGACAAACTATATATATACCAGTCTGGAGTAGTCAAGACAAACTATATATATACCAGTCTGGAGTAGTCACAAGACAAACTATATATAAACCAGTCTGGAGTAGTCACAAGACAAGCTATATATATACCAGTCTGGAGTAGTCACGAGACAAACTATATATATACCAGTCTGGAGTAGTCACGAGACAAACTATATATATACACACCAGTCTGGAGTAGTCACAAGACAAACTATATATATACCAGTCTGGAGTGGTCACAAGACAAACTATATATATACCAGTCTGGAGTGGTCACAAGACAAACTATATATATACCAGTCTGGAGTAGTCACAAGACAAACTATATATATACCAGTCTGGAGTGGTCACAAGACAAACTATATATATACCAGTCTGGAGTAGTCACAAGACAAACTATATATATACCAGTCTGGAGTGGTCACGAGACAAACTATATATATACCAGTCTGGAGTGGTCACAAGACAAGCTATATATAAACCATTCCGGAGTGGTCACAAGACAAGCTATATATATATACCAGTCTGGAGTGGTCACAAGACAAGCTATATATATACCAGTCTGGAGTGGTCACAAGACAAGCTATATATATATCAGTCTGGAGTAGTCACAAGACAAGCTATATATATATCAGTCTGGAGTAGTCACAAGACAAACTATATATATACCAGTCTGGAGTGGTCACAAGACAAGCTATATATAAACCATTCCGGAGTAATCAAAGATGAAATCTATATGTATAACACCACAGGCATCATTTGGTTAGTATTTACAGAAAAAATAATTAGCCCTTTCTCCTACTATACCATAGTAAGGGTCGGCATTTTTTCTATTAATACTAATCAGATGTTGAGGTCTGTGGTTACACCATTCTGAAGCGATCACAAGGCAAATTCCATGTATTACACCATTCTGAAACGGTCATAAGGCAAATTCCATGTATTACACCATTCTGAAGCGGTCACAAGGCAAATTCCATGTATTACACCATTCTGAAGCAATCACAAGGCAAATTCCATGTATTACACTATTCTGAAGCGGTCACAAGGCAAATTCCACGTATTACGCCATTCTGAAGGAATAGTCTCAAGACAAACTCCATGTACTACACCATTCTGAAGGAATAGTCACAAGACAAACTCCATGTACCGTACCATTTTGGAGCGGTAGTCATAACAATAATATAATATATCATAACATTCTGGAGGAGTAGACACAACAAGACGGACTTATAGACGTTTAGAGGATGTGCCACAACGGTTCTGGTCTTAACCAGCTCGAGCTAAAAACAGAAAAAAGGCAATGATAGTGTCAAAATATTTTAATCACAAAAAATAATTATTTCAATCAAATGCCTCAATGGACACTGATTTAGAGTTGTGAACTTACTGAAGATGGATGTTTGGTCAAAATCTCAATAAATTAACAATATTTTCAATAATTCCATCTCAGTTATCACAAGTTTCAATTCTTAACAAATGTATTTCATGAAATCAATGAACACTAAGAAGATATTAACTTGCTAAAAGGGATATCAAAACTTCCATACAAATACCAGTTTTCATCCCAATGTTTGGGGTAAAACATACATAAACTATTAGCTGAAACAACACGTACTTATGAAAACTTCTAAAGGTAAAAAGTGTCCGAAATACTCATCGAATAAAACAGAAAATCTTTTTTGGGAATATTTTTATAAATGTCTCAGAGTACCAAGGTCCTAGGTGGGTTAAGGCGATGCATGGGTTTAACATAAATTAACTGAAATCAGGTACACAATATCCTTCAACTATGTATGGAAGCTTAAAACATAAAAATCTCTCCTAGAAACATTTTTTCCCTCACAGTATAAGATACACGTGTAGGTGAAAACATTGCACATATCTTAACTACTAGACAAAGCACCATACTTAAAAATGAATATCAAAACATGTAAATACATTAATTAAAAATGTGAATCGTACGTGGGAGACAGAAAACACGGGCATGAAAAACCATTATGATGATAGTACCTATCGATTGTACAACGTATCTGTCACATCAATACAGGCAGTACCAAGAGACCGAGTACATTTCACAAGTCCCAAGGCGGAGCCTTTCTAAAGGCACAGAGTACATTTCACAAGTCTCAAGGCGCAGCCTTCCTAAAGGCTTTCTTATGTATTTAAGCCAAATTCCCAAAATTTTCAGTTGACATCTAAAAATGTTCTTCCCAATTTCAATACCAAATTTAAGTATTTTTTTTCAAAAGGACCCCATCCCAAACCAGTAAAAAAACCTGCATTGAAAACGGTACATTTTACAAGTCTAAGAGAAGGCCTTTTCTTAGGGCTTTTTGGGACCAAAGCAACAAATATTTCATATCTAAACCAAATTTTCAAGGATTTGCAGTTGACTACAGAAAGTTTTCCCCAAAAAGGGGAAAAAAGGACTTCATTACAAATAAGTGAAAATACTTGCATGGGAATACATGATCTACATTTTACAAGCTCTCATGATCAGACACAGAACATATAGTACGTATACAAGTACTGTGGGGACACCATACATGCAGGTACATGTAATTATTTTCCCCTTTCATGTCAAGATTAATATTTAATCCTGTAAATATCCATGAAACACACACATGTACGCTGACATTATAACATTTTCACAACTTAATAATCACCTGAAACAATTTTGTCCCAATAAAATTATCAGATGAACCAATAATGTTCCCAATACATCTAACCAAGTTTTCATCACCCTAAATGGCATTATTTTTTACAATTAAAGGTTGACAATCCCATAATATTTGAGTATACACTACCCAGATTGACTTTCATAACGATTGTCAAGTTTGCTTCATTTCATAACTGGAAAATTAAAAAATTAAATTAAACCTTCTATAAATTCTTTCACACATGGACGTTTCATAATATTTAATCATATTCAGCAGGGAATGTAGGGCCGATTTAAAAAGTTGGAATCAATTTATATATATTTCCCCGACTTAATATCGCCCTATTCCAAGGCCAACTGATGAAATAAAGAGTTTAAATTTAATCCCAGATTTAAAATGTTGTTCAGAAATTTGACATAGAAAATTGATATTCTCGTTTCACATGTACTCTCTTTATAGGGAATAAAAAAATACACATACACAGGTTTTTGCTAACGATTACAGACCAGAAAAAAAAAGGATAAGGAAGTGGGGATTTTTTAATATTTTTTTTAATTAAAATTTCCCCACTTAAAAAAAGTTTTTACCAAGGTTACCTAGACCCCATTTAATAACCCTTCCTTGAGAATGAGGGGAAAAAAACCCAACCCCAAACCCCCAGGATAAGCACAAAAGTATAGTCGATAGGGTTAGTGGAAAACAGTTATTTTTTAGGCCTTATTATCATTTTTAATAAATCGTATCTATATTGTGATAAAATATATGGTAAAAATCAACAAGCCCATTGTTATTTAGTCTCAACATCTATATTCTATAACAATAATGCAACAATAACAGCACTAGCTAGAAGAGTGAACTTTTAACTAAGTTTTACCTCGCGCATTCTTTTACTTATAACACTGGACTATGGGAAGATTTATCAGTAAAATTAAATGGACATATCTATTCAAACATTGTTTCAGTTTAATTTTGCTAGAAAATTAATGTTAACACTATATCCGACATAATCCAATATATTTTTTATCTTTTCTGATTCACACATGATCTTTAACTGCAATTTAAGTTACTTTTCACATTCAAACATCAACAAGAGATCCCAGAGGGATCTTGGCGCCCACCATTGAATGTTCTTCATAGGTTCCATGTCAGATTGATCTTTTCTCTACTTTTCTCTTCTTCTAAGTCTTACTAATCTGTGTAAACTCAGAAGAAACCTCTAGTACTTTTCAAACAAGGGAAACCTATATATAAAATTTAAGATTTAGGCACCAAGGGGAACCTATATATATGGAATTTGAGAAAGATTCCTTCAGTGCTTTCTGAGGAATAGTGATAACAAACTTCAATTGTCAAAATCCAAGATGACTGCTTGTCGGCCATGTTGTTTTCCGATTGGTCTCAAAATGCAATATGCATAACTAGGCACCTGGGGGAACCTACATATGAAATTTCAGGAAGATCCCTTCATTAGTTTCTTAGTAATAGTGATAACCAGTTTCAATTTTCGAAATCCAAGATGGCTGCCTGTCGGCCATGTTGTTTTCTGATTGGTCTCAAAATGCAATATGCATAACTAGGCACCAAGGGGAACCTACATATGAAATTGGAGAAAGATCCAATCAGAAATTTCTCAGAAATAGCGATAACAAACTTCTATGGTCAAAATCCAAGATGGCTGCCTGTCGTCCATTTTGTTTTCCGATCAGTCCCAAAATGCGATATGCATTACTAGGCACCAAGGGGAACCTACATATGAAATTTGAGAAAGATCCCTTCAGTACTTTCTCAGAAATGGCAATAACAAACTTTAATGGTCAAAATCCAAGATGGCTGCCTGTCGGCCATGTTGTTTTCCGATTGGTCTCAAAATGCTATATGCATAACTAAGCACCAAGGGGAACCTACATAACAAATATGAAAAAGATCCCTTTAGTACTTTCACAGAAATAGCGATAACAAACTTCAATTGTCAAAATCCAAGATGGCTGCCTGTCGGCCATGTTGTTTTCAGATCGGTCTCAAAATGCAATATGCATAACTAGGCACCAAGGGGAACCTACATATGAAATTTGAGAAAGATCCCTTCAGTTCTTTCTTAGAAATAGCGATAACAAACTTCAATGGTCAAAATCCAAGATGGCTGCCCGTCGCCATGTTGTTTTCCGATCGGTCTCAAAATGCAATATGCATAACTAGGCACCAAGGGAAACCTACATATAAAATTTGAGAAAGATCCCTTCAGTACTTTCTCAGAAATAGCGATAACAAACTTCAATGGTCAAAATCCAAGATGGCTGCCCGTCGTCCATGTTGTTTTCCGATCGGTCCCAAAATGCAATATGCATAACTAGGCACCAAGGGAAACCCACATATCAAATTTCAGAAAGATCCCTTCAGTACTTTCTTAGAAATAGCGATAACAAACTTCAATTGTCAAAATCCAAGATGGCTGCCTGTCGGCCATGTTGTTTTCCGATCTGTCCCAAAATGCAATATGCATAACTAGGCACCAAGGGAAACCAACATATGAAATTTCAGAAAGATCCCTTCAGCTCTTTCTCAGAAATAGCGATAACAAACTTCAATGGTCAAAATCCAAGATGGCTGCCTGTCGGCCATGTTGTTTTCCGATCGGTCCCAAAATGCAATATGCATAACTAGGCACCAAGGGGAACCTACATATGAAATTTGAGAAAGATCCCTTCAGTACTTTCTGAGGATTAGCGATAACAAGAATTGTTTACGGACGGACGGACGGACGGACGGAGGGAGGGAGGGAGGGACGGACGGACCACGGACGCAGGGCGATTTGAATAGCCCACCATCTGATGATGGTGGGCTAATAAAAATCTACAGGACGATAGCTATATAAAGAATACTCATAAATGCAACTATGCAGAACAGTAAATGTCTAATAAAATTCATTTGAAAACAATATCACATCTGCACCAAAATCTACTTTGAACATTAATACATCAAATGGAATGATTCTTAATTATTGCCGACAATTCTTTTGAAGAAAGTGTCCGATTTCTACTTCTATCTTCACTGTGGAATCCTGATAATGTTTCCCCTTTTCAGTGTTGACGTATGTATGTCTCCTGTAGTGCGACGTATGTATGTCTCCTGTAGTGCGACGTATGTATGCCTCCTGTAGTGCGACATATGTATGCCTCCTGTAGTGCGACGTATGTATGCCTCCTGTAGTGCGACGTATGTATGCCTCCTGTAGTGCGACGTATGTATGCCTCCTGTAGTGCGACGTATGTATGCCTCCTGTAGTGCGACGTATGTATGCCTCCTGTAGTGCGACGTATGTATGCCTCCTGTAGTGCGACGTATGTATGCCTCCTGTAGTGCGACGTATGTATGCCTCCTGAAGTGTCCATTTAAATTTATTATTGTGGTTTCTGTGAGAGTTGATCACAACATTTAACCACTGATATCCATCTCTTTTAATTATAATCATGTTGCATCGTCTGTAGCTCTACTAAACCAATACAAATGTGTGTACAGTTGCTCCGTTGACGATGGCCTCTGCTTCATCTACTTTTCCTGTAATGACCACTGTCCTCGACATTTGAATATACCTACTAGGGTCATCATCCTTGACCTTCAGCATTTTGCTTCTACCGGTCACAATCTAATTGAACTACTCATTGTCCTTGACATTGACCCTTTAGATATACTTGCTACACTCATTGTCCTTGACATTGACCCTTTAGATATACCTGCTACACTCATTGTCCTTGACCCTTTGGATATACCCGCCACATTCATCGTTGCCTGACATTGACCCTTTAGATATACCTGCTACACTCATTGTCCTTGACCCTTTGGATATACCCGCCACATTCATCGTCCTTTCATTTATAAATTAATACCAAATAATTTATGTCATGGTTTATACATTAAAGTCATATATATCTGACTCGATAAGGTTTAGTCATCCAATTCTACTAAAGAATTGAGGTCATTGTACATCAATATCATCGTCCGTGACTTCAAACGAAGGTTCAACACCATCCTCTCCTCCATCATCACACTCGATCATCACCATGGTACCACCCTCCATCATCTCTCCCTCCTCATCCTCAACACTTCCACTGTTATCTGAGAAGTAGAGGAAAAATCACAAATGAGAAACAAAAATTATAGTAAATCTTTGTACAACTACTTGTGGATCTGAATTGTATAAAGTTTGAATGTATCAGGTTTGGGACAGTCTGTGATACTGCAAAAGTGGAAATATTTGCGGTGTGGAAATTTTCGCTTATTTCGCTATCAGTAAATCTCCGCGAAAATTTCCACACGCGAATATATTAACACATAAAAATACTAAATATAAAAGATACAATTTAGCGCAAAAATATCTTGACGGCGCGAAAGTATCCACTTTTACAGTAACTCGGACATCAGAGTATCAGTCTACAATACAACACGTTACACTAGATAATAGTTTGAAGTGTGTAGAATGTCCAATTGACATCATTGACAAAAAAGAGTAATTATGCATTGATGACTGACTTCCAAGCTAAAAAGGTCTGTTGTAAATTCTGAAACCATACCAAAATTGATACTTTTATTCTATTACCACCATCCCAGAAAATAAGTATCTTTTGAATTGAAAGTGAATATAGCATGAATTATTACATCACAAAAATTTCTATCATACTTCACCTCTATAGTTGTTGAATAACTTCTTAAAAGTTATCAGTTTTAGAGTGCTATCATGATTTCATTTATTTGTTGATGATAAATTGATATATTTCTATAGAATGGCTGCTATTAAAAAAAATTTTTTTTGACAAGCAGTGTTAATGCTGACGGTGCTGTACCATGAAACAAATATCTCAATTTACTTGAAATTAACATAATTTCATAGCACACAGTCATACCTGTGAGTTTTGACCTGTATAAATATGGTTGCTACTTGAAGCAATATCAAGAGGTGCCAGTTATTGCTGACCGTACCCATACTGAAAGTTATAAACGACAAATACGCCCAATTCTATAAATATATATAACATTATTCCAAGAGATGGAAAACAGAGCCTTATTAAAACGTAGATTTATCTAACCTTTGTGGACTGAAAAAATTAAATATATCGTCCGAAGAATTAGTTTGAAATCTGGAAAATACTTACCTAGATTTGGACCAGTTTTCTTGTTAAAGTGAGTCTTCCTATGTTTCGATAGATGGTCACTTCTCATGAATTTCTTCTTGCATTCTTTACACTCAAACCTCTTCTCTCCTGGTTACACAAAGATTACATGATGATGATTTTTCCAAGCTGTTATTGATGTTTGCCAATAATGATATTTAATTGACAGAAGTTGCAAATTGTAGAAACAATTCTGTGATATAGCCATACATATAGTTGTAACTATCCCAAATCTTTCTTAAGTTAGCGCTGGATTATGTACAAAAAAGTTGGGACATTGACAAAGTACTGGAGGCTAATTAATGTTGTCAATTTCACGTAGCAATGTAAATGTATAGACACAGACATATCAGATCAAACAGTTTACTGAGATGGTTTCCAGATCAAGATAGAAATATCTTAATGTGTAGTATACAACCAAATTCAGTGAAGCACAAAATAAAGGTCACAGTGACCTACATTTATTATTGGACAGCTCTCAAACTTTCAAAGATGTTGTCACCATGTGTAAGCAAGGTTTGGACTGCTGGAATAGTATGTTGGAGAGAAATGAAGTGAGAATGGTTTTAAGACACAGGACTCCCATTTAGATTAAAAAAAACAGCGGACCATAGACTACCAATGGAATAATTATTTAAATACCTGTATGTGTGCGTTTATGTCGCTGCAGTTCATCAGACCGTGTGAAACGCTTCCCACAAAACATCCAGTTACAAACAAACGGACGTTCTCCAGTGTGCCAGCTGTAACATTCAGATTTCATATTGAAATATCTACTGATGACTTATATTTAATTTAATTTGCATATTCTAATTATTTGTCATTTTTAAATCATTGAGGAGTCAATATAAATAAAAATATTTAAGCAGGCAAAATAAAAACAAAGGTTATCTATGTATCATAATTCCAGTCTTTGCTACTCAACTGAAACATTATCATAATAGGCAAGTCTTGCATTAAACTCATCATCAGTAGACAGTAACCTAAAGCAGAATTTTTATTTCATACCAAGACGAGTTTTTTTAAGCAAAGTGTACATGGGAACATTAAGTTTTGAACAACAAGATGAGTTTTTTTAAGCAAAGTGTACATGTGAACATTAAGTTTTGAACAACAAGATGAGTTTTTTTAAGCAAAGTGTACATGTATGTGAACATTAAGTTTTGAACAGTCTTGTTAACAAAAGATTAAACTACACTGTTTTAATTGTATGGCTAAGTGAAAACCGATGTCACACCTAGATCATCAGGATACTAAATCTACCTACTGAAGACCACACACTTTAACTCGACAACAAATTTACTCAGAAATCTGCGCTCTATATTTTACAATGTGACGTAACCTTATTTATTTACCGTAAATGTGCTCGTAAATGTGATGTTTTCCCGTACACTTTCTTACATCCAGGAATATGACATATGTGTTGTTTTTTCTTGTTTTCTCCAGTTCTGAAACAAACAAAAATATGTCAATAATGAATTCATCAGATTTTCCCCCGACTTAAGTACACAGAAGTTTAAATTTTTACCTTTAGAAACATGTTGCACATCTTCACACCAAAGTGAACCTACATGTAAAATATCAGAAATGTTGACTTGAATTCCAGAAAACTCTTGGAGAAACAAAAGATCTGCTAACTCGATTGCTGTAGGGCACTTCATCTTGCCATGTTTTGTAGAACTGATAATTATTATGCTGTTACAGCATGTCTCAATAGCTTCAACTTTTATTGACGAGACAATTTTAGAGTCAATCGGAACTATTCTGGCAGATAACATTAAACCTTTACATATTTTGACCTGTGCTACTTTTTTTTAAACATTGGATTCATATTTTTATTGTCCTTGCACTGTAGTAAGGTGACAATGGGACTTTGTCAATCATGAAACGCAATTAATTTTCCAATAATGAAATAATCTTTCCAATATAAAGGTCATAAAAGGTAGACTAAAATGTTATGCAAGTTACCTCCCCTCGTTGTCGGTACAGTTGGGACAGGTACATGCCACCCGACGTAGTCTACGGTTGGAGGTGACGCTTGGTTCACTGCCAAGCACCGACACGCCTTGCTGTGACACCTGGGATGGACTCAATGTCACTGCTGATCCCTGCGATGTCTGTACAACTTGCCATTTTGTAGGGTCGTTTGGATCCTGTTGAATCTGCTGGCCTGCAGCTGGTGAAATATAATCATTATGAATTTTTGAACTTTCCTGAAAAAAGGTTCTAAAAGAATGACTGAAACTTGTTAAATCTTCTTATATTTCGTAAACATGAAAGTCTGCAAATCCAAGTTCCACTATTAAATTACGAATTTATATATATAACAAAATCTTGATAAGATTAGACAATGATTATTAAATTATTTTTTTTTAATATGAACTTTCAAAGCAAAATATTATTTTAAGATTTAATTATATAACATAATGAACGAATGAGTTTTAGGATTTACCAATTATCTGTGGAGTTCCAGGTACAGTCTGTCCTGTCTGCCCAGTTGATAGCTGCGTCGCGACATTCTGTATGGTCGCTGTAAACTGCTGTGGACTAGGCTGTTGTTGTGTGTTACCAACTGCATTTGCTACAGTGAGTGCCCCTGAAGGGGTCAGTGTCACAGCTCCCATGTTTTGTACATTCCCAGTGGCGATCAATTGCCCTTGTGGTGTGATTTGAAATCCCTGCAACCCCTGAACATTTTGCACAGCTTGTAATCCCTGCAGATTTTGCAAAGACTGTAAATTTGGTACCTGTATTGTCTGCATGCTTGGAGCACGGATATTGGCCACATTTAATGCGGACAACCATGGATTTTGAGCAATTACTTGATTCTGTCCTGCAAATTGTAAGGTTTGTAAAGTTTTGTGACGGTAACGCTTGCACTGTGATTTGTTGTGGGACAGTTTGCACTAAAGATGGTTGTTGTTGCTGCGAGGATGCCACCGTCGTCGTTGCAGAGGTTGTAGTGGTAGAACTTGTAGCACTCTGTTGTGGCATAGATGCCACAATGACATTCTGTCCATTTGTCCCTACGGCTTGAGACATTGGTATAACCTGACCTGTTGCTGTATTTATAAAGTTCGTACCTATTGGTACCAGCGTAGGCATTTGAGATAAAATGTTCGGAGTGGTGGGGTTAGCAATAGGTGTACCGAACGAACCAGCCGTCATAATCGCTCCCCCGTTATTTTGTTGCGACGACTGTAACACTGGGGTAGATGTCACTTGCGATGTAGCTGACTGGGGTTGGGACTGTGGGGTCGAGGGCTTGCCACTTTCAGCTTGGGATTTAGCTGTGGCTGTTGCTGCAGCAGCTATTTCTATAAGCTGGGGTTGTGCTACCTGTGTTACCTGTTGTTGGTTGACTTGGTTCACTGACGATGTTATCTGGCCAGAAGCACTCTGTCCAGTAGTAGTATTCACTGACAGTGTCTGTAACTGAGGTGTCCCTTGTTGGCCTTGGGGAAAGGCAACTGGGAACCCCTGCATGGTTGGTACCTGAATTGTTTGGTATGTAGACTGACCATTCGTAGTGGACACAGGGATTTGTATAAGGTTAGACATTTGTTGCACTTGTTGTGGCATTTGAACTGCCTGTACAACACCATGTGGGCGGGTCTGTAGTCCTTGTACGCCTGCTAAACTGACGACATTTCCACCAATGTTAACCATATTTCCCGCCAAATTATATCCCATATTTGGAATCATACTCCCCGTGGGTAGCCCCTGTCTTATTATCTGTCCCGTGGGTGTGGTGTAAACTTGTTGTTGGTTCCCCGCCAGGATGGTTTGGCCACCGCCCACACCGGACGATGGAATAAATATAGCTTCTTGACCATCCACGTTGACTGTCTGAAATTGTGGGATTACCGAAGTAATCAACTGCGGTTGTGCCCCTCCTGCCTGAATCGGAATCCCAATTGTCTGTTGTTTACCACTGGCGTCAACGATCGTTCCGTTCGACAGTTGTATCCATGTCGGGGCCACAGAGCCTTCTCCACTCCCCTGGCCGATTACCCTGACTTGTGTCCCTCCTGCGGGGTTGTTCCCTTCTTCCGTGGGCGTGGGAGGGGGTGCCCCAATCTTACTACACGTAGCGGCTAGTAGAGCTAAGGGGGACGGTTGTACCTCCTGCAACAAGGCGGGGTTAGTTTAGGGGTGTGAATAACAATGGCGTTCGAAATGATGAACCCGACAAACACCACACGAAAATCGAAGATAAACAGAATTTGTCACGTACCTGGGATGTACTGGATGGCACAACATACTCCTGGTTGTTCCGTCTCGGAGTAACCGATGTCATATATTCTACCGCTTTTGGTTAAAACAGAGAAATTATAAATATTCGAGGCGGATTTAGGCTGAAATGGGCAGTGAACAAAGACTGTGTATGAGTGCGTGCCCCGGCCGTGGCTTCCGTCCAAATTCGACGTCTGGGTGTATTCCTACGCCACATACAACTAACATTTCTCGGCCATACTTTTACATTCATCTTCCATCCTGTTTAAAACCATTCATTTAAGCAAGTTGTGTATAACATATCCATATGTTTTTTATTTTGTTTTAGAGAAATGTTAATTCATTTTAAAAAAATCACAAGCAATCTTTCACGACCTCTTTTTATAGGCGTTAGATTAATTTCTTTGTGGGTGTGGTGACGCGGCTCGTGGCGTGTTTAATGTCGTTTTGATTGACAGGTTGGCAATCAAGGGAAGGCCAACATCAAAGGAACTTCTTTTCCTGGGTATGTTAATTAGGTGACCTCGTGTGTGTGTCAACAACTGATAGCAAACAGCTAGACTATATTATCGCACGGATAACGCCATAATTATGTACCGAGATGATATGATCGCTGTCTTAGTAAATTTAGAACTGCAATGGTTCAGTGTGTGGAACGGATCACAAAAATAGACGGAATCAACTGAATGGTTTACGAGAATATGAGAAAAATTATCGATTCCGGCCTACATGGGGTGTGGCCAAGTTAGTTTCCTGTCACTGAGGCCACCCCAGCAGAAATTTCATTTCTCTTATTTACATTTTACGAAATTACATCGGTCAAAATATCTTTTTGTGGCACTTGTTTTACATAATAGCATAGCCTGTTTTCTATATGCGTGTTCGACGATATAAAATAGTTTATAATCATATAATAACATTTATTGAAATGGGAGCCCCTTCGTTGGCCCCAACTAGGCGTCGACGGTAAGAAGATCACTCGTGTGTACATAATCGGACTTCGAGGGGGTGTAACCCGTAGCAATTTACTTTCATAAACTGCTTGACTCCAGACATGAGGATCGATGAGAAATCCGCCCCTTCCCAGTAGTTCTACGTAGAAAGCTGCCTATATGTAGGCCGATCTCGTGTTCCAGGTATAAATCAATAAACTGAATGGAGATCATTAAGATTTTTTGTAGGAAATTATAAATAAAGATGTATTATATATAGGTCTCTGGTTATATGAATTATGACGTTTACCTCAAATTTGGAAGAAAAAAAGTAAATTAGAATAGGGACATACAACTGAAGATCTCTGAATTCCTTATTCATTTAAATGCAATAAAACATTATTTAATTATGATTTGATTAATTACGTGATGTTAAGTTAAATCAGTATAATGCAGCATTTACTATTTATCAAACAGCAGTTTCATCAAGGCGTACGATTCTGAAGAACCACAATGGTAAGCTCTCCTATCGGTTTTAGAGAACCATTACAATATTATATTTTATAAATAATGTCTTAGAAAGTACTCTACACGGAATATGATTAATATACTTCAGGAACGTTTATATATTGAAATAGTGGCATTTATTTAATCATACTATAGTCTTCAATATCTTTCCTCATACCAACACTTGGATACCATGTAGGCAGCTTCTAAGCGTATACGATTCATATACATAGGCCTATATGACTTTCCCGTCATACCTTTTGTCGAGGAAAAAGGAGAAGAAACAACATCGTTCTGCCGATGACAAAATGGTCGTGTAAATTATTTTGAAATAATCCGAACTCATGTAAGACGATTGGTAGCGGTGTTCTTTATCGAACTGTCAGCTAGTGTAGCCTTTTGATGAACGGAACAATGGTCAGTGTTAGAATTGTTTCATATTATGTATATAAAAAACCGAGAAATTAAATTCTCATTGTTGTATCAACATTCATTTCTGTAAATCAGGGACACACATGTCATACGTCCTAGTGTAAATCAGGGATATACATGTACGTGTCCCTGTGTAAATCAGGGACATACATGTACGTACGTCCCAGTGTAAATCAGGGACATACATTTATGTACGTGCCCCAGTGTAAATCAGGGACATACATGTATGTACGTGTCCCAGTGTAAATCAGGGACATACATGTATGTACGTCCCTGTGTAAATCAGGGACAATCAGGGACATACATGTACGTACGTCCCAGTGTAAATCAGGGACATACATGTATGTACGTCCCTGTGTAAATCAGGGACATACATGTATGTACGTGTCCCAGTGTAAATCAGGAACAATCAGGGACATACATCCAAGTGTAAATTAGGGAATACATGTACGTACGTGTCCCAGTGTAAATCAGGGAATACATGTACGTACGTCCCAGTGTAAATCAGGGACATACATGTACGTACGTCCCAGTGTAAATCAGGGACAATCAGGGACATACATTTATGTACGTGTCCCAGTGTAAATCAGGGACAATCAGGGACATACATGTACGTACGTCCCAGTGTAAATCAGGGACATATAAGTACGTACGTGTCCCAGTGTAAATCAGGAACAATCAGGGACATACATCCAAGTGTAAATTACGGAACACATGTACGTACGTGTCCCAGTGTAAATCAGGGACAATCAGGGACATACATGTACGTCGTCCCAGTGTAAATCAGGGACACACATGTATGTACGTCCCAGTGTAAATCAGGGACATACATGTATGTACGTGTCCCAGTGTAAATCAGGGACATACATGTATGTACGTGTCCCAGTGTAAATCAGGGAAATACATGTATGTACGTGTCCCAGTGTAAATCAGGGAAATACATGTATGTACGTGTCCCAGTGTAAATCAGGGACATACATGTATGTACGTCCCAGTGTAAATCAGGGACATACATGTATGTACGTGTCCCTGTGTAAATCAGGGAAATACATGTATGTACGTGTCCCAGTGTAAATCAGGGACAATCAGGGACATACATGTATGTACGTGTCCCAGTGTAAATCAGGGACATACATGTATGTACGTGTCCCAGTGTAAATCAGGGACAATCAGGGACATACATGTATGTACGTGTCCCAGTGTAAATCAGGGACAATCAGGGACATACATGTATGTACGTGTCCCTGTGTAAATCAGGGACATACATGTATGTACGTGTCCCTGTGTAAATCAGGGACATACATGTATTTACGTCCCTGTGTAAATCAGGGACATACATGTATGTACGTGTCCCTGTGTAAATCAGGGACACACATGTATGTACGTCCCTGTGTAAATCAGGGACATACATGTATGTACGTGTCCCTGTGTAAATCAGGGACATACATTTATGTACGTCCCTGTGTAAATCAAACGTTGGATTACATTTTTGAAGCAAATCTTAATAAGTTGGATAATTATTTTGTTACACAAATTCCATTATTTGCGACACTCGCAGATGGTGTGGTTTTGAAGGCCTCAGACCCGGTGATGTACAGTATACTAGGATTTTCAATAGGGTCCAAAGACAATGGACCATAGTTCAGTTTTGATCTGATAATGGTTTAGATTCTTATCATAACCTCCCTATCGGCTTCACAGTCGGCCAGTTAGCCCGAGTTTCCTCTGGCCCTGACATGGTGTCAGTGCCAGAGGAAACTCCGGCTACCGGTCAGTGTGGGAAACTACTTCAGGATATTTAGCATGAGAGGAAATTATAGTTTTCTGTCAAAGATTATGCCAAGAAAGTAAGTTCGTTCCGCTACAGGAATGGGTATAACACAGAGGGAGAAATATGGAGCATCTGACAAAAATGTTCAGTTTTATATTTAGAAAACTGAATCGTTTTCGTCCGCCCAAATTTGGAGATTATTCTGCTTTGCTGTTATTGTCTTTCAATGAAATTCATGAGAGTTTTTTTCGTAATTTCTAACATGTAAGAAAACCATTAACGTATAAGGATCCTGTACTGAAGTGCCAAGTTTTGACAATGTTCATATTCAGCCCAAAAAGTAAAACGGAGAGAAATCGCTTCCCTTTGGTACACCATTTCCTGCTCACGGACATCAGAAGGCGTTGTTCCGTCCGCACGTGGAGCGCTTCGTCTTAATAGGAAGTTTGAAATAGAACTTGGCAAATTACCTCTTATACCTGTAACATGCCGATCTTTCATTTTACCATATTTCCACGCTGTGAGGTAACTTGTAAGGCTTTTCCAAATTGAAGTTCATATTCTGTCTTCACTATACGCTCCGGCAACGACCATGCATCTGTCAGAAATCGTCCGTCCGTCGCCCAGAGCTGCGTCATTCAAAACTAGCACACAAAAAGTAAGTCTGACCAAATAATTGTTCTTTGAAGTAGTGATATGATGTTATTCTATCATAAACAGAGAAGGACTTGTATCAACTGTATGGACATACATGTATCATCTGTATGGACATACTTGTATCATATGTATGGACATACTTGTATCATCTGTATGGACACACTTGTATCATCTGTATGGACATACTTGTATCATCTGTATGGACATACTTGTATCATCTGTATGGACATACTTGTATCATCTGTATGGACATGGACACACTTGTATCATCTGTATGGACATACTTGTATCATCTGTATGGACATGGGACATACTTGTATCATCTGTATGGACGTGGACATACTTGTATCATCCGTATGGACATGGACATACTTGTATCATACGTATGGACATGGACACACTTGTATCATCTGTATGGACATGGACACATTTGTATCATCTGTATGGACATACTTGTATCATCTGTATGGACATGGACACACTTGTATCATCTGTATGGACACACTTGTATCATCTGTATTGACATACTTGTATCATCTGTATGGACACACTTGTATCATCTGTATGGACACACTTGTATCATCTGTATGGACATACTTGTATCATCTGTATGGACACACTTGTATCATCTGTATGGACACATTTGTATCATCTGTATGGACACACTTGTATCATCTGTATGGACATACTTGTATCATCTGTATGGACATGGACATACTTGTATCATATGCATGGACATACTTGTATCATCTGTATGGACATGGACACACTTGTATCATATGCATGGACATACTTGTATCATCTGTATGGACATGGACACACTTGTATCATATGCATGGACATACTTGTATCATCTGTATGGACACACTTATATCATCTGTATGGACATGGACACACTTGTATCATCTGTATGGACATACTTGTATCATCTGTATGGACATACTTGTATCATCTGTATGGACATACTTGTATAATATGTATGGACACACTTGTATAATATGTATGGACACACTTGTATCATCTGTATGGACACACTTATATCATCTGTATGGACATACTTGTATCATCTGTATGGACATACTTGTATCATCTGTATGGACACACTTGTATCATCTGTATGGACATACTTGTATCATCTGTATGGACATACTTGTATCATCTGTATGGACATGGAAATACTTGTATCATCTGTATGGACATGGACACACTTGTATCATCTGTATGGACATACTTGTATCATCTGTATGGACATACTTGTATCATCTGTATGGACACACTTGTATCATCTGTATGGACACACTTGTATCATCTGTATGGACATGGACACACTTGTATCATCTGTATGGACATGGACACACTTGTATCATCTGTATGGACACACTTGTATCATCTGTATGGACACACTTATATCATCTGTATGGACATACTTGTATCATCTGTATGGACATGGACACACTTGTATCATCTGTATGGGCATACTTGTATCATCTGTATGGACATACTTGTATAATATGTATGGACACACTTGTATAATATGTATGACACACTTGTATCATCTGTATGGACACACTTGTATCATCTGTATGGACATACTTGTATCATCTGTATGGACACACTTGTATCATCTGTATGGACATGGACACACTTGTATCATCTGTATGGACATACTTGTATCATCTGTACGGACATACTTGTATCATCTGTTTGGACACACTTGTATCATCTGTATGGACATACTTGTATCATCTGTATGGACATGCTTGTATCATCTGTATGGACATACTTGTATCATCTGTATGGACATACTTGTATCATCTGTATGGACATACTTGTATCATCTGTATGGACATACTTGTATCATCTGTATGGACGTGGACATGCTTGTATCATCTGTATTGAAGGGTGTGAGGTCACCGATTATATAGAACTTTGATAACAGACAAGGGTGAGGTTACCGGTAATATAAAAATTCGGTAATAGACAAGGGTGTGGAGTCACCGGTAATATAAATCTTTGATAACAGACAAGGGTGAGAAGTCACCGGTAATATAAAACTTTATGACAGACAAGGGTGTGAAGACACAGTTAATATAAAACTTTGATAACTGACAAGGGTGTGAGGTCACAGTTAATATAAAACTTTGGTAATAGACAAGGGTGCAAGGTCACCGGTAATATAAAACTTTGGTTATAGACAAGGGTACGAGGTCACAGGTATATAAAACTTTGGTAACAAGGGTGCGAGGTCACAGGTAATATTAAACTTTGGTAATAGACAAATAATCGAAGCAAGATCTCTTGTTGGTTCAATTTATTTAAATTCTGATACAGTAACGTTGTACAGATTTTGTTTTGTACATTGTAGCAATCAGATTTTGTTTTCAAACTTATGTTTTCAACCTTAATACCTGGTTTTCCAGTCTTCCTCTCTTGCCTCTACAGGAGATGTTAAACGTCAGCCAAGCTGGCATTTTTGCAATATGAATATACTTTCGCATTTCTTTAGAATATGCAAGTAATTTCAAATTACTTCATGGTTATTCAACAGAATATCAATACCATTTCATTAATATTCAACAAAATTTTGCAATACTTCATGAATATCAAGCAGTTTCATGTAGTCCTTTGTGAATTAAACAGCATTCTACTTTGGAACTCTGGCAAATATTTATTAAGTCAAATACTCTATAGGAACTTGTTAATATATCTATGAAATGCATTGTTTATTTTCTTGTTCTGAAGCATCAATTTTTGGCAGACATCGAGTCCCGTACATGACACCCAGTAACAGTGCTGTCAAGTCCAGTGTACCTGTGATCTTGGAAAATATGCTTTAAGATGAAGTGATAGTAAAACAGATAAACTTGGAATTTAATTAATCTCCCTGATTATCCTCAAACCCTATCGGCCTTGGTCAGGTTTTATGTCTAGTGAAAAACCTCTTAACTATACTGAAACATCTTCAAGTCCAAGTGGAACCCTTGGACTGTCAGTGCACAATATCTTATATAATATGTGGTGTTTATGCAATATAGTGGCATGCATAATATTTAATATTGACTCTAAAATTAAGCAATATTTAGTGAAAATAAAAGTATCAATACTTTTGCAGCAACTGAGCAAATTGCAACTCTTCACTTTATCATCATAAATTTGGTTTGGTCAGTTTAAAAATACTTTTTAACTCATTTTTCCTCATTTAAAAGTTAAGCATTTAAGGATATTCAATTTAAATTTAATCCTGCTTTTCACAGGCAAATTTTCCAGTGGAATTCCCCAACCCACAAGCAACATCACCAATGGGATTTTCATAAGTTGAAGAATGTTTCTAAACTTTCAACAAGCAATATATTTTCTTGCAATACATGCATGAATATTTCTGTTTCCCCCCTAAATAAACATGACGAGCAAATCTTAAAACAAAATCAATTCTAGAAGTAATTGGCATAATCTTGTAACATAACTAACAGTAATTTTACAAGTAGACTTGAGGACAAATAAAATGAAAGGCTCGTACAGGTCCTTTGGGACTTTTTTGGCTTTGTGGGGTCAGAACAAACAGATTTAAGGCCAATTTTCTCCAAATATGAATGAAACCTCTGAAAAATTATGATGAAAGTATTTGGGGAATATCATGTATCTTTAACACTTCACCTCCCCAAACAACATTTATTACATCTGTATAGTCTTCTAACTTCTAGAAGAAATAATTAATAAGTTTTATCCCTTTCATTTCATGCAAGACAAAAAGAAAAGTTAAGATTATTGGAAGAAAAAAATAAGGGAAAGAAAATACATGTCAAAATTAAAATACTTTTTATGAAAGAATTTAACATCTAAAGGGAGGTAATTCACATATGTTAATTAAAACAGGGCATGTACAGTGAAATTTCATTGGCAAAATGCTACAGGGTTTTCTGATAGTAGCTGAAAGCATCAATAGAAAATTATAACAGGACAAATTAAACAAAATTTCAATATTCAATAGCTGAGCTGTTGAGAATTTCACACTGTTGATCACATTTTGGTCCCCGACATACTGACAGGGGATATTTCAATACACTTCCACCCTCAGTTAATTCATCAGACATGCGCTTCACTTGCATGAATTGGTACCAAAGTCATCTTAATCAGGATAGTCATTTTGGAATACCTGGGTACATCAGGAGTCTACAAGCAGCTGGAATATTTGATAATATCCTTCACTTTTTCTTTTTATCTGACAATCCAGCTCCAGCGTTGAATTTGAAGAGTATAATGTCACCATCTTCCACATGATAGTCACGACCCTTTTGACGGTACTTTCCATTGGCCTAAAAAAATAAACGTAAGCTATTACCGAAATGGATTGCAAGTTTGTTTTGTACACAAACAGAAATCAAAAAGTTAATTTGCAAGCCTTCAAAAACGTGTGTTTCCTTTGTCAAGCAAAGAGTACAATACCCGAGTGTCTGTATTCTGACCGCTGAAATTGGCTCACTACCCAAAATAGGCCGAAAAAGCACTCTAATGCTGTAGGTAGGCAGAGGGAGGGGAAAGATGTTTACCCATTCCGCCCCTCAGTATTAGATGTTAAAAATTTTGTGCTGAAATTTAATTGTGCCAAAATAGATGAATTTATTTATTTCATTATTCAGCTATTTAATTGTATCAGATTATATGAAATAAATATCATTAATCAACCCCTCACCTTGCATTCACTTTCAGAACCAAATTCTTTGAAATCTGCATAGTTCATGACTTCCGCCATGATAAAACCTTTCTCAAAGTCTGTATGGATCCGACCGGCAGCTTGTGGTGCTTTGGTGATTTTCTGAAACAGGTGAAACATTTTAAATATATCTACTTTTCACTTTTTAATTTAAAATTGCATTTTGCTTATTTTCCATAATCAACATTAAGTCAGGTTTTTCTTTAATAAGTTCAAGATGACAATATGATGTGAAGTTGTTAATTGAAAATCATGGATGCACAGTTTATGAAATGCAAGTATAAAGATTGTTCTATATAAAATCCCTTAGGAAATGATGTTGCTAGAGTGATGAAAACATTTCTGCGACAATTTTTAATGGATAGTTGAGATGACCTGGATTTGGCATTGGAACCCTGAAACATCTGAGGTATTGTTGCAATCCACCTTTGCACCTTTGCAATCATTTTTTTTCCCCAATCAAATTCTAAATTTCTAAAGTAAAGAAGTTGATACACATGGATAACAGTATCGCCGCTCCCCGACATGGCAGGGTAATAAGAATAGTCACTTACATGTATAGTCCAGGCTTTGACTTCGTCCTTTCCTGATGTGAAAAAGTACACCAAGTTAAGTGCCTTGTAGCCATTGACAATGATTTTGTCTAGAGCGCTGAAAACAAAAAGCACTTGTCTTAAAAATCATTCCTTCACAAAAACATTAAGTGTAATAACAAATATTGTATTAAATTATAATAATATATATGTATATGTATTAAATAATTATCCATGACCATGAGTAAAATTAGCTCAGATTTAGTGATCATCCACAGGACTAGTAACATTGTTTTAACTAGTTTTATATTTCCTACAGAAATATTCTAGATTCTCACATACTTTTCAAATAATTTTTTGTGACTTTTATAAACATCTCATGGTAAAGTTTGACCTTTGAAAATGCAATCATCGTGTGATATTATGGTGAGAATAAGAACTTATTCTGCCAAGTGATTCACGAGATATCTTCAATACAAGTATAGACACACATACACATGAACTGATTAAATGTATTTATCTCAAATAAGTACCTACCAACGAATAAGCCCCCTTCATCATTTTTTCAGAATAATCAATTTTGAAATCGCTGAAAGTGATTCACAAATAACCCCTCCTCAAACTAAAATTTTATACTAGGCTGTGCTACCGCTAGACAGTAGTCATTTAGCCAATGGCTAATCTTGAGATGGTTTGGCTAAATGCAACTGCTATTTTCACTAGATTTTTAGCCAATATGCAAAGTACAATAAAGCATTTCATGTGTTTCGGCAAAAGTATATTCATAAAAATTAGCCAAATGACAACAAGAAATTGTATCCAATCACTAGCACAGCTAGGGGAGGGTGCTTATTAGAGGATAAATACGGTAATATAGCCTACGTTCCCCTGAACAGTACCAGTATCCCAGTTCTACCTGACAATTGAATGCTCCTTGAGGTATCCTTCTTGTTCCTCCACTTCCATGTCCAGCAGTTTGGTCTCCAGTATTCCACTGAACAGGATCACAATGGCACCTTTATCGTTAGCATCGATCCATTCCTTTATTTTCACTAACCTGGCAGATAGATGGTAATATCACCCTTTTATAATTCACCCCAAACAAAGGTAGGTATACATATTTCTTAAAATTGTGTATTAAAATCAATATTTGTATTAACCTAACTTGTTGTAGCTAGTTAGTAAGTTAATGGTTTACCACCTACATGTATATGACTCCGCCTATTGCTAGGTTTTGTCTCCGTGTTTTGTCGGTGATAGTTAGTTAATGGTTTACTGCCTATATCACTCCACCTTTTGCCAGGTTTTGTCTTCGTGTTCTGTCAGCGTTAGTTCGTAAATGGTTTACCACCTATATGACTCTGCCTATTGTTTTGTCTCTATGTTCTGTCAGCGCAAGTTAGGTAATGGTTTACCACCTATGACTCCGCCTATTGCCAGGTTTTGTCTCCGTGTTCTGTCAATGTAAGTTAGGTAATGGTTTACCACCTATGACTCCGCCTATTGCCAGGTTTTGTCTCCGTGTTCTGTCAATGTAAGTTAGGTAATGGTTTACCACCTATGACTCCGCCTATTGCCAGGTTTTGTCTCCGTGTTCTGTCAATGTAAGTTAGGTAATGGTTTACCACCTATGACTCCGCCTATTGCCAGGTTTTGTCTCCGTGTTCTGTCAATGTAAGTTAGGTAATGGTTTACCACCTATGACTCCGCCTATTGCCAGGTTTTGTCTCCGTGTTCTGTCAATGTAAGTTAGGTAATGGTTTACCACCTATGACTCCGCCTATTGCCAGGTTTTGTCTCCGTGTTCTGTCAATGTAAGTTAGGTAATGGTTTACCACCTATGACTCCGCCTATTGCCAGGTTTTGTCTCCGTGTTCTGTCAATGTAAGTTAGGTAATGGTTTACCACCTATGACTCCGCCTATTGCCAGGTTTTGTCTCCGTGTTCTGTCAATGTAAGTTAGGTAATGGTTTACCACCTATGACTCCGCCTATTGCCAGGTTTTGTCTCCGTGTTCTGTCAATGTAAGTTAGGTAATGGTTTACCACCTATGACTCCGCCTATTGCCAGGTTTTGTCTCCGTGTTCTGTCAATGTAAGTTAGGTAATGGTTTACCACCTATGACTCCGCCTATTGCCAGGTTTTGTCTCCGTGTTCTGTCAATGTAAGTTAGGTAATGGTTTACCACCTATGACTCCGCCTATTGCCAGGTTTTGTCTTTGTGTTCTGTCAGCATTAGTTAGTTAATGGTTTATCGCCTATACGACTCTGCCTATTGATAGGTTTCATCTCACCGACTAAAGCCAGTAATTTGTGGTATATAACTAAATACAAAATTAGCTTCTTCTATCAATTTTGTACAGCATTCTGATTTGGAATGAATTTCAGAAATACATCTCATTTTTCTGTATGCTTTAGATGAAACCAGCCTATTTTTTGCTGCAAATTACCAAAATATATTCGAAATGTTCAAAATACATATTTCTTCACCTTGGAATAAGTGAAAGGCACACATGAGATTAAGTACTTAAACTACAGTAGACACTCTCATACTGTTTGTTTGCTGGGTTCTCTAAAGAAAATGTGGAGTTTTAGATATGTAAACAGGTGGTCAAGAAGCAAATATACAAATTAGAAGGCAGACTAAAACTACAGCATTGGTATTGCTATTGCCCTGTGAATAGCCATATCATTCTGAGGCTGCGGGATCTCCTTGTAGTAGTTTGTGACTACCTCACAACATAAATGATGCCCGCCGCATGCCATCCAGAGCGATTAGGGTTAAGTGTCTTGCCAAAGGACACAACCACGACAGTACAGACTAGACTAAACTTCCTGAGAAACACAAACTGACACGGGTAGGGAGCATCAAACTATCCACCTCAGGTTTTGACCTGAGGTTACATCATCGCAGCCCACTCACAGGCGGTTCCTTGGCTGGTGCTTTAACAAACGGAGCTATTGCGGCCCCTCAAACAGGGAAGTCAGAGAAATTTATAACATAGCTATAAATCATACTCACCATTTATTTTTCTTTCTTGTGTAATCTTTTTCTGATAAATTTACTAGATATATTACAGGTTTGGATGTCAGGAAAAGGTGTCCATTTAAGATATCAATCTGGAAATTGTGCAAACAAAAAAGAAAAAACATTAACTTGCTGTATAAGGACACTCCACATCATTCTATGATGTATGTCTAACAATAAACCAGACATATATCTCACAGTAGTCATATGATACATTTCTAAAAATCATATTAATATTCCACAGCTTATTAATATTGTTTGTCACTGCTTAAATTAACATTTTTGTTAGTTTTGATACCAACTTTCATTTTCCTCATATTCTAAGCTTTCAATGAAAACAATTTATCACTTAACCATGTCATGGTGCTGACATTTTTCTTGTTTAAATCATATACCGAAAGATAACTTAATCAAAGCTAAAAGATGATTAGAGTCTTTTTCTATTGAATATCCTCTAACCAAAGTCCTAAGTTTTATGTATGATGTTTTTATAAGGCAGGAGAGAGAAATTCCTTTATAGGTGGGAAGATAGGTTAGCAGGTTTGTCAGGTAATTGGGATTAGTAGGTTGGGCAAATAACTAGACAGGAAGGATGGGTGGATTTCCAAGTAGGTCGTCTGATCAGGTATCGGGCTAGAGAGGTGGAGGATTGGGGCTCTGTCGGTAGTTTGGATTACTAGTGGAGAAAGTGATTATGATTGGAGGTAGGTATTTAAGTTAGAATGAAGCTGTCCATTGGGTGGGTGATGGAAGGCATGGAGATATTTTGGGTGGGAGACAACAAAAGTGTGTGACAAATAGATAGGTATACTTACTTCTTTATTGTCCCAAGATGATTGTCGGACCCACTGATTCGCATTGAGTACATCTTTGACTTTCACCAAACAGTCCTGGAGAACAGCAAATGTATCTAAATAACTACACATAGACACTGCATTTACAGATCATAGGTACAATTGCGATATTCATTACCGATGGTCAACAAAAAATATTACTGGTGGTCAACAAAACAATATTACTGGTAGTCAACAAAAAATATTACTAGTGGTCAACAAAACAATATTACTGGTAGTCAACAAAACAATATTACTGGTAGTCAACGAAAAATATTACCGATGGTCAACAAAAAATATTACTGGTGGTCAACAAAACAATATTACTGGTAGTCAACAAAACAATATTACTGGTAGTCAACAAAACAATATTACTGGTAGTCAACAAAAAATATTACCGATGGTCAACAAAAAATATTACTGGTGGTCAACAAAAAATATTACTAGTGGTCAACAAAACAATATTACTGGTAGTCAACAAAAAATATTACTAGTGGTCAACAAAACAATATTACTGGTAGTCAACAAAACAATATTACTGGTAGTCAACGAAAAATATTACCGATGGTCAACAAAAAATATTACTGGTGGTCAACAAAACAATATTACTGGTAGTCAACAAAACAATATTACTGGTAGTCAACAAAACAATATTACTGGTAGTCAACAAAAAATATTACCGATGGTCAACAAAAAATATTACTGGTGGTCAACAAAAAATATTACTAGTGGTCAACAAAACAATATTACTGGTAGTCAACAACAAAAATAAGCAACCAAGAACATAATTTATATCACAAGTCATGCAAGAAAAAGAATATCCAAGTTACGGTAAATCTTACTACATATATTGACCTTCGTATCAACAACATACATATTCAGCCTTGCCCTGCTTGTTGCCTCCCCTGACGACAGTACGCTCTAGTCCATCTAGATGTTTGGTTAGGTACTCCAGGTCTTTTAGTCGGAGCTCATTGTGGATAATTTCCAAATCTCGTGCAGGGTTTACATCCCCCTCCACGTGGACGATCTCCTCGTCATCAAACGCACCTGTCAACACATTGTATATATAATGAAATTATCAAACCATATCACACGATATCTCAGACATTTTACATCTAAGGTGCTACATTTCACCCTACATAAGTTACATATTTTACACTATTACTACCCTCCATAAGTTACATACCTTACACTATTACCATCCTCCATAAGTTACATACTTTACACTGTTACCACTCTACAAAAGTTACATACTTTATATTATTACCACCTTCCATAGGTTACATACCTTACACTACTACCACCCTCCAAAAGTTACATACTTTACACTATTACCACCCTCCATAGGTTTCATACCTTACACTATTACCACCCTCCAAAAGTTACATACTTTACACTACTACCACCCTCCATAAGTTACATTCTTTATACTTTTACCAACCTCCAATAGTAACATAGCTTACACTACTACCACCCTCCATAAGTTACATACTTTATACTTTTACCAACCTCCAATAGTAACATACTTTATATTATTACCATCCTACATAATTTACATATTTTACACTATTACCACCCTCCATAAGTTACATACTTTACACTATTACCACCCTCCATAAGTTACATACTTTACATTATTACCACCCTACATAAGTTACATTCTTTACACTATTACCACCCTCCATAAGTTACATACTTTACACTATTACCACCCTCCATAAGTTTCATACCTTACACTATTACCACCCTCCATAAGTTACATACTTTGTACTATTACCATCCTCCATAAGTTACATACTTTGTACTATTACCACCCTCCATAAGTTACATACTTTACACTATTACCATCCTCCATAAGTTACATACTTTGTACTATTACCACCCTCCAAAAGTTACATACTTTACACTACTACCATCCTCCACAAGTTACATACTTTGTACTATTACCACCCTCCAAAAGTTACATACTTTACACTACTACCATCCTCCACAAGTTACATACTTTGTACTATTACCACCCTCCAAAAGTTACATACTTTACATTATTACCATCCTCCACAAGTTACATACTTTGTACTATTACCACCCTCCAAAAGTTACATACTTTACATTATTACCATCCTCCACAAGTTACATACTTTGTACTATTACCACCCTCCATAAGTTACATACTTTACATTATTACCATCCTCCACAAGTTACATAGTTTATACTATTACCACCCTCCATATGTTACATACTTTACACTATTACCACCCTCCAAAAGTTACATACTTTACACTATTACCACCCTCCAAAAGTTACATACTTTACATTATTACTATCCTCCATAAGTTACATAGTTTATACTATTACCACCCTCCATATGTTACATACTTTACACTATTACCACCCTCCAAAAGTTACATACTTTACACTATTACCACCCTCCATAAGTTAAATACTTTACACCATTACCACCCTCCATAAGTTACATACTTTACACTATTACCACCCTCCAAAAGTTACATACTTTACATTATTACCATCCTCCACAAGTTACATACTTTACACTATTACCACCCTCCAAAAGTTACATACTTTACACTATTACCATCCTCCATAAGTTACATACTTTACACTATTACCACCCTCCAAAAGTTACACACTTTACACTATTACTATCCTCCATAAGTTACATACTTTACACTATTACCACCCTCCATAAGTTACATACTTTACACTATTACCACCCTCCAAAAGTTACATACTTTATACTATTACCACCCTCCAAAAGTTACATACTTTACACTATTACCACCCTACAAAAGTTACATACTTTACACTATTACCGCCCTACAAAAGTTGATCTTTTACATACGGTAAACCTGATTACTTTGAACATGCAGATAGTTCGAACACACATTTTTTTCTAGAAAAACAATATTTTTTAGCTAGTAATAGTTTGAACTCTCGTTTATAACTGACAATATTTTGGATAGTTCAAACTTGTCAAATGAAGAACGTAAAGTAAGATTTTTTTCGGCAAACTCAATTGAAAGCTCGCGATGACACGGCCCCGACGACCAACCCAGAAAAATTAATTCAGTTTTTTTATATTGCAAAATACACCACGCACGAGACAGCTGATTCCAAATTTAGGCCCCGACAATGTATAAATAACATGCTATATTTGTATTCGCACTGTATGGCAAACTAAGAAATCGTCTGTGTATCTTCAAATATAACTAGTGTTAACTTAGCATTATGATTATTTAGTTGTGACTGGACATCTCTTGAGTATTGCCAATCAAGGTATTACCTGAAAACCTGCGACCTCACGCTAGGTAAGCAAGCCACACGAGGTGTCGCTTGCGGTAAAGTTGAAAGGATCGGCTGCCCAGTCATGCTGAGTGACATGATAAGCATTCGTATCCAGTCAAAACAATCCACAGGTGTCCCAATTAGTGATGGATAATTTTGCAGGTATCAAATATATGTGTGGTAGATAATACGTCTGGGCATATTTAAACATGTTGATGTTCTGACCTAATTTTTTCAACATATATCGCCATCATAATTATCGCGAAATGAAGAACGTTTCACGATCAATTAACATTGAATTAAATAAAATAGTATCATTTTACTTACTTATAAGTGTGCCATTGTTCAGGCGGCCGTTGTTACGTATCAGATTTACAATGGATGTGTTTGTGTCTAATGATTTTACTCTGCCGAGATTTTCGCCGATATCAACTCGGATAGTTCGAACTCGCGCTTATTTTCTGAAGCATAATTTCGAATAATTCGAACAGGTTCGTCAATATTTATTGAATTTTGTTCGAACTATGCAAATACACGGGATTAAAATACAAAGATAAAGAAGAAAAAAATCGGGACCTTAGAATTTTATGCAAATAAGCGGGATATTCAAATAACCGATATGCAAATAAGTGGGCTCCTCTGTATTTCTATTTTTAAGCATTTTTATGACAAGCAGTAGAAACACAGACAGCAGTATTCAACATCTTTAAATTACAAATCATTATGCTAACTTGAATTATAATAAGAGGCAAGCAATTCAAATGTCCGAAGAAATCTTACGAATGAGATGGAAGATGGCATCACATGCGTTGATGTTGGACAGGAAAGCATTTCCGAGACCTTGACCTTCGTGAGCACCCTTCACCAGTCCAGCAATGTCCACCACATTCAAATATGCTGGTACTTTGCTGCAAACATAAATTAATCAACATATTCGAAGCTTATCAAATCCTTTCCCAAAATGTTTTTTTCCCTTTAACAAAAAGAAATGCTTCAAAAATTAAATGACCTACCCGGTATTAGCAAAAATATATAATTGAGGTATAGGTGTTAGGACCTCACCTTTGTCCCCTTTGTAGTCGACAATATACACAGTATTTTTGTACCTATCAGCCCCATTTGTACATTATTAGATGAATTTTTTTCTTTACCACATACTTTGTTTTTTTTTCCCTTCAGAATTCATTCATTAAGACCTCACTTGTGCAATTTGCGAACTTAACGATAGACTGATGGACCGAGACGATTTGTTGTTGGTTTATGTAAAATAGGTCTATCACATTCTCAAATCCCATAGACCTATTGTCTATGAAAATGTAAATCTAAAGTTTGTTGACTGATTTTTTTTATATCAAACTTGAATTAAATATTTCTCTAATAAGTTGTACAAGGGTTCTATTTCAATGAATGATTGCCGAGATATTTTTTGTAAGAATAAAGACCTATATCAAGCTATAAAATTTAGCTGAAATCTTTAGAGAGAGTTTACTGTATCTTTCAGGTACATAGCAGATACAGATGCTGATTCACACAGTACAAATTTTTTATCAAAGCTAGGATATTGATTTTTAGACAGCTTACCTTGCAGATACATGAAACTGACATAGATGCTAATTCACGATGTATAAAATTTATCGAAGTGGGGATATTGATCGTTAGATAAACCTTACCTTGCAGGTGCATAGTGCTGACAGAGATGGTCAAATCTAGCATCAGGCACTGCTACACGACCTGAAAATATATCAAACATTCATCTTTCTATCATTTCTATTTCAAACAAGAGATCCCAGAGGGATCTTGGCGCCCACCATTGAATGATCTTTATAGGTTCCATGTCAGATTGATCTTTTCTATACTTTTCCCTTCCTCTAAGTCTTACTAATAGCCCTCTGGTACTTTTCAAACAAAGGGAACCTATATAACAAATTTAAGATTTAGCGATAATGGCTGTCTCTCGGCCATGTTGTTTTCAGATTGGTCCAAAAATGCAATACCAGGAACCAAGGGGAACCTATATATGAAATTTGAGGAAGATCCTTTCAGCAATTTCTGAGAAATAGCGATAACAAACTTCAATAGTCAAAATCAAAGATGGCTGCCTCTCGGCCATGTTGTTTTCTGATCGGTCCCAAAATGCAATATGCATAATAAGAAACCGAGAGGAACCTACAAATGAAATTTGAGAAAGATCCCTTCAGTATTTTCTGAGAAATAGCGATAACAAACTTCAATTGTCAAAATCCAAGATGGCTGCCTGTCCGCCATGTTGATTTCCTATTGGTCCCAAAATGCAATATGCATAACTAGGCATCAAGGGGAACCTACATATGAAATTTGATAAAGATCCCTTCAGCACTTTCTGAGAAATGGCGATAACAAACTTCAATTGTCAAAATCAAAGATGGCTGCCTGTCGGCCATGTTGTTTTCCGATTGGTCTCAAAATGCAATATGCATAACCAGGCACCGAGGGGGAACCTACATATGAAAATTGAGAATGATCCCTTCATTACTTTCTGAGAAATAGCGATAACAAACTTCAATTGTCAAAATCCAAGATGGCTGCCTGTCGGCCATGTTGTTTTCTGATTGGTCTCAAAATGCAATATGCATAACTAGGCACCAAGAGGAACCTACATATGAAATATGAGAAAGATCCCTTCAGCACTTTCTAAGAAATAGCGATAACAAACTTCAATTGTCAAAATCCAAGATGGCTGCCTGTCGGCCATGTTGTTTTCCCATTAGTCTCAAAATGCAATATGCATAACTAGGCACCGAGGGGAACCTACATATGAAATTTAAGAAAGATCCCTTCAGTACTTTCTGAGAAATAGCGATAACAAACTTCAATTGTCAAAATCCAAGATGGCTGCCTGTCGGCCATTTTGTTTTCCAATCGGTCTCAAAATGCAATATGCATAACTAAGCACCAAGAGAAACCTACATGTGAAATTTGAGAAAGATCCCTTCAGTGCTTTCTGAGAAAAGCGATAACAAACTTCAATTGTCAAAATCTAAGATGGCTGCCTGTCGGCCATGTTGTTTTCCCATTAGTCTCAAAATGCAATATGCATCACTAGGCACCGAGGGGAACCTACATATGAAATTTGAGAATGATCCCTTCATCACTTTCGGAGAAATAGCGATAACAAACTTCAATTGTCAAAATCCAAGATGGCTGCCTGTCGGCCATGTTGTTTTCTGATTGGTCTCAAAATGCAACATGCATAACTAGGCACCAAGAGGAACCTACATATGAAATTTGAGAAAGATCCCTTCAGTATTTTCTGAGAAATAGCGATAACAAACTTCAATTGTCAAAATCCAAGATGGCTGCCTGTCGGCCATGTTGTTTTCCGATTGGTCTCAAAATGCAATATGCATAACTAGGCACCTACGGAAACCTACATAGGAAATTTGAGAAATATCCCTTCAATACTTTCTCAGAAATAGCGATAACAAACTTCAATTGTCAAAATCCAAGATGGCTGCCTGTCGGCCATGTTGTTTTCCGATTGGTCTCAAAATGCAATATGCATAACTAGGCACCAAGAGGAACCTACATATGAAATTTGAGAAAGATCCCTTCAGTATTTTCTGAGAAATAGCGATAACAAACTTCAATTGTCAAAATCCAAGATGGCTGCCTGTCGGCCATGTTGTTTTCCGATTGGTCTCAAAATGCAATATGCATAACTAGGCACCTACGGAAACCTACATAGGAAATTTGAGAAATATCCCTTCAATACTTTCTCAGAAATAGCGATAACAAACTTCAATTGTCAAAATCCAAGATGGCTGCCTGTCGGCCATGTTGTTTTCCGATTGGTCTCAAAATGCAATATGCATAACTAGGCACCAAGAGGAACCTACATATGAAATTTGAGAAAGATCCCTTCATTACTTTCTGAGAAATAGCGATAACAAACTTCACTCGTCAAAATCCAAGATGGCTGCCTGTCGGCCATGTTGTTTTCCGATCGGTCTCAAAATGCAATATGCATAACTAGGAACCAAGGGGAACCTATATATGAAATTTGAGAAAGATCCCTTCAGCACTTTCTGAGAAATAGCGATAACAAGAATTGTTTACGGACGGAGGGACGGACGGAGGGACGGACGGACCACGGACCACGGACGCAGGGCGATTTGAATAGCCCACCATCTGATGATGGTGGGCTAAAAATATAAGGTAGGTAGGTTGGGAAGCATTTCTATTTATTTTCCAGTATTTATTTTTATGACAGAAATTTCAGTTCCTCGCATGAGGACCGATCATATACACATTTACACAGTCTGTATCAACATAAATTTTGGTTAGTTGAATACAAATCTCTTCAATACCAAATATATGTTCCTTGATATTTAATTATAGCATTTAAACACAAGCAATTACTTTTACCACATTTATCTGATAATAAGCCCCCACCCACAAATAAGCAGAATGTTCAATTTTGAAATATGTAAACTAAAAGCGTTTCACAAATAAGCTCACCATACTTTAGTATGAAACATTTGCACTAGGGGAGGGGACTTATTTGAGAATAAAACCAGTACCAAACTTTTCTTCTAAGGGGAGGGGGCTTATTTTAAGATAAAATTCAACACTGAACTTTTACATTTTGGGAGGGGGCTTACTGGAGGATAAAACAAGTGCAATCAATGATTACGTAAGCTCACCGGCGACAGCAATCACACTAGGCATTCATTTTTTATGTATGTATAAGCATGTCATTTTGAAATTGCATGTCACATAATATCGCTCCTAGACCTCCAATGGATGTATAAACCAAATAAGAAGGGTGTGAACTTACAAGCTTTCCAAAACTTAATCCAAAAATCTTTAAAGAGGGTTTTTGTGCCAAAAAAATTAAGTCCACTAAATGGTAAAATGCCCAAAAAAATCAAAAATCACAATTTTTTTTGCATGATTTTGCCATAACATCACTCCAGGACATCTAATGAATGCATAAACCAAATTAGAAGGGTGTGAGAGCATAATTTTGGACTTGCCCCAAAAACTTTAAAGTGGATTTTGGTGCTTTAAAAGTTTAGTTCACAAAATGGTAAAATGCGAAAAAAAAATCACAATTTTTTCTGCATGATTTTGCCATAACATTACTCCTAGACCTCTAATGAATGTATAAACTATATTAGAAGGGTGTGAGGTGTATACTTTTGGACTTACAAGCTTTCCAAAAACTGATCTCAAAAACTTTAAAGTGGGGTGGGATGCCGACGCCGGGGTGACAGCATTAGCTCATGGTTACTCGTAACCGGTGAGCTAAAATCCAGAACTAAACTTATGTATTAAGGGGAGGGGGCTTATTTGAGGATAAAACCAGAACTAAACTTTTGTATTAAGGGGAGGGGGCTTATTTGAGGATAAAACCAGAACTAAACTTTTGTATTAAGGAGAGGGGGCTTATTTGACAATAAATACAAACTAAACTTTTACATTTGGGGAGGGGGCATACTGGAGGATAATTATGTTGCTAAACTTTTGCACTTGGGGAGGACCTTATTTGAGGATATGATACTTTTGAACTAGCCGAGGGGGCCTATTTGAGGATAAAACTAGTACTAAACATTTTAACTTGTCGAGAGTGCTTATTTGGGGATCAATATGTTACCAAACTTTTACCTTAGGAGATTATTTGAGGACAAAAAATGTCACTGAACTTTTACAGTGAGGAGGGGGCTTGTTTAAGGATAAATACAGTGTACTTCTATTTCAGTACACTTGTCCATCTTTTTTAGAACAGTACAACTTAACAAACATGTATCTTGTTTTAGTTGGGTATCAATAGATTAAAACTTACTTTCACTTGGATCAATTGTGCAAAATGGAAAGTTCTCAGCAGGGATGGAGCTTTTGGTTAGTACATTGAAAAATGTTGATTTCCTGAAATGTCAAAAAAAAAGACAAAAGATGAGTAGTTTAATTAATGATATATATCGTTATGCTTCTTGTTTTCAAAACTATCCCAAATTAAGAGCACGAGAAATGATACCCGACGGATCTTTGCTTCCACCATTATGACTGTAATCTTAAAATTTATTATCATCCTTATCATTAATGGATGTAAATCATTGTTTTGATACCTATGTCAATATAACAACCGAATCTGGTGATTTGATGCACAAAAAATCATACTGCTGTAAGATATTGTCTTATTAGAATGACGTTCAACCCTTTATCTATAATAGCGAGATTTCTTTTTAATATTTTGAATTCCAAATTACTTGCAAGTCATTTTGTTCTTGAACTTGTAACAAACCTACACGTATATAATTAATTTTCCATTAATTGTATGCAGCTTTCTGATTGGTTTTGATAATCAACATGGCTTCATCATCTTATTATGCTAAACCTGCCACAAAACTTACCCTACGTTGGGCAGACCAACAATCCCGATCTTGAGATTCGTTCCCAGACGACCAATTAGAGGAGGTATGGCTGCAGCCCCATCATCTTTTTTCTTGGGAGGCATCGTTCACCAATTGGTCTGCTTCCAACCTGTAAAAACAAAATGATACTACCGGTAACGGATATATATCTGGCAAAAAATAAATATTTTGTCCAAATCTGATAATCTAATATTCATGACGTGATCTCATCTCAGAAACTCCCAATTTAAAATTCTTGTCCGTTTCCTATTGATATTTGGGTTTAAATATTAATTCGGGCCAGTTTTCGATCTTTTTAATAATTAAATACTATGATGGACTTAACCTGTCCCCCTTCAATATACTGTAGGTATCTGCTACCTACGTTATATTAAAGTGTTAGCTATTTTGAATCATTTGGATTAGCTTGGCAAGTAATGGGCTTAGAGAACAAGGTGGTGTAGTACCAATAATCTTACCCCGTCCCCTTTCGCCCAAGACAATAAATAAATGTCTTGGTAAGGCTACGTTCTCAAATCTAGTGTGATCATTTGGACTGTATCTAGATGTAGCCCTTTGAAAAAAGCAACTCATACAATAAGACATGAACATAAGCTTTTGACTACATGTACTCGAGTTTGGAAGTGTAAAATCCAGGTTTTGACATTGAATTGAATCATTCTTTTTTATGTTTGTTTCCAACATAATTAAACCTTTGGAAGGCAGTATATATATATACACACTTAATTACAGCATTAGAGGTACACAACAAGAGAGTCGGACCTAAAAAATAATAGATGTTTCTGCTAACACAGGGGTCAACATTAACCTTTTTCTGCACTTGTCCCTTTGGACAAATAACACTTTATTCACTTGTCCGAATGGAATTATCACTTGTCCCACTTGAACATTTTCAATCAAATAATGATGTTTTTCAATGTCTGTGTGTCATGCAGTAAAACGATAACATTGCAATGGCAACTATATTACTGATATTTATTGGTGTTTTGTCCAAGTTAAATAATGAAGAAAAAAACACTACTGACTGCCTATTTTCGATTTACAGAAACTAAACTAGTCTTATAAGAATAGAAATAAACTGACTAAAACATGAACATAATTGAAGAAATGCAATAGTGCATATATATAAATATCTGAAAAAATATATTTGCTAAATCTTGCAATAAATAGCGAGGCAGATAGTATCAGCATCTGTCGCCACTTTAGTCCTTTCAATTTCCTTGTACACTTTCATTCATATTCCCTTTTTTCCAGTATGGAATTCAAAGACACCAATGGGGCTGATTGAATATTTTCGAAAAACATGGAAGTTTAGTTATCATCTGCATAGTGTTCCAAATTCAACTATTTTCGTTATGAACAAGTCACACTCCATGTACACTATCCATGTTTTCGTTTCTTTTTCATCATAAGTATAAGGTGAAGTCTTGTGAATGTTGATTTCAGAATATAAATAAACAACATGAAGACAATAATTGTTACTTGTCCAGTCGGACAAGTGTTTTGATACTTTCACTTGTCCGACAGCAATTTAGTGTGGTACCGGACAAGCCTTAATGTCGACCCCTGTAACACGCCAGACAAATTGGGCAGGAAGGTAGAGAGGTCTTTTTATTTTTGAAATAGTTTTTACTAATGCTATATAGACAAAGAATGTTGGCTTTAATATATATATAGTCCTTCTTGAAATTGGACATAAAATTTAATTAAGGTTTAATTTGGTGTAGGGTAATCAGAAATACAGGTACATTTTTTTAGGCCAAATTATGAATAACAGCGAGTTATTATTACAAGATGCGTCAGAATTAGCTGACATCAGCTAACCAGTGTCATCTAGGAAGGGTATCAGGTACCTTGTCAGTGTAGACAGCTGGCCAGCAGTCTCTGATGTAACGTAGGAGTAACACATACAGCGTTCTATGTAATGTGCATCTTTATTGTCCAAGATTACACTGAACTTGTGATACAGTAGGATCTATTGACATTGCTAATTCACTGTTTACTAAAAATTCAAGGATCTCAGTTCAAAATAGAGGCCTGGCTAAGACATGTTTTCTTTAAACGACCACAAACAATGATAATCTTGACTGTACATGCACGTCACAAGCTGATAGCACATCTGTAAGTTGTAACCCCCAATTAATTTCTGGTTTTCGGTAACACAATTGGCTCATCAACATATATATATATATATATATAAATGTTTATAAGGATTCGATAAGTTACAGAACAATATCTTAATATTATTTTGATCGTGTCAGATGTCAATAATATAAATCATCCTCTGATTATTTTGCTTAACCTACTCAATTCTCACCTCTGGATTGACGAAAACAATATATGTAGGATGAAGACACTTCTATAGCCGTTTTAAAACACAAAACACAATTTATTGCACCACTCGATGAGCAACTTACGTGTTTTCCAAAATAGCTTATGTCACTACCCTGCCAACCGGCAAAACGTGGTTTACCCAATATGGCGAAATCGCAACAGGAAAGCGGTATCGCCACCTACTTCCTGTTGCTCAAAATGAAAGTAGGAATAAAAATAACTAACCTTCAATATCCTCTTGGTTTATGCAGGGACATACATACAAGCAATGTACATATGCAGACAAACCGGATCGTCTTTTTTAAAATGTAACATTTAAGGCATATATTCGATAGACCTGCAGACATTGAAAGCTTTTGTCAGGGTTCGTCGGGGGGAAAAATCACCACAACTGACCACGATAAACGAAATCGGAACAAGTTTGCATTTTATTTAGTACACTATCTAAGGTTAAAATTTTGAATTAAAAACAACAAAAGCTGTCGGGAGAGGATTAATAGAACGTGTAAGGAACGCCTAATATTGTTTCAGCGACTAGCCTAGTTCGAGTTATCTCCCTTTGAACTGTAGCGGGACTGGACTAGGTCGATCATCGGTGATCAGGTAGCTCAATTGGTAGAGCATCTGGCTAGTGTTCGGAGGTCCCGGGTTCGAACCCCGGTCTGGCCGCTACATTTTCTGCTCCCTTGTTACAGAACAATCTATTCCCCATGTACTGGCTGTAGTAGGGTCATTTTGAAGTGATTTCGACTCCCCGATTGTTTAGCGTAGTTTAAAGGGAAAAGGGTTGGGAAATACTTCCTTAATAAAACTTACGAAGTAAGCAACTCTAATGTACACCAAGAGATACAATTTAAGTTTATCAAGTGACGGAGTTTTGTAACAATTTATAGAAGTGAACACAACAATTTAGTTTTGATGCTCATTATACTCTACCATTCATTTTTTTTTTTACATTTCCAGGGGGGACCTGCCTCCGATAGAGGAATAAAGATAATAATTATGACAACAAACAACATTTGTATAGCGCACTCCCTGAATTTGTCAAGGGTTTTGGTCTTCCTGGAAACAGTTGCACGGTAATAATGTAAGTTGTTCCCGTCTAATACAGAAGTAATAAGTGGTGATGAACTGTCATTTACATTCGATATTTCTAATTTGGTAATAACAGGCGCTTGCGATAGTGTTAATCTGTTTCTCAATGATCAGAGAGCTTTCAATGTTCAAGTTCAAGTTCATTTATTACTTTGAGCTATACCGCTCATCAGTTGTGCATATATACAGTGCAATATATCATTTAACATATAAACAAAAACACACACGCACCACTATCGCACCTACAGTACGCCTAGAAGTGTAGAGAGATATCTAGCACTGCATATAATAATAACTATTTTGTGATTAATAAACTCTCAAGACGTTAGCTTAATTTAATGCAATATCACGTCTTCTATTAGCAGTTTTTATATATTTGGCCAAATTATATAGATCTTTTTGATTTTCTGTGCATAATAATTGGATAAATTTGTACATACTTGTGTTTCTGATATAGTACGATTTGATAAGTGACCTACGTAAATCGACAAAAAAAAGGACATTTAATAATAAAGTGAAATTCATCCTCTATATCATTTCCATCACACAGTGAACATAATCTATTTCTGTTCTTGTGTACATCAAGGTTCCTCACAGCTTGGACTGCTCATTAGCTTGGACACCAACCTTTAGCTGGAGACGTGATGGTGATTCAGACTGTTAAATAATGTAACAACCAATCAGAATGCTTCTTACTGGTGCTTGTAATGAGTAAACTTTACTTTACATTCAAAGTCATAGAATATATGTCCAGTTTCTAGGAAACGATTCTCAAATTGAATATTTTCATTGTCATCATCGTAATCAAAGAGATATTGACGACTGTTTTCCACCAACACATTCTCATTGTTTCAGCATACAATAATCACAATTCGCGAGTAATATTCCAGGTACAAAGAGTGTTTCCTAGATCTTTTCATTAGAACTCAAAATTTATATATATACAGTGTGTATATATATAAATTTTGAGTTCTATATATATATATATATATATTTCTAGTAATACGCATCCAACATTTGTTTGTTAGGATCCAGTACCTATATTGGTTTATACCGTCGTTATTACTTACTAGACCCTATATATATATATACATATATCGTGAGATCGATTCCTCGTAAGGGCAGTTTTATTTTTATTTTCATTTCGAATAATTTTATATTCACAATGTTGCCATTCTGTGTTGTGTATTACTGTCTCTGTGTCTACGTCTATGACGTCATAATATATGACGTCATAATCATCTATTTTGAAAATAAAATCATTCTGAAGAGTCGCCATGACGCGACGAAAGCGCTAACGGAGAGTTTTTTTTTTTATTTTACTTATACATGTATATATATATATATAATTAAAAATATATAATGTCCTTGTGATGGATATACATAGTAATAATAATAAAAAACACAAACCAGAAATTCACACTAGCGCTTTCAACATGCTTTGAGAGCAAGCTCTTCAGGTGTATATATCATAGTAACACAATTGACGAAGAAAGACAACTTTATGACTCGTGCCCTGGCCGGGCCTCCAACTAACGATCTACGGCACCCAATTGCCTAGGCAGAAATACCCGAAGCTTACGTTTCAATGGCGCAGTGATAGTCGGCCCGATATTTTGATATGATTATTGTGGAAGTCGTCTATTAGATGATGAATACCCGGATCGCAATGTATTTACATAATGCCCGCCCGATAATGGATGTATATATATAGTTATATCAATTAAAACAAACGATGTTTTGTCAGGTAATATAATATAATCTATGCCTTAAATGAAATTATTATAAAAAAAAATAGCGAAGAATATAATATTTCTATTTTCTATATAAAATTAGGAACAGAGTGGTGTCATATTAACCGAGTTTCTAGCCCTCCAAAACGTCTGAAAATGTGCTATACATATTAGAAAATGTCCAAATACTTATAGACTGTAGCAAATGTTGAGGTCTCTGTGGAGTATAGACAAGTTATGTTTGTCCCTTGCGGTATGAGGGTCAAGCCGGGGAGGCCTTGGAAGTCTGAAAATGTGCTATATACACCAGGGAATGTCCTAATAGACAATAACAGATTATCTTGTCCCTGTGATTCCAGTGTCTGTATGACGGACTAGCAGATATTTCATCCAAATGTACCTCAGACATATTGTATTTCAATGAAGTAGCACTTTTAAGCGACCCATTCGAGTAGATAACGTCCTCAAATGAATTTATTGTATTGCCAGGATTAACAGCCAACTCACCATCTTACTGTTGGTGACTTGGAGCTGTTTAAAACGAAGAGTTACCTCTCTTCCAACAGTTGCATACAGCTGTTGTTTGAGCTGCCTTGAACAGAAATGTAGAGGTCCCTGATATCAATGGTAATGTGTTCATATAAAACGTCCATATAATTAATTTAACCGGTCTGCTTTCACATGTACCATGTAATATTTTCAATAGGTCATTCAAGTGTTTATCAACTACAAGATAATTGGGATTGATCATAGAAAATAAGCTATCGAGCAGAAAAATAAAAACATTATTGTTTTGTAGCAGGGGTTTTCTTGTGTTCAGAACAACGGTTTGGTTGTATTGTTAAACGTCCTATCAACAGTAATTAAGGACTGCTTAATAATATAAAAAAATACATGAAATGTTTACATCGCACAAATACTTCAAATCATCATTTTCTCACTATAAAAAGGAGCCACACAGGACTCTAGTTTTTGTTATTGATTATGCTGCTGATGTTCTACGGTTCTCGCAGAAAACCCGAGGTTAAGGTGTAAAAACATATCCCGAAACTTTGTCCCAAAATCGACGACGCTAGGACGTTCAGGGGTTTAACAGGTTCGCAACAGCCAGGGTCATATGACGATGGGTGTCAAGGAGACACCAACAGCCAGGGTCATATGACGATGGGTGTCAAGGAGACACATACAGCCAGGGTCATATGACGATGGGTGTCAAGGAGACACATACAGCCAGGGTCATATGACGATGGGTGTCAAGGAGACACGTGTAGAGGAGGAGACACGTGTAGAGGAGGAGACACGTGTAGAGGAGGAGACACGTGTAGAGGAAACAAAACTAAAGAAGACAGAGCAGTGAGGAAAGAAGGGACATATTTTAATATCCTAAGTGTTGCAATAGGGGACATATCTATTTTGGTCTCTTCATTGTCCCCTAAATAGAATATGTTTAATGTCATATTAGTTTAGCTTGATTTATTTTGTTTAACGTCCTATAAGAGCCAGTGCCATTTTAGGACGTGCCTGGTTTCAGAGGTGGAGGAAAGCCGGAGTACCCGGAGAAAAACACCGGCCTACAGTCAGTACCAGGCAACTACCCCACGTAGGTTTCGAACTCGCAACCCAGAGGTGGAGGGCTAGTGATAAAGTGTCGAGACATCTAAAACACTCGGCCACCGCGGCCCCTTGTCATATTAGTATATTACACAAAGGCACATGATAATTACACTTAACGACCCCGTCAGACATACTAACTAGTTTCAAAAAAATTATGTTTTATGTCATTTCTCAGAAGGAAGTAGAATTTCGACTATAAATATCACAATACTGAACACTTTTCAATGGTTTTATGCATCTCTATCACAGAACTCATAATATAAGTGTGTGGCGTAGGTATGTCGCTATCAATAAATGGGAAGTTCACGTTACAATAAGGACATCAAGCAAACTATCGAACGTAGGATATTGTCTTAAAAGTACATTTGGTTGGTATTGGAATATTATACTATAACTATAAGATTTGATGCAATGTGTTCAATGAACCAGACAAAACAGCCATAGCTACATGTATAAGTTTAGAATAAAGGATATTGATGACCCTACCTCATGTTGATGGTTAGGAATACTAAAAATAGTTACATTAAAAACAACAACAACAAAAACAACACCACCAACAACAAAACAAACAAACAAACAAACAAACAAAAAACTGATGACTGATTTGTTGTTTTATAGAGAAACAGACCAACCAGATCGGTGATATTTCAAGAAATTATTGTCAGAAACAATTTTTGTAAGGCCGATGAGCAGCGCTGTCTGTCGACGGTTGTATCGGCCACCTGTTCTGTAGATTAGAAAAGAGTGTGTAATTGGGCGGAATGTCAAACCGAGGTTCCTTTATAGACCTCGGTTTGGGAACAGATATTGCATATCATTGTGAGATTAGTAACTCCTGTCATACATATTGCGGTGTAAAACATGTTTGTCTCGGGGTTTATTCACTGACAAGTGTACATTTCTAGATCAATATATATAGAACATAAACATTCATGCATCATTGATTTCGCGTACTACAATTATAGAGTCAATGGAAATAATCCAATGATGTGACAATATACTAGAAGTCGTGGAGATATTGCATAAAATGGGAATAGTATTAATAAAAAACGTCTGATAGCATTTACATTTATTGAAAATCTATCTGAAATCAATGAGAAGGCAAAACAAAATTCATGACCTAGCATCAAATAAGGGAGATAATCACCACAAAAAGGGAGATAACCTATGTTGAAAAGAAATAGCCCTATGAAAACATCCTAGCAATAGTGAAGGAGTTAGTTGTTCTAGTACTAAGTAGGAGTTGAACTTAAGAATATTATAGACGAACGTCTGTGCTTTCCTTTCAGCCTCCACAATAAACATACATATCAGAATGTAATTATTGTGAAATCAAGGGTCAATCTGCTGGTTTCAATTCGAGGGTGTCTCTAGCTTCTCAGAATATACCCTCGCATTTGACATTTTTTCAAAATTATCAAAATATCTAATTTTATCAAATTTATTTTAATTATTCGGACTAGCACACTTTCTACATTTTAACAGTTTAGACCGACTTTCCTAAAATCTATTCCGGATTTCACTACTTTAGCTCATGGTATCACTTTCAATTCCTACAATAACGAACTACCGGTACTAGTCGCTTTGTTCTTTTAAAAGAAACCCGTCTCCACCTACAACCACTCACGACACCTAACATAACCACTATCACTCCCCCACAACTCTAGAAGCACTACTAATAACTAACAGAAGGAAGTCTGCCTTTGTCACGTCCAATACATCATCACATGCTAGTCAAGAGATCTATAAATATCCTCTCATAATTCCTTCAACATATCCATTGCACTCCCCTTGACGTTAAAATCGATCACTTTGTACTCAGTGACCTTGTGCGTCCTGTCAGACGGTTGCTACGGGTGACTTAACCTTCGTGGCTGTACCCGGCCAATCTTGACATGATTTTTTATCACCCGTCATTTATAAATCAATTAAGGAGCTATTAGTGGTGTGATTACTGTTTCCGATTTCCTCCTTGATAAGTAAGAAGTACATAGTAGCTTAATACAAATCATCAAAATTGGAAAGTTTTCAGCTGACTAATTTCAATGGCGGGATGATGGATGAGTGTAATTGAGAAGTGTGGGGTCTAGGTAGATCAACAGGTTGACCATCCCGTTATGACCGCGAGGGGTCAGTTAGCTTTTCTTAAGATTTACACAGAGTATATAAAAATTTCAGCGTGCAAGTAACGGGTTGATAGGAAGTTTCGGTCGAGTTGCCTCTGAACCTTTCTTCGTCTTCTTGTTCATTACAGTTCGCGTTATTGTCTGTTAATTGGATCTTCATCTTTTCAACTAGAAAAAATTACATCTGATAAACATCTCCCTATGTTGAGAAGAAAATACTCCTTTTCAATTACATTTACATGATATTTTTGCTCTCTAAAATAAAAATGGAGACGGAATGGTAGTCAATCTGGTCACTTCTTTACAACATAATCTAACTTACTAGTTTAGACAATGAGTATTTGTATAGAAAATTTCTACTTAGGTACATGTAGGTAATACAAAAATGCATGTGCATAGGTTTTCGTTTGGAAAACACTAGGCAGGGATTTGAGTATTGAATCACGAATTTACGATGATTTCAACAGGTGTTTCTCCGTACTTTATAATTCAATGTGTAATCGAACAAATTACTTGTTAATATACAATATACTGATATTAATATACCCGTTAGTTCCATCAACTGTACCTCTTCTTTTTTTTCATTTTGGTCGTGATCGTAAGAGGCGACACAATTTCGGATCTAGTCTTTTCTTACATTGTCCTGCAGGTAGGGCGTTAGAATTGTACCTAATGTCCTCATTGCATGATCGTAAATTTGGGATCTTATTTTTTTTATTTCTAAACAACTACATGTATCTTCTTCCTAATGTCTCCCTTGATAGTGCCTCAATTTTGACCTTGAGTTAAGCGTTCGCCCCTGTGAGAAAGGCTTTGGGTTCTGTCCCCTGGCCGAGACATACATGTACCAGAGTCTCTAAAAATGGTAGTTTCTACTCCTGCTTAGCGCTCAGCAAATTAGGATTGAGACGACGACTGGTTCTCCCGTTGTCAGTATAATGTGACCGGCTGGGGTGTCCTGCTGGGTGTCTTCGGCAGTATGCCTCAGTGAGATAGCACTTTAAATCGGCAAAAGTTCCGGACTATCACAAGGAGACTTTACACAAACATATTGTAGCCTCCCAAAACACACATACGAAAAATATACACAACCACCACACGCATGCATATTGCACGCACAGGAGGTAATGACCTTAGCTCTTGATAGGACGTTAAACAACCAAACCAAACCAAATTTTCTAACAACCTTCATCTTCCTAATGCCTCCCTTGACACTGCCTCACTTTTGGCTTTTGGCTAAGCTCTTTCCCCCATGAGGAAGGATTTGGGTTCTGCCCCTGCCAAAGACATACCAGAGTCTATCAGAAATGGAGTTAGTACTCTTGCTTAATTAATGCGCTGTATTCTGGGAGTGGGAAGACTGGTTCTCCCGCTGTCAGTATAATGTGACGGTGTGAGGTGTCATGCTGGATGTCTTCGGCAGTATGCTTCAGTGACATAGCATAATTTCGACACCAGTTCTTCGCTATTGCATGGAAACAGACATGAGTATACCACAGCATCCAAAGACAAATACACACTCATCACACGCATGCATCTCTGACAAAGGGGAGACCTTCCTTAAATCACCATAGCCGTTCAACAACACTAATCTAAACTAAACCAATCAAATGTTTATCTTTAGCAGGTGCTGTTTGCTGAAGACCACATGAAAGTCTTATAGTCGACACTGTGATATCATGTAGAAATATTCGTTTTCCTTGAGAGTTATGTCGTCAAACGTGATATACCTAATGATTCAATTGTAAGTTACCTAGTTCTTAATATGACAATTAGGATTTGACCTAGATTTGTATGGCGCGGGTGACGTCGATGAAGCAGAAGACGCTTATTCTTCGAGGACACCTGGTCCTATTCTCCTTGTACTTTTCCAAGGGCCTCCATGTATGTTTGTATTTTTTGTTTATACTTTACCCTCGTTTTGTCGGATTTGAGTTAGAAGTACGGTTTCTGTAGTATATCGGCGTTACTTGTCTTTATTCTATATCTTTCTTTTATTTTGATTTATTTTTTATCGCTTCATCGGTATTTGTTATATCCCATGTTTTCGGAAATAGTGCGGATAAACCTAGTACGGGCGAGCAAAAATGACTTTGCCGCTAACGGAAAAAGGAGGGACAGACCACGTAATTGTTCCCCTAATGAGTGTGCGCCCAGAAACACAAACATGGCTATTTCCGAACATTAGAACATCGTAGGACTAATCCACCAGTAAGAAATGCACCCTTCTATATTCCACGTTAACTTTCTATGATTCAGAATCGGCGTTTTCACACCTTAGGGAACATTTGATAAACCCAAACCGTTCCCTTATAAGAGTGTGCTTAGAAGAAAAAACCCAACACGAACCTGGTTGTTCTCGAACACTGGACCATCTGAGGACTTACCAACTGATATGGAACCCGTCCTACTGCATCCTGGTTCAACTGTTTCTGATTCAGGAACCGGAGTTTCAAGTCTTAAGGAACATTTGAGAAGCACAAACTGTTTCCTTTCCACCCCTTCACCACATTACAAGACTAAGAAACTAGTATTATAAACGTTTATATTTTAGCGATGACCTTATTTTATCGCTAAATCATGATTGCGTAATTGTTTTTCTGTCCTGTATAGCTGTACTATTGTTAACATAACCTACCTCCACCATAGGCAGACATGGTGTATTTACAGAGAAACATTTACTTAAGCATTGAACTGCTACCAAATGGTAGTATACAGTCGATATGAATACAATTTGGGTGACAGATAAATAGAATGTCCTAACGGGCGACATTCTATTTATATGTCACCCAAATTGTATTCATATCGACTGTATACTACCATTTGGTAACAGTTCAATGCTTATATTTACATTCATAATTTTATTTTATTTACTGTAGCTTAAGACGCGTTTAAATTTGCCGCTTCTCCTATCACTGACGTCATCAAGTTCAAATACCGGAACAGCCGAAATTTCCAGAAGGAATAATATAGTCCCTCATGTCGTTATCAATAGCAATCACATGAAATGTTTTTTGCACAATTTGGCTTTATATTATATTTTATAAACGTTTGTAGATATCTTCAAATTGTTCACAATTGCATAATTTCTGATTGTTTAAAATAAAGCCGTTTTTCGGCGCATGATATACGGTTAACATTTAGAAGTGATGCGGCGTTGAATGGACAGACTCGATTCCTCGGAAACACTTATGTTTCTATCGACTGGATTTACGTTATTTTCAGAGGAATATCATCTCTTAAATTCTAAATGAACATCGTCTTGACAGTAGGTGAAAACGATTCCAAGGATATTTTATTAGAAACAGAATCCAGTCTAACCGGTCACATCAGTGTCGCTAACTTAGCAGACGATGTTCAACTTCACAGGGGCTCGATTTTGGAGTAAGGTAGGCCTTTGACATCAGTGAATAACCACATAACTATAATTCAGTATGCATACACAACCAGAAACCATGTCGATTTTTCGCAAGATTTAAAAAAAAAAATGCTGGACTTTAAATGTTGCTGTGTCTAGCATTTCTGACAATTCGACAACGAGCCCCTGTGTGACGACAGTGACAATTTTATTACTTCCTATAGATCAGGAATAGAGCTTATAATAATTTTGTGTCGACTTCATTTTTTCTATTATTAAATTTTACTCTCATAACTTGCGTTGCTTTTTTTGTGATGGTTTACGTAGATAAATGCTAGCATTCGAAATCTCTCCTGGCCGAATGTAACTGGCGGCCATTGTTTTGACCTGCAACACCTGGGGCTGTATTCCTACTCTGACCGAATCACTGTAAATTGTAGTATACAGTCTCATGAATACAATTTGGTTTACTAACGATATACATGTATAGGCAAATGCAACACAGAATGTAAATATATACTATTGAAAAACAAAAAACAAAAAAAAACCATCATGCTATTTTCACGACAGCGACTTATAATTTGCAGTCATCTCCTGAAGTACATATTTGGGTATGCGTTGGTATTTTAATGACCGAATTCGCGTAAAAAATCAAAATATGAATTCTATTTACAGCGAAGCATCCACATGTACAATGTGTGAACTGCTTTGAGCTCATGTCAATACGTATTTCTAAAACATGCAAGCATTTTTCTTTTGGAGTAAAAACTTGTGACGGCAAACTGCAAAGAAAATATACACAGGCTACTTGCAAACCGCAGTGGAGAGAATCCTTTTGATGGGCCGATTAGTAGATGAAGGTTTTCGGTCATCAAAGCAAATGCCGCTAATAACTGTATTAAAATGGGGATGGATTTCATGGTGAATTTGCTCGCTGTACACAAAGATTTTACTGTATGGTTAGTTTAACATAAACTCGGAGTAAGGGCTATTGGCGTGTCCTAACATGTTAAATACTTTAGTTGTGTAGCACTGCCCTGATAGTCACTTCAAAATAAACAAGAAATATCTTTAAAAAAGATAAACGGCATAGTTTTAATGCTGGTGGTTACAATATAAAACTGCTGGTGAAATAAATGAATGAACTCGTGTTTTTTTTTCAGCACAGATAACAAAATTATATCAGTTTGAATAATTTTTGGCGATAATAAGAGTGCATTTGAATCAGGAATATCATTTTATTAATGTGTCATTTGAAAAGATACATCCACTTATTCAGCTTGTATTCAATCTTAACTTTGTTTCGTTTTTAACTTCATATCTGCATTTTGCATTGACCGCTACATTGACCAATGACATACTTCATCTTGACCAGTAACGCCACCTGTCGCGTCATATCCGGGCCAAAAGAATATTATGCGGCTATGCCGAAAAAAATGCAGTGACTATATGATACAGTGCACGTCATAGTGTGATACATGGATGGTTGGGAATGTGCTATATAACATAGGAGTAATATAAGATTATATGATGCTTGTGTAGGATTGTATGTGATATTCTGAAACAGTGCATGCCATATTACACTGTATGCATGCTTGGCATTGTGCTGTATGATAGGAAGGGGTGCATGATGATATGATGCTTGCGTAGGATTTTATGTAATATTTTGATACATTCTTAACAGTGCATGCCATATTGTGATGCATGCATGTTTGGGAATGTACTGTATGCTAGGAAGTGTATGTGATAATATGATGCATGTACGCACTTGAAAGTGCATGCTATGCGTGCTTTATGATAAGAAGTGATATGTTATAAAATGATGTATGCATGGAATTGTTTGCAATATTTTGATACATGCTGAGAAGTGTCCATGTTATATCATGAAGCATGTTGGTACGTTATATGGTTTTTGGATGCAAAAATGTATATTATATTATAATGTATGTTATTTTAAAATGTATGCTTGTGGAAGTTTGGTAGCAGATTCTGTATTAATTCAGATGCATACTAAAGGGTGTCTGGTGGCACAACGGAAACACACTTGACTTGTACCTAGGCGGCTAGGGTTCGATTCCCCGATCAGAAGTGAACAGATTTGGGGTATCTATCCGACCACGTGGGTTTTCTACGGGTAATCCGAATTCCTTCCACAGTAACACCCCTCGCGCGCTTCCATCCGGGCTAACAAAAGTGCTTTTTACATAGATTGGTATGTTGCATGTTATTGATGTTTGTTAACTGGGCAATTTAACTGATATACGAAAACAATCATAATGATATGGTACAATAGTATTGTGTATACAATGGTCGAATTAGACTTAATTTCTATTTTATTTAGTTGTTTGATGAGTGTAATTGTTATAGTTTTTGCATTGCAAGAAAAATGCGTCAAATGTTCACAAAATGATCGATCTGGAAAACCTATTATGAGTAAGTACCCTTGATGTCAAGTTCGGATCGACTTTTTCTCACAATTCATTAAACAGGACATACATTTCAATTAAAACGAATGTTTTCACACTGAATGTATTTAAAGTGACCACACATTTTATGCATGCATACCGATCATATAATTTAGAAAAGAAAAGACCATTGTTACGGTCCGGATTCCTTAATTTTGAAGTTGACAACATATCACTAAATCCGGACCAAAAATTACCATCTCATCTCCATATCCGTCTAGTTGTTATACAAATGGCAGATTTTCTATAGCTTCGAGATCGCTTGAAATCCATTCGACGGGGATTTTGTAAACCAGTCCTTTCTTTTTAACATAAATTTACATCAATATCATCAACTATACACGCTATGTTTCGTACATGAGTAAAATTAGTAGGGGTAGCAATTGTATTTGGCATTATATTGATAATTATGGTTACAAGTGCATTAATGGCTGGGCTTTGGTTTATATTTTGGTATAAGAAATTCATTTATTTAGTTTGGTCCACTCAAATTTCAGCGCATAGCTTTTATAAATTTGTACAATTATGAAATGGCAAATAACCAATATTTTACAACGGAAAATAATTTATTGCATAAATGTTTAATTTCGCGGTGGCAATTTTTCGTAGCTTTCTGTTTGGGACTGGCTTGCCGGGATTAAATCTTGCGGAATACCGCCTTGTCAAAACATAGTATTAAGCAGGTAAACACATATCTATGTCAATCTATACATTTTACAGGTGAAAATATTACTTCGGTATCATGTCGCGGTATATTTAATGACCGCAAATATTACCAACCATACAGTATACAGAAATTAACTAAAGTATCTAAGCACGAAAGGCACTAAAATAACATTACTGTTAGAATAGAAATGATTTTTTTACGCACAGATGAAAATTCGGTTTTGATATCTTGGTGATATATTTATGGCATTTGATCATGTTATACTAAAGACGTATTTATCAAAGCCTTAGTTTAGATTTAAATGTATCATTATTTTACATTATATATTGATCCGAGAGTAATTATATGTTATAAGCAGATAATGTATGCGTTGTCTTGATAATAATGACATTATTTCCAATGAAAATATACATCTGAGCATAATAAAATGGATAAGATATACTTGAGATAATTCGTTGTACGCATGGTTTTTTTTTTCCTGCCAGAAGCGAACTGCCGTTGTGTAAACTTTAACCAATCTAAACTAGTATTTGTACATTTTCAGGGATCTTCACATGCAAATCCAGGTTTGTTTGTTCATAGCTTTCCCTCGTTATGTCGATTTTTATTTAGAATTGCGATTTCGCATGTCAGTATTCACTTTTGTTATAGAAAAAGAAATTATTTGAGAATAATGTTTACTAAAAACAACAAAAAACAACGAAGTTACAAATATTTTTCGTCGAAATCAGACTGATCAGTCAATCTACAAATATGTTTGACAAAAATGTTTGATAATGTCTTTATGTTTCTGCCTTTATTGGATTGACATGCTTCCTTGTCTCAGTTCGTCACATTGATTTTTATTATGTTTGTTTATTTGATTGATATATTGGCCACGTGAATTTATATTAATTCAGAATATCAGAAAAATATCTTTGCATCCAGTTTGTTTGATTGATATATAATATATAACATATTTCTATAAAAAAAAGAAGTGAAGGAAAAAAAATAACCGCGAAGAAATTTAATTCAACTGTATAAACGACTTTGATATGATTTATATCTTTTTCATCAACAGCAAACAGCCATTAGACCGCCCGCCATGCAGTTAGGATGAATGAACCCAAGATATTCTCCTCCTCCGCGGTGTCCCTTGTCCGTTTAATATCCAAATCGGAGTCGGACATGCTAATTTCCGGACAAGTCAAAGGGTCGTCTCGTGCTAAATTTCCATAATATTATTGTAAGTTAGAAGAAGTGCGATCACAGCGGAATATTAACATCAGGTGCACTTGTATTTCATATCCAATATTATAGTTCAAAACGACATTTGTATTATTGAATTGAAAAGGTTTCACTGTGCACAGATGAGTTAGACGCCCGGTGCAAGCAGGTGCTAGATTTCCACGGATCTAATAGTTCACCTCCGAGAACAAGGTATAATGTTGAAGCGACTATATCCAATAACCTTTCATCGATTTGTATGGAAATTTTGGTCATTGAGAAGATTTTAATTTCATTTTGTCGTCGGTTTAAGAGATATTTTTGAAAGCGTATTATTATAAGTGCAATCTAAAATAACCACTCGAGAAATCGTGGGGATGTCAGCTGACAGCCGGCCATACATCCGTATAGAAAAAAATGATGTCCACAAAAATAACCTAATTCCTTCTTGAACAATTTCACTCTCTTGAAAAACAATGATATTTCATCGTCTTAGTTATAACGTGTAAAGATGTTTGCACAAGATTTGTCAATCATTTTTATTAGAGTCAGTACATACAGTCTCACCTGCCGATCATTTCAGAATTCGCGGGAAGGTTTGGGGACACATATACCTAGGACACCCTCCGTATACAGTGTTCAGTATATCATAACTGATTACTATTGACGTTAAAATGTCATTATCAGAAATGAGTTTTTCCCTATGATGTTGTCAGATTTCAGCTCTGTATTTTGCTTAAATAATGAGAATTGTATAAATGTATAAGTATGGTGAGTGGAATTTGTCAGCCAAAAGTATTGACGCTATTAATATCAATCAATATGTACTTTCGTGTTATTGTTATAAATCCGTATGTTATGTAGTATGTTATTGTTATAAATCAGTATGTATTGTAGTATGTTATGTTATCAATCAGTATGATATTTTTTATAAATCAGTATGTTATGTAGTGTGTTATTGATATAAATCAGTATGTTATGTAGTGTTATTGTTATTAATCAGTATGTTATGTAGTATGTTATTGTTATCAATCAGTATGTTATGTAGTGTGTTACTGTTATAAATCAGTATGTTATGTAGTGTTATTGTTATAAATCAGTATGTTATGTAGTGTGTTATTGTTATAAATCAGTATGTTATGTAGTGTGTTATTGTTATAAATCAGTATGTTATGTAGTGTGTTATTGTTATAAATCAGTATGTTATGTAGTGTGTTACTGTTATAAATCCGTATGTTATGCAGTGTGTTATTGTTATAAATCAGTATGCTATGTAGTATGTTATTGTTATAAATCAGTATGTTATGTAGTGTGTTATTGCTATAAATCAGTATGTTATGTAGTATGTTATCGTTATAAATCAGTATGTTATGTAGTGTGTTATTGTTATAAATCAGTATGTTATATAGTGTTACTATTACAAATCAGTATGTTATGTAGTGTGTTATTGTTATAAATCAGTATGTAATGTAGTGTTATTGCTATAAATCAGTATGTTATGTAGTGTGTTATTGTTATAAATCAGTATGTTATGTAGTGTGTTACTGTTATAAATCAGTATGTTATATAGTGTTACTGTTATAAATCAGTATGTTATGTAGTGTGTTATTGTTACAAATCAGTATGTTATGTAGTGTGTTATTGTTATAAATCAGTATGTTATGTAGTGTTATTGTTATAAATCAGTATGTTATGTAGTGTGTTATTGTTATAAATCAGTATGTTATGTAGTATGTTATTGTTATAAATCAGTATGTTATGTAGTGTGTTATTGTTATAAATCAGTATGTTATGTAGTGTTATTGTTATAAATCAGTATGTTATGTAGTGTGTTATTGTTATAAATCAGTATGTTATGTAGTGTTATTGTTATAAATCAGTATGTTATGTAGTGTTATTGTTATAAATCAGTATGTAATTGTTATAAATCAGTATGTTATGTAATGTGTTATTGTTATAAATCAGTATGTTATGTAGTGTGTTATTGTTATCAATCAGTATGTTATGAAGTGTTATTGTTATAAATCAGTATGTTATGTAGTGGTATTGTTATAAATCAGTATGTTATGTAGTGTGTTATTGTTATAGATCAGTATGTTATGTAGTATGTTATTGTTATAAATCAGTATGTTATGTAGTGTTATTGTTATAAATCAGTATGTTATGTAGTGTGTTATTGTTATAAATCAGTATGTTATGAAGTGTTATTGTTATTAATCAGTATGTTATGTAGTGGTATTGTTATAAATCAGTATGTTATTGTTATAAATCAGTATGTTATGTAGTGTTATTGTTATAAATTAGTATGTTATGTAGTGTTATTGTTATAAATCAGTATGTAATTGTTATAAATCAGTATGTTATGTAATGTGTTATTGTTATAAATCAGTATGTTATGTAGTGTTATTGTTATAAATCAGTATGTTATGTAGTGTGTTATTGTTATAAATCAGTATGTTATGTAGTGTTATTGTTATAAATCAGTATGTTATGTAGTGTGTTATTGTTATAAATCAGTATGTTATGTAGTGTGTTATTGTTATAAATCAGTATGTTATGTAGTGTTATTGTTATAAATCAGTATGTAATTGTTATAAATCAGTATGTTATGTAATGTGTTATTGTTATAAATCAGTATGTTATGTAGTGTGTTATTGTTATAGATCAGTATGTTATGTAGTATGTTATTGTTATAAATCAGTATGTTATGTAGTGTGTTATTGTTATAAATCAGTATGTTATGAAGTGTTATTGTTATAAATCAGTATATTATGTAGTGTTATTGTTATAAATCAGTATGTTATGTAGTGTGTTATATATCAGTATGTTATGTAGTGTGTTATTGTTATTAATCAGTATGTTATGTAGTATGTTATTGTTATAAATCAGTACGTTATGTAGTATGTTATTGTTATAAATCAGTATGTTATGTAGTGTGTTATATATCAGTATGTTATGTAGTGTTATTGTTATAAATCAGTATGTTATGTAGTGTTATTGTTATAAATCGGTATGTTATGTAGTGTTATTGTTATTAATCAGTATGTTAGGTAGTGTTATTGTTATTAATCAGTATGTTATGTAGTGTGTTATCGTTATAAATCAGTATGTTATGTAGTGTTATTGTTATTAATCAGTACGTTATGTAGTGTTATTGTTATTAATCAGTATGTTATGTAGTGTGTTATTGTTATAAATCAGTATGTTATGTAGTGTTATTGTTATAAATCAGTATGTTATGTAGCGTTATTGTTATAAATCAGTATGTTATGTAGCATGTTATTGTTATAAATCAGTATGTTATGTAGTATGTTATTGTTATAAATCAGTATGTTATGTAGTGTGTTATTGTTATAAATCAGTATATATTGTAGCATGCTATTGTTATAAATCAGTTAATGACACTGTCAAATTTCTTCATTTCTTATCCAAGATCGATAACTTTTTAAAAAATCAATAAAAGATTGGTGCTCTTTCATTTTTATTTTCATTTTTGCAAATCATGTCCTCAATTAGTTAATAATGCAATATTATATTCAGTAAGCATGACAATTGGAGGATTTTCCACACTACACATTGACGTTAATCTTTGTGTTAACCCTTCAACTCGGTAACCGATATGATGGTTTGGTAAGATATATATTAGGTATGGAGCTAAATAACAAATCCAGTTATATGTATACATCACTACTCTGGTGTCATTGAACAGAAAGAACTTGATCATCTGTAAGTGTCTGCCATGGCTAACCATGGACCTTGCTATTGACAAGGTAAATGTGTATTGTTTTATATCGACATATCCGGTTAAACCAATGTCACTACTGCATCCTATAGTCGCTACTTGGCATAGCGTCATGGATGTTGTGTGTAAAATGTGTGGTCCACGTGAGCCCGTGTAGGTTCTCCTGAAACATGCATTTTTCGCTCATTTTGGCAAAATTGGTAAAAGACAATTTAGAAAATAACATAACAACAGCATGACCCGCATTAGACATGCTGACGACTAAGAATTGGCTAAGTTATTTAAATATGGCCCGAGTAGCGATATTAGACTTACACGGGTTTTAACCGTTTAGATGACATTGATATCCGGAAATGATAAACATTGCAATCAATTAAAAAAATCTTCTGTTTAAACCCTCCGTTGACATGTTGAAATATTGTAAGTACATCACAAACTTAAACTTTGCACTTTCTTGAAGATTATTCATTTTTCAATGAAAATGGCACATTTTCATGAGAATACACCTTTCAGATTTTAGGGAGGTCAAGAGATTAGAATGATAGTATTCTAATGATATTTACTGAATTTCAAAACATTTTTTAGAGAGTATCGATTCTTATTAATGGCAGTGTAGTTTGTCATTTAAGAAACATGTTAAAGATTAATTATTGGAAGGATGTTTTACTTAAAATCCTTTGAAACAGAAGGAGTCTGGTGAACAAACAACAATGATGTAAATTCGAGTTTCTAGGTCAGACAAAACAAAAACAAAAAAAACCAACAACAAATGCCTGATATACAGTCCACAACAGCACGCCTTTTTACAAAAACAGAAGAGACGCCAGTTTTCACATTTTTTGTACCGGGATAATCTTAACATAGCATTGCATGTTGAAGCCACTTACGGTACTTGTGAGTACGGGAGGCAGGACATCTATAACGGGAACAATGTTGAGCTGTACCTAAATTGACCTAGAAGATTAGTGTGTATCTTCAGCTAACCTGGCATTACAGGTCGCCGTAATGACAACCTTTGTCGTCATTAGTACAACTTTGCCTACCAAAGCTGACCATTTACAATCCTTTATACTTACTGAGGGTTGATCGACCATGCCATTACAAAGATTGATTTTAATTGGTCAGCAATTGATGCCGGAAGTGATGGCACCAGCCGAATTGTGTTTTTGGAACTCTTCTCAATTTGAGGTGCGGAAGTTCTAGTGAATTGAAGCTCTTGCTAGTGAATGTGGTTTATTTTGATTTGAATAAATCCAAGCTTAGCACGAGACAGTATAATGTCTTTGTTCTTATAAGATATATTTATATACGGTTTTACAGCAGCAGTTTCCAAGAGCTAAGGAGCGCGGCAATAGAAATACATTGTCCATTACCGGTTATCCAGAAAGGACTGGTTAAACTCTTCTTGCTTACCATGAGATAGTTATGTCTCCAGTTTGCGATTTTGTAACAGCTAAGATGACGAATTTTACTATTTTAGTTTATTTTGTGGGTACTCTAAGAACTAATTTGTCCAAAAATGTTATCAACTGTTAAAATCTAACATGATTTCTTTTATAATAATGTGTTTAGCGGTTACTATTCACTGATGAAGTCAAGAACCCACGAAAAAGTTTTTTGAAAACACCACGAAAATTGACCCTCACAAAAAAATATTATTTTAGTTTAATTTCTGAGATGTGAAAAAACAACAACAGATGTTCAAACAATTAACACGAAAGTAAGGTACATGTATAGCATATTTGGATGATAGTTGTTAGAATCGCCTCATGTATGAACTTAATCTCGTTTCATACAGACAAGACAAAATACAACAAAAATCGAGACTGAACGGGATAACACTGTATATGGTTTTAAGCCTAATCAAAGCTTTCATGGTTATGCATGTCTTCAAATTGATGAAAAAAGGACAAAAATGATTATATCCTCACCAAAGTGATGTTAGTTTTGTTAGTTTTAGATTTCTATATTTGTTATAAGATCGTACTAGAGTCTGTATAGATCGATTCAAATACCAAGAAAAATATCTGATGATTTTAAACTGTTTGCACGTTCTTAGTCACACCCAATTTTAATTGATCCTATTGTTGTTAATATATTTTGAGATTAATAAGAAAAATAACACTTTAAAAAGGGATGTTTTACGACATATCTTGTGAATGAAAAGAATAAAAAAAATCTGTTCATTTAGTCTTGCTGCCACGATTCTGGAAGTCAACATACTTCAATCAAAACGTCAACTTTGGTATTTCAAATAGTTAATAAGAAGATGTTTCCAAAGTCCACATAGGCATTTAGTGATTGTATACAGTTGTTCGTGTGATACGCGACTCGATGACGCCCATATACACACATCTAATTATTTAATCCTGGGGCTCGCTTTTTGAATTCCGATACAATTTGACGGGTATGTAAAGGGTTATTCCAGGCTCAATAAGGATATATCAACATTGTATTACCTCTTAAACACTGTCCTATTGTTACCACCTTCTAGAAATCGTACTAACTGGAAACTTGCACCCAATTTACAGAAGTCAGACTACTCAAGATTTTAATGCATAGTCGGTTAACTGATTTTTAATTGAAATTTATCTTTCATCAATTTTCAGATATTTTTTAATGTTATAACCAAAACATTTTTTTTTAATGTGGATGTCATGCATTGGTCTAAAACATTAATATTTCTATAAAATATTTTAAAGGTGTTTTTGAAAATATCTGACATTAAGATTTTTAGTTAGTTGGTGTTAAGCTAACAATGTTCTATTCGTTTGGTCCAATATATATGACGTCTTGTTAAAATCTTATCTTTTTTAAAATTCAACATTTGAATTTCTCACGACGCCAGTTTAACAAGCACAGCCATTCTCCAAAGTCAATATTTACTTTTCTTCGTTCTTCACTCACGGACAACCGAATAATTTAGCAAATTTTTCAACAAGAAACGATTTATTTTAGAATGGGTTTGCTCCCATGTAGTCAATAAATCAAATTCGAAGCTTGGTCAACTTGTCATGAAAATGCAACAAATATGTTTTTTTTTCTAAAATATTAATATACATCATCTATCCATCAAATATTGTCATTAAAATCATATTGTATAGAAAACTAACGGATGTTTCAGATAAACATTCCCTGAAATAAACTTAAGACATCGTAGAAAATAGAGATACTTTTTCCGAAAAGTTGATGAAGCATTTTGAAATAATAAGCCATTATCTACATAAATAAATACTGAAGTAAAATATAACCTGTTATAAAAACTGGAATTAAATACAAAAAAAAAAAAAAAATGTTTTTATTTCAAATGCAGTCATTTTGTGAAATCTTCCTGGAAGAAAATGATTCCATAATTAGGACGTATCTAAACTTCTCTAGGCGTGTACTGGCGATACCCTTGTGTAGCGATAGTTGACGCCCATATATTTAGAGTAACGATGAACATGTTTAACTCCCACAAACACAATTAAAGGGCCCGGCCCCTTTGTATTACAGCTTGCAAAGGCACGTGGGACCTTCAAAAACTCAATTAAACGAACCGTCCCTTTTGTTGCACAAGCTCCAACGCTTCAAATACTGCATGTTATTAGTTGTCCATGCAAAGCGTTCGCGAGCTCGTTAGGGACGTTAAAGTTTCGTTATGCACGTGCATTCTTAGATACGGTGATGTTAACTAAGTAACACTTCATCATGATTTGCGACCCCGTTTTAATTAAAGAACATGCAGTTCATTAGCTCCCTGTATAAAACTACGATAGTACATTTTATCACTTAACCACAATATCTATGTGAGTTTCTGTTTAAACATTATCTTATCCAGTTTGTACGAGAATTAGAGCATTTTGTATACGGGAATATGAGGAGACACTACTAATGCTAATCCGTTTCCACAAGACGTGCATGTATAGTCACAAGACCTTTATAATTTTGTCCCGATAGTAACTTGTACTTGAGGTAACACAATGTCATTTTCATTCATAATATCTAGACAGTTTGGTTTGTTTTTGTGTAACGTCCTATTAACAGCCAGGGTCATTTAAGGACGTGTCAGGTTTTGGAGATGGAGGAAAGCCGGAGTACCCGGAGAAAAACCACCGGCCTACGGTCAGTACCTTGCAACTGCCCCTCGTAGATTTCGAACTCGCGACCCAGAGGTGGAGGGCTAGTGATAAAGTGTCGGGGCACCTTAACCACTCGGCCACCGCGGCCCTAAAATAATGTTACGGACTTTGAGATATATATATATATATATATCCATATAGTTTTACAAGAGATAATTACAAAGTGCTAACACTATGCAAAAATTGTTTTGTGTGATTGTTGATAGCGAAATATTCATAATACGTTATATGTACGTGTACAATTCACTATACATGTTTAATATTCATATACCATCTGCCTGTCCGTTATCTTTTACAGAGTATTCTCATTTCACATACAAATATCCTTCTTTCTTTCTCTCTCTCTCTCTTCCTCTATCCTTTCCTTTCTTTTCCTTTTCTTCTCTGTTTAAGATACTATAATAGAATTATTATATGCTGTTTATCATTAGGCCATAGCTAAGTTTTGTATATGTATAATTGTATTACGGAGAGGACATTGATAATCTATATATATAATTGTATTACGGAGAGGACATTGATAAGTTGTGATTACTTGCGTCCAATCCTTTTGTGTATTGTTTGCAATAAAATTGATTAAAATTCAAAAAGGTGAATTTAAAAAAATGAAATAAAACCAAAAACAACATGACAAAACGAACAAATAAACAAAACAATGAGTTTATTGATAATTATCAGTTCAGCAAAAAAACGGTTTTAGATTTAACATCCTCGCAACAGAGAAACCATCCTCGAGTCTGGAGGAGGCCCCACCAATAGTCGCCTCCTACGACATGCAGTGTGATACAACAGGTGTATTCTAATGAAAGTGCAAAAATGCAGCACTAACAGGCTTAAGTCATTGGTAACGAGCGATGATATGAAACATCTCCTGATAATCGTCTACAAAATGTATACACAACGCAAAACAATTCACAAACATTCAAAAACGGCAAACAATAGTCATAACTCAATGCCAATCTCTTGTTTTGTCAGGCCTTTTGTTTTATGCCAATTACTCATGGCGGCATGTAATATCTATTGACCTATCGTATTAATCTCATGTGTTTGCATTACGTAATACCGGAAGTAAGGATTAAGACAAATTTTTACTGTATTTTGATTGGTTGTTAGGATCCCCACTAGATGAACCCGGGTTGTTCATATAATAGTTATTCCTTTTTACAAAACTACATTATTTGTATTTTTTGTGCTCAAAACTGAAATCGAAAGGTTAAAATAAAATGAATTAAAAACGAAATATAGAATGCGTAAATACAGCTAATTTGAATAATATGGTCTATCCCGAAAGTTTGCCTTTTAGATATGTCTTGATAAGGAAAAAATATTTGCACTGAAATGGCCGTATTATGCATTCTAGACAACATTTAAAACATAATAATCCTCGGTATCATATTTAAAAGTAACATTTTTGACACGCATGTAAACTTTCTGATATATTTTCTCTTGAAAAGTCGCACGTGTGTGCTGCACAGCACGTAAGCCTACGTTGAAGACCGGAGGATTTTAACTAAAGGGGTATAAATCAGGTCTGTCAACGGCTTGGTTTAATATGTAAACCTATAAAACTTTATCGCTGGGCTGACAACACCCTCTCCCTTCAATTCCCACTTTCCTGCAGCTCCCCCTCCCGCAGCCATATACACCACAGCATCAGTCTACTCTAAAACCGTGAAGCACTGCGAGTTGGCAACCAGGGCCGTGCTGGACTCATTTGATTTCCTATGAAAGTGCCTCACGTTATACACACAGCGAAGGATCTAACGAAACACGCACATCTCTACTTTCGGTTTTAATGTATTTTACAATTAACCGACCCATTATTTCAGATTTACGCCACAAATTTCTCTTTCATCCGAAAAGTAAAACCATCCGTTCTCTCGGCGCTGTAACTACGCCTAATCATCGCGTGTTGCTATTACTTTATTTCGAGATAAATTTGACAAAGGGGAACATAAATATGTAACGATTTCGTTTCGTTTTTTTCTTTTAGTAGATAACCATTCCTAATAATATATGCACTCTATGCTCTCATTTAAACCGCGCCAATATTCTCCTGAAACTCTTTCGCACTTTTTACATTCGTTCTGAACGCTGTATGATGCACATTTCACATGTAAAACATCTGTAAGCATTTGTACAGGTATTGTTTTTTTTACAAACATGACATAGATATGTTTTCCCCAACTAAACTGATGTAGCGATACAGTAAATAGATGTTATTTACAAGCAAACGGCAAACGCTGATAGGTATAATTTTCGGAACAACCCATCGTCTTCACAACCTAACAGAATATCATTTATGTTATTTATAACATATTTATTTAAGTGGGAAAACAGAAGTAATATTAATATGTATTGTTTTTCTGTGTTTTTCTCTTTGGTAAAAAGAGTAAATAGTGGTAATGCATTTTGTGTGTAGCAATATTGCAATTTTCTGATGCGTGTTTCAAACCCACCTAAACGTGCTCGTGTTGTTTTTTGTCATTTCTTTTTATTTCCGGAAAATTAATTGATTATATGAGGAACGAGCTGTCAGAGTTGGTTGTCATCGTAACGCAGTTCGTACGTGGTTACCTCGGACAATACTGACTTTCTGACGGAGTAAAGAATGTATACCTTACCATTAAGAACATTAATAATTAATGCCAAGATATTTCTTCCGATTCCAACAATGTACCGTCGAGTGTTTCTTTAATGCATTTTGCTCAGGAGACTTATGAGAGCCCCAATAATGAGGCTAACTCATCCCAGTGCATATTGGCCATAGGAGGCGACAAAAAGTGGGTCCCTGCCCAATAGGATTTCTGCTTGTGATACATTAAATAGACCAAAATTTACTTGTTAACCATATTGCAACACTTTGGATCTATATTACATCTTTATTCTTTCTACGTTTGATCCTTCTTTCCTACTCTGTTGTTTCCTAATACACATTGAAACTGGTTCCTCAGATGACCCTGGCTGTTGGTGTCTCTATGACACCAGTCCTCATATGACCCTGGCTGTTGGTGTCTCATTTATACCCGTCCTCATATGACCTTGGCTGTTGGTGTCTCTATGACACCAGTCCTCATATTACCCTGACTGTTGGCGTCTCCATGACACCAGTCCTCATATGACCCTGACTGTTGGCGTCTCCATGACACCAGTCCTCATATGACCCTGACTGTTGGCGTCTCCATGACACCAGTCCTCATATGACCCTGACTGTTGTTGTCTCGATGATACCAGTCCTCATATGACCCTGGCTGTTGATGTCTATGACACCAGTCCTCATATGACCCTGGCTGTTGGTGTCTCTATGACACCAGTCCTCATATGACCCTGGCTGTTGGTGTCTCCATGACACGTGTCCTCATATGACCCTGGCTGTTGGTGTCTCTATGAAACCAGTCCTCATATGACCCTGGCTGTTGGTGTCTCCATGACACCAGTCCTCATATGACCCTGGCTGTTGGTGTCTCATTTATACCAGTCCTCATATGGCCCTGGCGGTTGGTGTCTCTATGACACGTGTCCTCGTATGACCATTGCTACCCATCCTTATATGAACATGTTATCTAGGAAGTTTAACCTCGTACATCAACACCATTACTACACTTTACGTTGGCGTTATAGTTAACTTAAACAATACAAACCAAAACCAAACCCACGCAGGGGAGGCCGTCCTTAAATGACCATAACTATTGGTAGGGCGTTATACAATACAAACCAAACCAAACCCACACAGGGGAGGCTGTCCTTAAATAACCATAACTATTGGTAGGGCGTTATACAATACAAACCATAGTATTCGAACGGCAGTTATGGAGAAGAACGACAAGACTAGGAGTCAGAAGAAAGAAACCAGAGGAAGCATAAGGTCACACAAAATTAAGTCTTTCATTAATGCAATAAATATTTAGAAAATGAAATATAATCCACTCTAAATCTATAGATTCTGATAGAGTCTGTAGTGTATCCCAAAGTGACATTTCGGCACCCGTAAATTTTGGTTTGTATTGTCCTGATAATTTTTTTTAGATAACTTTGCTGTCTGGGACGTTGGTCAATTTGACTTGTTACAGGATATTTGGAGAGTTCTCCAGACTTTATACACAATATATTTATTATATTTATGATCATTTCATGGACGATAATGCATTATGTATTTATGTAATATCGTCCATCTGTTCCTATACGATGTATCCTTATAAAATCATTACGGGGCGAAACGTCCATTAACATTTCGGCATTTGCACGCGCGAGATATTTTCAAATGTCTTTGGCCATTGGTCACTAGCGTTCCATAATAGAACATGGCGTTGTACATGTCACGCTAGCCACCGCCTTCGGCCCACACCAGCTGACGGGTCCATGATTAACTACCAAAAATACTAGTCTCCAATTGTATTTTCTAATGCTGTTTATATATCATGTGATTGTATTTGTATTATCTGTGTCTTGATAAAGGGGCGGATGGGTGGGCTAGATTAAAATCCGATAACAATGGAATCCCGGGTATTCATTAACGTTCTTTATGGAAGATGGATAAGAACTGATTACCATGTTACAAGTATAGTGCTCCCTTGTTCGTGTATGGTATTTCAGTGTGATCGCACGACAAAAGTGTCCGTAATTATAAGTTACCCAATCATTTCAGTGTGTTAGCACTTTAAAAGTGTTTGTCGGTGGCCCCATCATCTCATTGTAATGATACTATAAGACGTCCGTCAGTAGTCCAATCTATTCATTGTGAAACACTATAAAAACCTCATTTCAGCGTGATGACACTGTAAAAACGTCCGTCAGTGGCTCCATCATTTCAGTGTGATGACACGATAAAGACGTCCGTCAGTTGCTCCATCATTTCAGTGTGATTGATTACATTGTAAAAACGTCCGTCAGTTGCTCCATCATTTCATTGTAATGACCCTATAAAAACGTCCGTCAGAAGTCCCATCATTTCAGTGGGTGGGTTACACTAAACAGACGTCCGTCAATGGCCCCATCATTTCAATGTGATGACACTATAAAAACGCCCGTCAGTGATCCCATCATTTCAGTGTGATGACACTATAAAGGCGTCCGTCAGTGGCCCAATCATTTCAGTGTGATGACACTATAAAGAGGTCCGTCAGTGGCCCCAGCATTTCAGTGTGATGACACTATAAAGACGTCTTTCAGTGGCCCCATCATTTCAGCGTGATAACACTGAAATGATGTCCGTCAGTGGCGCCATATCATTTCAGTGTGATGACACTATCAAGACCACCATCTGTGGCCCAATCATTTCAGTGTGATGACACTATAAAGATGTCGTTAGTGGCCCCATCATTTCAGTGCTATGACACTATCAACACGACCATCTGTGGCCCCATCATTTCAGCGTGATAACACTGTAAAAACGTCCGTCAGTGGCCTCGACATTTCAGTGTGATGACACTATAAAGACGACCCTCAGTGGCCCCATCATTTCAGCGTGATAACACTATAAAAACGTCCGTCAGTGGTCCCATCATTTCAGTTTGATGACACTATAAAAACGGCCTTCAGTGGTCATATCATTTCAGTGTGATGACACTATAAAGACGACCCTCAGTGGCCCCATCATTTCAGCGTGACAACACTATAAAGACGTCCGTCAGTGGCCCTATCATTTCAGTGTGATGACACTAAGTAGACGTCCGTCTGTGGCCTGTCATATCAGTTTGATGACACTATAAAGACGTCCGTCTGTGGCCCAATCATTTCAGTGGGATGACACTATAAAGATGTCCGTCACTGGCCCCATCTTTTCGGTGTGTTAGGCTAGCACTTTAAAAACAACCGTCAGTGGCCCAATCATTTCAGTGTGATGACACTGTAAAAACGTCCACTGAACAAGCAAAACCACTGGTAATCCAACAATCGAAGGCTTTTGTGATTGTTACTGGTTGAAACGCCTAAAGACTTACATCCATTCCCTGTAATAAATCGTTTTAAAAATAAAATCAGACAGCTTTCAATCCATACCATGCTGTCGTAAGTAATATATCAACAGTCTTGATTGTGACAAAAGTAAACCTTTCTATCAAGATGGAAAGACTATCAACGCTTAAACGGTAATTTACCCTGAAACGGTGATCAAACCGTGAATTATATCCATGGCAGCATATGTAAGCATTATGGAAGATGACGTATTGAATCACTCAGTAATGGTTTCTTAAAGTGAAAAATAATTGTTTAGACATCCGACGCGCCTATGTCGATTTCATCAGTTGAGGAGAGCGTTTCGCCGCCATCTTGCCTTGAATCACAAACCACATGATTCACCAACATGAATTTGCTTCGTCGCTTTTCACAATCCAGTGTTATTTGGAACATTATCGTATTGTCTTGAGAACATAAAAAATAGATGCAAAGTGTATGTTTTATATATTATTTTGCATGTTATTTCAAAATTTCAAGTCTCCACGACAGTTAGAGGACGGGTGCTATGGTTGAGACACCAGCAGCAAAGGTCATGTGAGCACTGTGGATACACCAACAGTCAGGGTTAAATTTGAACGGGTGTCAAGGAGATAAAAAAAAAAGTCTTGGTCAGATGAGGTTTGATGTCAAGAAGACACCAAAAGCCACATTCGGAGACACAAGCAGCCAGAGTAATATGAGAACGAGTATTTAGGGGGAGAAGACAAACACCACAGTCGTAGCGAATGGGCGCCAAGGAACCACCATCACACAGGGCCATAATGAGGACGATTGTCAAGGAGACGACAGGGTCATATTAGAACGAATATCAAGGAGACACCAAAGGTCAGAGTCGTATGAGAACGAACACCAAGGAGACACCAAAGGCCAGGGCCATATGAGGACGGAGGTCGAGGAGGACTCAATGGCCAGAGTCATTTTAGGACGGGTGTCGAGGAGGACACAATGGCCAGAGTCATTTGAGGACGGGGGTCGAGGAGGACACAATGGCCAGAGTCATTTTAGGACGGGTGTCGAGGAGGAGACAACGGCCAAAGTCATTTTAGGACGGGTGTCGAGGAGGACATAACGGCCAGAGTCATTTTAGGACGGGTGTCGAGGAGGACACAACGGCCAGAGTCATTTTAGGACGGGTGTCGAGGAGAAGACAACGGCCAAAGTCATTTTAGGACGGGTGTCGAGGAGGACATAACGGCCAGAGTCATTTTAGGACGGGTGACGAGGAGGACACAATGGCCAGAGTCATTTTAGGACGGGTGTCGAGGAGGACACAATGGCCAGAGTCATTTTAGGACGGGTGTCGGGGAAAAGACAACGGCCAAAGTCATTTTAGGACGGGTGTCGAGGAGGACACAATGGCCAGAGTCATTTTAGGACGGGTGTCGAGGAAAAGACAACGGCCAAAGTCATTTTAGGACGGGTGTCGAGGAGGACACAATGGCCAGAGTCATTTTAGGACGGGTGTCGAGGAGGACACAACGGCCAGAGTCATTTGAGGACGGGTGTCGAGGAGGACACAATGGCCAGAGTCATTTTAGGACGGGTGTCGAGGAGGAGACACCAAAAGAGACATGCGAAGTGCAGATGGGATAATAGAAAATATAGAAACTATAAGAAAGTCAAACTGATTTATAAATAGCTTTAAGTGTTAGATAAAGGAAGGAAGATTGAGGAAATAGGACGATAAAAAACAAAACTTGTGTATTATGGTTAAGGAGAGAAAGGTTTGTTTAACATCAGAAATTAGGAATAAGGTGTAAAAATGAGGAATAATGGACTTTGAGCCTTTTTGTTTGCAAAACATGTATAAATCGATACCTTTAGCAAAATCTGCCGAAAACGCAACATGAAACATCCTTCACAAACCGCATTGTGTTTAGATTGCTTTATTCATACTATTGTTCATTTTTGTACCTTCTAATTATCAACATGAAGTATGTGCTTGTGTATATTTATGACGTATGTCTGGATGTGTACATTTGTATTCTACTATACTGTATCCTATCACAACCCACCCACCCCCACCCCCATCTTACCCCCCCCCCCCCCCCCTTATCTTACCCCCCCCCCATCTTAACCCTATCTTACCCCCACCCCCCCCCCCCCCCCCCCCCCCATCTTACCACCCCCCCCCCCTTCCCCCCCCCCCCCCCCCCTCCCCCCTCTCCTCTAATCCCTGGTCTCTTACATAGTGGCGTGGCTTTGGCTTTGTTACGTGACTTAGATTTGTACATTCTCTTAGAGTAACTGAAGGGAATGCAAGAAAAAGAAAGAGGAAATCCTCATTACATGTTTAATGAATATACAGCACACAAATTCCCTGTAAAAATATCTCTAAACTTAACTCAACTTAATCTGAAGTATACAATTAGAACATGAAAGCTATCTTATAGTCCTTAATTTTCGGATTACCATAACGAATGTCCGATGGCTCGGCATTGTCATGCATGTCTGTGAATTTATCTTTTTATTATGTTTCGTTATACGGTATATAAATATAGGTTATTCAATTATTCAAAAGTCCTCATTCTGCAAATTGGTATTACATAAAAGATCATGCTCAGGTAAAATTGATTCCAACTTGGTTGATCAATTCTATATTATATCAATACAAATTAATATCTATACATATAGTTAAGTATACATTATATGACAATTAAACGTCATATACAGCTATTCACTTTTATTAAGGTCGATGTTTATAGTTTTAACCAGAGGAAATAATAACCGAAAACTAAGCTTATAAACAATTTAAATAACGGGATAATATATTCGATTCCTTATTGATCAGTTAATAAAAAATTAACAGATTTGGTTTAATATGATTATCTTTGTTCGTTTCCATGGAGATCGGGTTGATTCTTCAGAAGGCCGTGTTCAGGGTCGAACTGCCCATACATCTTTGCTTATACATGTACATTTTTTTGCGTACATGTACATTTTTTTTGCGTACATGTACATTTTTTTTGCGTACATGTACATGCGTTCATATAACGTTTTTAGTTTAGTTTAGTTTATTTCCGAATGTAGCACAACATATAGGAATCACATAATACATAAACGTACATTACAATTAATTTGAACAAGATGGCGGAGAACACAACCGATATTATTATAATTTATACCATTACACACATGTATATAACACACTCCCTAAAGCAAGCAAAATAACGAAACTTGACAAATACTATCTAACGCAAAATTCAGTTATTGAGTAGAGATATTCTTTTGGACGAAGCATGCATTAGATATTTATTGAAATTTCTTAAAGTTTTAACATTTTCCCTTGCATATAATTCAGTTAACTTGAATACAGAAGGGCGGCGATAAAAATACGGCTTGATGTACACACTTCTCAACTCTGAATAAACTGGACATAATAATATAAAATGAGTTTCATCTTCAACTTCCCTTCTATTACATAATACACACAGTCTTTGGGCTCTGGGAATACCTTGGTATCTACCAGTTTCAACACTTGAATCGTGTGCTTGTATCCTATACTTAGTAAGTACATTTCTGAATTTAAAAGACTTCGTGAGATACAACTGCAATTCAAATCGATCTACAATATGCTGATACCAAATGCATTTAGAAGAATTTTCGAAATTGTTTCTCAACTCTTGTACATGTTTTGGATCGCTTGGCTGGTTATTTCAATATAAAATGTCAATTTCAATTTCTTTATTAACTATGTCGAACGGGTGTTGCATCCAACTTCTATTTCTTATTATTCTCAACTAAACATAAAAACAACTTCCGGTGATTGACGGACACAAATTATATACGTGTAATACAATACACTAATACTGTTTTATAATGAATAATATGATATATACATAACACTTGTTGGTTCTATGAGAGGAAAATATACAGTCAATCAGAGAAAAAAAGTTTTCATATCCCGAGAGTGAGTCGACAGGATACTTTTTATTTCTTGATGTTTCTCACAAACATTTGCTATATGATATAGCATAACTTTAAACAATTATATACAATGTACATAAATATGTATAAATGTGTATGATGCAGCATAACTTTAAAAAATATGTACATATGTATATATAATAGCATAGCTTTAAACAAATATGTACATACATATGTATAAATGTATATAATATAACATATAGCTTTAAACAAATATGTAAAAACATATGTTTAGATGTATATAATATAGCATAACTTTAAACAAATATGTACATACATATGTATAAATGTATTATCAATTAATCATTTTTTCACAAAACAAGTGTAATCAGCCGTTGGTTAAATGTATTTTATAGTTAAGAATTGAAAACAAGCAAGTTACAAAATACAGCACTCTTACTTTGAGAATATGTAAAAAAACATGTAGTTATCATAAAAAGTAAAAGAAATTCATTTACTAATTTTTATCAATTCAGTGGGTGTTTGAATAGAGGATGGGAACTATTTGAGGGGAGGGACTCGCTGATGTGCCTCGCCACAAGGCTGCTATATATTGAGGTTCTCACCTAATTCACCGATTACGCTGATGGTTAAACATAAAAGCAACTTGCATAATTTTCCATCCATTTACTTCTGACGAGTAACTCGAATCATCTGGAATATGATGTGAGCGAGGGGAATTAATTAACAGTATTACAGTATTTATTCACATGAAAGAGAAGCTTCTGTTTTGTCTTTATGCCCTTTATACAATTTTATTTAATAAAAACAGTATATAACGGCTGGCTGCATGTTCCTGTTATTTGTACACCAAAAGAAAAACTTTTTCTTAAGTATCAATTTTCACCGAAATTTCATTTATTGAAGTGGAAAAAAATATAAAACTAACACATGTGTTAATATTTATGTAAATAATTACGTTTTCTAAAATTTAAATTTATGTTAAGTTTCCAAAACTTGTTGATATAATAGCACTAAATGGGACATCTTACAAATCCCCAGTAACGTGCCACTGACATAAGGCCTAAAGACTACCATCCAATTAAATGAATTTAGAGTCATTTTATACACTACTAAAGTCTTAGTTTTCATCTTTATGTAAACTTCTCCTCGCCACGCACAAACTAACAGCCGGTTTGTATCAGTACAATCAAAGGTTATCAGGAGGAGTGGGCGTCGCCCCATCGCCTTTAGAAGTCAATCATAGCACGCAGCTTGAAGCGTGCCGGTGATAGGATGGTTATACTAATAAACGGGACAATAGACGGGACGGTCGGAGGCGGATCCGGGGCGATTTTAATGTATACCTTTGCTGGGTGTGGGACACTCTCCCCGCGTGTTACAAGACAGCTTGAGTGGGAAGGTGTGTACTCGACAGTAGTACTCACTAGTGAAACAATATGGCAGCCTCTGTCATTGGGGTAAGTACAGTTTTTTTGTTTACTCTAATCAAAAATAAATATAGTGTAGTTACTGTAGCGAAAACATACAAATACAGACCCATGCCTTCATGCCGGCTTTAACGTTAAATTTTGTAAACAATCTTGTCACGGATGGTAAACAAATACAGATTTTTCTTCACCCAAAAAAAAAATGTTGTGGGTTTTGCCCCATTCGGAGAAAGCGTGGTGAGGTATATTAACAGCCGTGTACGGCAGTTTGTTTAGAGGCATATTTGACAGAAAATACTCTCTACGTTTCAAGATCTACTTAAGCTGCTCTTCAGTGAAGCTAAGAGCCTGAAGTGGATGGTTACACCATCTCACTAAGACTATTTATATAAACGTAGGAGGATCGAGATATCGCAGTGATATATTTGTTTTTGTGGGAGATTAGGAGAACAATCAATTCACTTTAATGAGCGCCAACACTTTATTTTCTTGTTTACGTTATATGTTATCGATTCTCAGTTAATTAAAAAGCATGAGTGTCTTCTTAAAACAAATTGTCGAGGTACATATTTAATATTTAAAGGACAACATCGTTCATAATGCATTAAACATTTTCTTTCGCCTGAGAACAATGACTTTGCTGGTAACTTAACTCATGTCTTATCGCGGAAGTACGTAATGGACGGACAAACGCATGGCAATAGAAATCATAATCCATTTTAATTATTTCTACGCTTTATTTTAAAAAAGATCATGAAATTTGGTCAAATACAAAAGTTGTGCATTTCATAGAATACATAATGTATATAAAAATATTCAAAATATCTATAGAGATGGCGATACTAATTATTGAAACTAATCTTGAGTTTCGATAATTTAGTTGTCGATTTTGAATTAAAATGTAGCTTAGACATAGCTCGGCAGATATCATCCATACAGAATAAAGTTATGCTGTGCATTTCTCTAATAAAATTAAAGAAATATTGTTTACATCATTTTGTAAACCTCTACCCAGTGTTAATCCTGTAAATTGTATATATTTATTTGATTTTGATACAAACATATCTTATTGCCTTTTCTTAGCAATGGGATTGGGCAAAAGTTATACAACTTATTCAAAACCCTAGATTTATTTACATCAGTATTTAGTGATATAATATAAAATAACATGGAGTTTTTCTTGACCACATTTCGGCTCTGATCCAACTACACTTAGCTATTTATGAACAGGATACCATTTTGATTAATACTCCGATTTAAGTGAAAAAATGCATTTTAAAATTATTTTATCGAAACACAAATATTTAAATACATCAATGGTTTATCGGCCGTGTATTTCTGTATTGATCATTTTCATGTGTGTGGAACAAATATTCATGAACTTTCCTGAATGCCTCAACTGAAGATACTGCCGCTTTAACGCAACGTTTTGAAAACCAACCTAAAGCCACACATGTTTAATGCGTATGTGTGTTTTGAGAAATATTCGTTTGGGGTCCGAGATGGATAGATGTTTATATAGAAAGTATTTGTAAACAATTTTTAGCGTGCCTTATTCAAAGTCACCGGAATATTTTCTTAAGTTTGAAGTGTAGTTCAAACGGAGGAACGACATACAGAATTACACCTGTTCAAGCCTACTGATCTCGTGAGCACGAGCATTGCCCGAATTACGACGAACCACAATTATTTACTTGAACCATGTATATTTCATCTAAAGCATACCTCTCTTTAAATGTGAATAGTTATTCCGACTGGAGGTGATTCCGTCTAAAGCAAGTATTTATTTATTGCAAAATTCACCTCAATTATAAAGTATATCGCAGTAGTTTTACACATTCGACAAATTTTGCCAGTGTCTATTTTTTTCGGATTTATAAACACATAACGTGATGATAGAATGAATGCTTAATATATACTAATGATGTTTATTCGTGAAGTATGTAGAAACTTGCGACGTGTCATGTGGGAAAGCGATCCGAGAGGGACGTAATATCGGAGAGGAACTCGACCAAATATAAATAAATTCTTGTGTTTACATAGTATCTTCTTTCCTATAAATCTTTAAAAATCATGTGCAATCACGTAAATATATATATAAAAAAAAAGGAGACTCTATTTTGTTGATCTTCTAAGTCCATTACAGGTAAACAAAACCGTAACATCATCTGTGTGCGCAATGTACCCGTCAAACATTTTAATGACTCTGATGACTAATTTGGTCAGCGTCAATTCAGCGTTTTCGCTCCGCACCTTAACTACTCACCTGTAGTATTACTTGGCCATGAACAGGGTGGTGAACTCTATACCCCTGTTGGGCACACTACCTCAGTCTATCCTCTAGACCGATCTACAATTACGCCCCTGAGGTTATCGAGGGGAGCTACCCTAATTAGGTTCCCTATTGTTGGAAGGTGATAGTGTGGTTGACCCTGCTTCTCCGTTTTCCTTTGTAGCACAAACCAAAATGCCCTATTTAGTCAAAATCAATTTTCTAAGCAGCTCAAAAGTTTAGAACTTGTATATTTTTTCTTTAAATTGTCATTCAAGTTTGATCCCTAAAGAGTTTAATCCTTTGATGTCCTTTGTTGTTTGAAATCTAAGTTGGTGTAAAAATAAAAAGAAGGGCAAATTAGATTTGTGTTGAATCTTACCACACACTCTGCCATTCTCTCCCTCCAAACGGTCTTTGTAAATCAAACCATAATTTATCTTAAATAGTTCTACTCATGAAACAAGTTTAAATAATTGTAAGTCACAAAATGTATAACATCAATGACCAATATAAAGATTTAAAGAAGTATCAAATTTTTTGTTTTGAATAGTTTATTTCTGGATTAAATGAATTCATGAAGTATCTTTTCAGGGCTAAGATTTTTCTTGTCCAAAATTAACCTATCTAATCTTGAAAATTACATTAAATTGTCAAAATCAAACGTATATAATTTTGAGGATTGTTTCTAATAATTTGTATGTAATTTGTCGGTTAAGAAACAATTGAAAATAACACTGCATAATAGTTTTAGAATGAAAAAAAAATGTCCTGATTGAGTTTCTTAAAAAAACCCAGAAAAAACCCTGACAATATAGCACTTCATCCCAAAAATGTGAAACTTCTAAAAGGTTTTTTTTTCTTTTTTAGATTGAGGTATTTCTTGGGAATGTTAACACATCAAAAACATAATTAGACTACGAAATAATGATAAGATGTTAGAACTCAGATAATAAAATTGAAACTGCTTTATAGTGTGGGAGAACAGAAGAGTTCTGAGTTATGGGTGATGAGTAAGACTTGAAATACTAGATTCTGTAAATTAACCTATTTTAATTCTCCTTTGAAACATTTTTTATTTCTCATGTGTGAAGTTCATCATTCGAGATGTATACTACACAAATACAAATATTCATTTAATTTGGTTTTCTATAGGAACGCGTCACGAGAGGAATGATTTCTGCAAAGGCATGAATCATTAATAGAGTTTTACACAGGTATCTTGGTGGGAGATGTACAATACTGAAACATATCAAATGTACGCGCACCTGTTCAACATACCTGTGAGTTACGAGGTAGCTTCTTTAAGGTAAATCGTGAACATATTCATCAGGGTGACAGATGTGTCACCTACAGGTATTCCACAGGTAACCAAACCTGTCCCTATAGAATTGATAAGGTGTAAAAATGTTTGAGATATTTGTAAAGGTCTGGGAGATATTTTTTTCGCAATCTTAATCATTTTGAATATAAACGTCTATACAAATAGACATAGCTTTACCTATATTGACGTGCTCTTTGCAAGAATGTGATAATAAGCATGTTTATGATCTTTTCTCTCTCTGGAAAAATGTTTTCTATAAATCACAAAAAAGAGACTTTTTGAAAGCATGTATATTGGTAGTTTAAATGTTCCGATTTTAGAAGCTTATACACCTGTACAATTTGCTCTATCTCGGATCGGATTAAAATTAACTTTTAAAACGGAACTTCAAGTGTTATCATTGCAAAATATCGTCATTTTTGTCAGATGGCAAATAGAAATGCAGTTTAGTTAACAGCTACATCCCAATACCCAATTCATTATAATAATGACTTGTGAAATGTTTAGAAATTATAAATGTATCTTTTAAGTTGATAATAATTCACGTCTTGTTTATGATGGTTTCGATAAATTAAACCACAATGATACAAAGTTTAATTACAAGATAAATATTAAAAACCTTAAACATGTACTTTTTTCAAGTATCTTTCTTAGGAAATGTTCCCGCCTAGATATGTTTTACGTTAGTATACACGTCATTTCAAATCCTTCTCCTTTCCACATTTAAACAACATTATTATCCCAAATTACGGAATAGAACGCCATCTAATTGATCAGGCCTGTACGATAATTTATAAACCACACTGAACTAGTATATCGGCTATAACACTCAATATCAATTTTATTTTTACTTTGATATATAATGAAAACTTAATTACAAATCGTTAAAAAAATAAACTTTTAGCGTAGAAACTGGATTTCTGAAGCACAGGATTTCGCCATAAAATCTAATCTATAGATTCTAAAATGATGATAAAAAAATGGAAAATTGCTTGGATGTCTATCAAGGTTATTTTTCCTTGGATATAAAGTACATGTTTTACATGCCTGGGTAAAATAAACGACTGTACTACCAGTTGTAATCGAGTACTACTTCAGACATGTATTCGTTAGAAAATAGAAATAATCTAAATGCTGTTTTCCCGTTCATAGTTATGTCCCCTGAAACAATATTATTTCCTTTTGGTTCCGTGAATTATAAGATTTAATCATTAGTCATTTAGAACTTGATTTCTTTCGTCTTTTAGCTGACTAGTATACTACTTTGCAACACAAACATTTTTGAAAAAAACCTACTTTTTTTAAAAATATGATTAAACATATAACTTAAAATGAATAAAAGTAAAAAAGAAGAAGAATAAAACCATTTCATCACAATGACATTTCCAAAGGAAATAGCCTGGTAGTTGTCTTTACCTTAATGAAGTGGTGTTCTGATAAGAACTTAGAGAGATTCACTAGTTTTCTCTTTGATTGATAGCGAATGGATGGATTTCAAATCATTCTACTGTCTCTTTGACCGACACCTGCACAGTATCGACAACACGTGTACTTGTATAGTAGTATGCGTGTACGTAAAACACAGTACAAATTACAAGTGGTGATTGTCAAAGGAATGTGTCGTAATCGTAATTAAGGCATGGGGTTACTTAAACTGTGATCTTAAAACGCGAGCAATTTGTCTCTGTAATCCATTTGAGTACTTCAAGATCAGCTCAGATCGCAGGATCAGTATGGAGGATGAGGTTTATCCAATTTGTCTGAAGTAGCTCCCATCTATCAACAAACATGCTTTAGGCTTCAGAGATATAATCTTCTAGACCACCTGTATTTGTGTATACTTTGTATACAATTAAGTTACACCTGTCTGGGTATGTATGTAATTAACTCTCGCCTGCTCGTGTTTTCATGTATCGATATGTAGCTATCAGATCGATAATAGGACTAAGACCACAATTAAGTACTTCCGGGTTCAGGCCCCACGAATGAAGTCCCCTCAAAAATGTATGTATTTCAGGAAAACAAATCAAATGCCTCTTTGAACTTGATTTCTGTTGATGAATTTAATGTGGATTTATAGTAGAGATGTCAATCTAGGTTTTGTGATGTAAAATAATGATATTGATCATTTATTATGTGCTCCAGGACCCTGTGTGATGAGTCCTGATTTGACCTCTACCCCTGACCCGGATGTATATAATCCACGTTGGTGACACATTTTGACAGCTATCTCCAGAAAATGCTGAACATGCTGGGTTGAAACTTTTATATTTTGCTTCTCAGATGTTGGTCTTGGCCAGGTGAGATGGAAAGTTGCATATGAGATGTTGGGAATTTATTATGAATTTTAATGTTACAATGAAACATATAGCGAAGCTAATTGTGGTCTTAGTCCTAATATGATAGGCCCTGAAATACATGTTTTTATTTGACAAATCCACATTTTTTGGCCGATTCTCTTAAAATTTGACATACTTGTTGACAGTTATATTTGTGATTAGTTAGGAAAGCTATTTTTCAAATTTAACATGAATTTAACTTCAAATTAAATTTTAAAATGATTTTTTATGTTATTTTTTTAGAATTTTTTTATTACTTTTGTATTGTTTTTTATTTAAATATTTGACATGGTCATGTATTCTATAGGGACTGATTGTTAGATTTGAAAATTTAAAACATATTTATTTTAATTTTTTTAATTGATTTGAGGGTATTAGCTATTGTATCCAGAGACACAACATTCCCGACCACCGCCACGGGGAGGCTCCCTCTTTAGGTAGTCATATATATTTGTATATGTAACTTTTTTGTTGTTGTTACACATTTGTTTTTGAATTTTGAATTCAATGTCTTATTTTCAGGTTTCCCACTGTATCTTAAACAGTTTGTTTTGGCTTCTCAACATAGATGATCCTGAAGCTGATTGTCTCCCCTGCATTTGCTGGATCTAGCTGTCCTCTCCTGTAGTTAGACTTCCGAGCAGACTTGGACCTCTCGCATGATCTTGGTGCTGTTCTACTGGTAGCGATAGAGTTCTCTTTTTCATTTTAGGTTTATACTTTGCTGTATAGTTCTCTGAGCTCAGTTGAACCAGCTTATGCTTCACTTCCCTCCACCCCTCTTCTCTGCCTATGGGTGGACAGCATAACAGTAATTGTAAACAAGTGCTGGCTAGTGTGTCTATTGGTGGTAACTCACTGTGGTTGGTCACTGCAAGTCTTTATTGTTGCATTTAGATTATTTCATGTCCTTATGAGACCTGATTAATGCTTTGAAACAGTTATGATATCAGTCTGATAACAAAATTAAAATATTTTGAAGCAAAATTTTAAATTCTTTAAAAATTAAAGTTAAAATTTGAAATTGGAAGCAAACTATATATAGTTATATGCAGTGGATATCAAAGTTTCTAAAACAGTTTACAGAATTGAAATATCTCAATTATTGAAAAAACTGTTTCATTTTATCTATCACATGATATCAGAAATATACATAGTAGCTGTGTGTAGAATTGTGTCTTGATTTTCAGTGTCAATAGGGTGTTTTTAGATCTCTGTAATTCCTGTTGTATGTGTCATAGAGTAATTCTGTTTTCACAGCATGATTTCAAATAGCTCAAAGTTTATGAAAATAATTATTTTAAGTTTTTGATAAAAATAGTGTCCTATAATAGGACTAAGACCACAATTAAGTACTTCCGGGTTCAGGCCCCACGAATGAAGTCCCCTCAAAAATGTATGTATTTCAGGAAAACAAATCAAATGCCTCTTTGAACTTGATTTCTGTTGATGAATTTAATGTGGATTTATAGTAGAGATGTCAATCTAGGTTTTGTGATGTAAAATAATGATATTGATCATTTATTATGTGCTCCAGGACCCTGTGTGATGAGTCCTGATTTGACCTCTACCCCTGACCCGGATGTATATAATCCACGTTGGTGACACATTTTGACAGCTATCTCCAGAAAATGCTGAACATGCTGGGTTGAAACTTTTATATTTTGCTTCTCAGATGTTGGTCTTGGCCAGGTGAGATGGAAAGTTGCATATGAGATGTTGGGAATTTATTATGAATTTTAATGTTACAATGAAACATATAGCGAAGCTAATTGTGGTCTTAGTCCATATGAAGCATTCCCGCGGGCTTACAACCGCCCGCCATTGTTATTTATCTCAAATTCACGCCTATCGCGAGACTTCATTTTCTGCTGAATTACACTTCCGCCTTAGGCACATGCTACCCACGTGTGGCGACCAGCTTTTCTTTCCCGAAGGAAAGGTTTAACCAGATTTGATTTTTATCTGCTCAAAGATGATAAACCACAAATAAATTTAGTTTTTCAGTTCGGTGATATGATTACGCCTCTATCAAGGGGGAACGCCCCATTTCCCGAGGGTAAAACGCTTCAAACGTGGAATACGATACATGTGATTGTATATCCTTACATATGATAAATATGAAATGCAAATTGAATTCCTCTTTAAAATTACAAAGTAAATGACGACACAAAATATGTATATCTGTAACCATTTAATATGCTAAAATGTCCCCGAAATGAAGTGTGTGTATACCAATTCACTGAAATGGATCTCTTGACTAAAGCGTATGCTTTTAACATCAAAGGAGAAAGCGATAGGAAAACATATTCAACTTGATAAAGAATACGTAACAGAATCACAATGTCTTGTATCTCGCTGTGTTTGCACTGAATTGCCTTTACAAACGGGAATAATTTATGTGTATGGAACAGTTTTAGTCAACCCCTTTTGACTTAAAGATCCAAGTATTTATAAATAATTAGCATTTTTGGGAATCATCTTTCTCAACACTTTATATCTTCTTTCTGCAGAAATTTATTACACTCATAACTAAAACGAGCGTAATTGCTGACAACGATGACCATTTTGGCTTTTCCGGAATGATCGTATCAATGACTAAACGTTGGTTCTGGGATTTATCATCGCCCTGTGCCGATGTGACCGACTCGGTTTTGGGCTATCACTCGCTATTACACTTGACAGTGACTGTAAAAACGGATGATGTTAAACGTGCTGAGATGTCAAAGGTCAAATACAACCGATATAATTTAATTCCTAATCAGACGTCGACGAAAATTGTCCCGATAAGAACTCTCTTGTTCCGGAGTTAAATTCTGATACTAGTAAGGATCACATTTCCCGCGGTAAGTGCTCGATTGCACCCGAAGCTGATAAGCTGTCAAGATCTTTCCAATGGTAGTTCTCGTTCATAGACGGCGAAGTCGGGCACGTCCCAATGTATTATATAAAAGTGAAACAGGCCTTATTAAAGCGTAATCGACATTTCGTTTAATATGCCTTTTTCTTCGTTTCAGAAAAAAACTGATAATGAAATTCTTGTACATGGATTTACACATACAAAATACATAATATGAAAAAAATATTAGATTTCAAATGCAAAGAATGTTGGAACAGATATCGAACTCCTTTGGCAAAATAAAAATCAAATTAAATTCACAAAGTGTACAAATGTCCAGCCAAGAAAAAAATCAGAAATTAAAATAGTTATTTTGGAGACAATATTAAAATCCATCAACATCTGTTATGTAATATTCAATAAGATTTATTATTTTAACTAAATTTATTATATTGAAGGTGCTTATAAAAATTGAAAGACAGAATTTAAAAACATGTCTCGACCTTTTGATCAACGTTTCAAATGTTACAGAGAAATTTCATTGCATTGCAACATACATCTGCTTCTATGGAGACCTGTAAAATAAATAAAAGGTATTACATATGTAAGCATTCTTGTGAACGAACACAAGACTTCTAATGCATTCAGCAGCGGATGGGTCTTGCGGATGATTTTTATTAGTGTCCTTTGATACCAATTTGTAATATGGACACCAATAAGGAATACTTTGAAAGTAACTAGATCAAAAATAGGTTCATATTTTTTGTATAAAATGAAATAATTGTCCTGGCTCATTTCTAAAATATTTAATAAAATCCGACAAGAATAGGTTTTATCCGCGTAGCTGAGAATATTTGAAAATATTATTCTTCAACGACAGATAAGCGGTACTATATGTCAACAAATTCGACTATACGGCCGTAATATTGGTTTTCATGGTTGGGGCATACAGATTGTCAATAAAATATCAAATATGTTTCTCTAACTCATATTAAATTGAATTATTATAAAAAGTCCTCTCGGATTAGGGCGTTAAAATGAAAGGATCTCTTTTGAAAAAACCGATAAATTTTCTCTTTACCGCTGGCTTTGTAAACACTTGCAGGGCCATGTTTCACACTTCGTGAGCAACAAAGGGGCTTCTTTCTGTACCGACCAGAGCTCTGTAAGGGGTGCTCAGGTACAATATACTCCAGAAGAGTTGAAAAAATGTTCAGGGACAAAATATATTGAGTTTTGTTCATAGTTGGACAATAAACCACTAGGGCAGGTCTGTATGGTAGACAGTGGTTGCTTACAGGTTTTCGTCGGCACAGCAAGGTGCCCGATCTACGCCAATGTAGGTTAAAGGTCAAGCCTTATATAGACCGCTATTGCGGCTATAGGGATACTTTTCCATTGACAGCTACTGGGAGATTTTCTCGTTGACTTGCACAAATTTTGTTTTCTGTTGAGAAGAGGATGAAAGGGGTGTCATCCTGATTGAGAACTCTTTTTCAACATTTCTTTAACACTCACCTAGGGTAGTGTAATTATCTTTTGATGTGGCTGTGAATCCGATTAAAACTCGTCTAAATCTTGTTTCATACTGCAGTGCCGAACATTTCACACAAATACACAGGTCAACAATCTTTCATTGAGAAATGCCGTGTAATTTACATGAACAGACAATACTATCCCGGTCTTGTCGAATTCGTATACAGCAAGGGGGTCCCACTCATTCGTAAACCGTCGGGTCGGTTACTGTTGGTATATTTCAGGTTTATAAACTCTGATATCCACATCATTTGTGGTCACTTAGCCGAATATGATGACGTTTATTGGATTATGAATACTTAAATTTCTGATTTTCTGGATTTTATCAGAGTTGACTGGTGCTCAGTTAATGTCTGCGGTAAACCGCTACATATTATCTGACTATCTTCGTATTTTCAGCTTTGAGTCATTTTAGGATCTTCTTCAAACTGTGACGCAGTTATGGATGCATTTCATTCAAGCCCATCGCTTTACAATAACAGAACCTCTTGTGCAGTTCATAAATATTCCATTCATAAACCGATAAAACCCAAAATATTTCTATTTTGACCAATTTTTATGATCCCAATTTAAATGTCTGACAAAGCACTATGAATGTACCCTGGTATATAATATTAATAGAGAGGAAATATTCACGATATATTCACCATTTAATATTATGTTATGTGTACTTCAAATTTTTCAAGAGCTAAGATAATTGCGTATTATATAGAATTTTCCATTCTTATTTCACAATTTAATCTGGATTTCGTTTCGTTTATTTGAAATATTTCATAATATATGAATACAATGCAGTATATGAACGAGCAATAGGTGGCGTAGATTATGAGTTCGAGTCCCAGTCAGTGCACGAGTAAAATGTCCTCCTTCGTCATTTATGTTTGAATATTATATATAGATACACTTAAGAACCTTAAATGCCAGAGATGGGTCTATATGTTTTTGTTTGTGATGACATAACAAGCATAGGCAAGGTATGCAAACCCCGAGAAACGTAGCAATATTGAAATGAATGAGTCAAAATGAAACTATCAGAGAGGCGTAAGAGGGCGTGGTCTTGGTGTTAGGGGCGTGGCTTAGGTGTGAGAAGGCGTGGTTGGAACTTCTAAAATAGGAACGATCCAATTAAGATCACACAATTACATTTTGTTCAATAAAATTGAACCGAAATTATATCGATTATCAGCTGTAGGCTAACGTAAACATTATATGTAAGGGACCTCTTTTCTATCTGATATTATACAAGCGTTCTTTGCAAAATTTAATAATAATTAATTTGAAAAATATGAGCCAGAAATCAATAATCAATTCGCTGGTTGTTGTTTTGAATCAAAGGAGCTTGTAGCTCCACTTCACCAGACTTTGCTTAAATTGGTAATTACCAATATGCTAACATTTTGATATCGATCTTATTGTCCTAATTATGACTTCGTCATATTCTGACGTCATGCTTTGGTTTATTTATTCATGCAAGTATGAAGGTATTGATGTAACATGTAACACGAGTTTCACATGAAGAATATTAATGTGAATATTTAATAGTTTCGTTCAATTAAATATGATCTGATACATGTTGATATAATTGCACTTCTTCTATAAACATTTCCAAAAGTTCCAATTTCTATGAATTTATACTGTTTGGACTTCCTGGCTATAAGACATACATTATCATACATTGATTAACCTTCAAATCTTGAAAATCTAATACTCCAGGGCTTATGTTCACCTTCGCTCTGTGCACCATAATTGAAGGCACACAACTAGCTGTTTGATTGTATCACGGGGAAAACAATGACCGATCGCTCAACTGATGTATTTCTTTTAAAGTGGAGCGACCGTCCAGTTCATATCCTGTCAATTTAACGATACTGCGACTTCGAGACTGATTTTGTTCACCAAAAGTTCGCACTTGTCTGTTTTGTATCCACGAGGTGGCGGTAACTGAGCCTTCAATTTTGTCTTGGTATATCCCAGGGGTACAGAGAACGAAAGTGAACGTAACCCTGGAGTATCGATGATGAGCATAGAATGGTTTTGAATATGATTTGATTCAGAAGTGATTTAATTTTCTCAGAACTTATATTCTATATTATCTTTTCTTCTTGCAGGAATCACACCACATAGGGGGCGCTCCATTAGCAATGCTGGCAGCTCAGTGTAGTAAACTAACAGACAGATGTCCCTCTCCCCTCGCAGAATCTTATATCGCCAAAGGTTTCCATCCCTGGAAACGACAACTCACAGCCGTCACCGCACCGGAAGCTGTCGCTCTCTCGTCCCAACGCCTGTCCGGGCTCAACGGGACGGTTTCCTTTCCGTCCGCTGGTTTGTCATACGGGCGTACTGGCGGGATGGTATCTTATCCTAATACGTCCTCAGCAGATTGGCTCCATCCCTCACAATACAACAACGACACGCCCTCCCCAACATACCCGTCAAAGGTACATCATTCGGATTGTATGAGCGCCTCCGTGTTGGGGAATGTATACTCTCGTTTACCTCACGTTAATAGTCACGCGGCTTACGAGTCTTGGTCGCTGAATATGAACATTACACATACAAGTCTTAAGGGCGAAACACCTCAAAGTTCTAATCCAGCCTCGTCTTGGTGGGATGTGCACACGACACCAAGCAACTGGTACTCGGAGTATTCCGGAGCCTCATCTTCGCTGCCACCACAAATTCCGTCCGGATATACTTCACCGGAATATCCACTCTCACACGGACTGCCATCGCCATCAGGCTCATACATAGGGGGGAATCAGCAACTCTTGCAGGACACTTATAAATCTATGTTATCCAGTCAAACAGACATTAGTGCCTCGTCTGGAAACCCATTTCTTTCTCGTCCAGTTCTATCGAATGTGCCTCAAACGAAAGCCCAAAGACGCTTAAGCGGTAGGGCAACATGTGATTGCCCTAACTGCCAAGAGGCTGAGAGACTCGGGCCAGCTGGTGCACATTTAAGGAAGAAAAACATTCATACGTGTCATATACCCGGGTGTGGAAAAGTGTACGGGAAAACGTCACATTTGAAAGCACATCTGCGTTGGCATACAGGAGAAAGGCCTTTTGTTTGTAACTGGTTATTCTGTGGAAAACGATTCACACGATCTGACGAACTTCAGCGTCATTTGCGTACGCATACAGGAGAGAAAAGATTTGCCTGTCCTATCTGCAATAAACGGTTCATGCGTAGTGATCATTTGAGCAAACACACTAAAACACATAGCTGTACGGACGCTAAAAAAGACGGAAACGATTCCGGAAGTGACAAAGTGAATTCTCCTGTCGAATCTAAATCTCGTGGTTGTTCTGAAGGATGAAAACAAGAACATGATTAGTTACTCCCCTTTGTTTGATATTGTATACATGACACCATTGAAACGTTCTAGGAACAATGGTATCAGTGATTGTTTATGATTGTGGATTATATTTGTATATGAGAATGTAAGGCAATGAGAGGATATTTAAATGTAGAAATTTTGGTGCACCCGTGTTGGCATGAAGAGTAATGTATTTTAAAAGAATATTATTCTAATAAATAAAAAAAATACAACTTTATTTTGTGTTTTATGAATATGTACATACATTTACCAAGATTCAAAATTTCAAGATTTTTTTTTTTTTATTTCACTCTGACACACTTAAGTGTGTAACAAGAGGTCAAACAATGTATATCAACTGTATAGCATGGCAACGAGAGTAGATGGGCATATTGACAGATTAAACAGGCTGTAATGGAATGATATTAGTCACTCGGGGATAAATTGCGGCTCGAAATTTGTTATTTCATATCCACATATCTTATTAAAAATCTCATTAAAAATTGAGAATTTGAGAGATATCCCTGGATGCACATCTATTTACAACTGAATCTAATATAAAATGACTTAAGTCTCATGCAGAAATAATTTCGGACACAAAATGCGGCCGAGTTTTAACAATATTTTTCGCACATTTGATATACTTACACAATTAATTAGTTCCCCTTTATCCGTTACACGCATCTTTCATTCGAAATCATCATAATATCTTTAATAGTAGTGAATAGAAATACATTATTGAAAATATTTCCTGAATATATTTTTCTAACCGCATACATGTCCTTCGAAATACTACCGTCTCCGAAAGAAGTGACACCCGATCTTTTATCGGGGTTATTTGAAAACGATTGATAAGCAGGTAGACTATCTATATAGATATTAGAAAAGATTTTACAGAACCTGTTCAATGATAGGTTTCCGTAGGGGTTTTTCCCTAAAGTTTTCCTCAAACATACAAAACGACATGTGACTTTCAGAGCATATGTTGATTGCTGACCTTGTAAACAACGTTAAACAAGTCTAATGTTTGACGTTTAATCGAAGAAAGCATAAAGGCAACATTAAATATATAGAAAAGGCAATAAGCGAGGGGAAAAATAACAAGGATTGACATTATTTCGGGATTCTATTTTTAGTATACATTGAATATTAATTTGGTAAAATGTAAAATAAAAGATCCCGTGTTAAAATAATAATCTTAACTAAATTTAATTGTAACGAATATCATTCTCTTGTACCTAAATTAAATTTATATATTAAATACATACGCAATGTAGCCTACTTTGAAAAATAAATATATACCCAACGGACTATGCAGAAAATTTTTGTATTCGTTCACCGCCCGTACATGTAAAAACTTCATATAATATTTCATTTATATTTCCCTGTTTTGATAAAATTCGAATTAAATATTTTGTTTTCAACATTTTACAAAGCTGTATTACACTTGTCTGTATACGGGTCAGGTATTCGCAAAATTTAAATCGAAATTAAAGATATTGACTAGAATTTTTTTCCACGCCTTAGAAGTAACACAAAAGACGAAAAGATGGAGAGACGGAACAAATAAAGAAAGTAAAAAAAAACTGATCCATGTAAAATTAAACTTTAAATCTGACTTAAATAAACAAATAGTATAACATAAAAAAATCGATTTATTTTAAACCACTTGCGAAAGAAGTTATACCAACTTATATAGGTGTGTAAGGAGTACCCGGACAAAAACCCCACGTGGTCGGAAACGTGACCCCTAACTTTCACATCCATTATAATAAATATAAGTAATAATGCGTATTTTCTTTCTCTCTCTTTCTTTCTTTATTTTTATTATCTTTGAAATTCTTTTTACCGCAAATATTGAAAGTCTCTGAAAGCTACTCTTTATCTTAGGTTTGTTTTAACAAATCCATACCTTGGACCTTTGAAGTTGTAAGCCCTGGATAAATGGCAGAGATTACTAGGTAAAAACGGGAGAGATTACTAGGTATAAACGGGAGAGATTACTAGGTATAAACGGGAGAGATTACTAGGTATAAACGGGAGAGATTACTAGGTATAAACGGGAGAGATTACTGGGTATAAACGGGAGAGATTACTGGGTATAAACGGGAGAGATTACTCGGTATAAACGGGAGAGATTACTGGGTATAAACGGGAGAGATTACTCGGTATAAACGGGAGAAATTACTCGGTATAAATGGGAGAGATTACTAGGTATAAACGGGAGAGATTACTCGGTATAAACGGGAGAGAATACTCGGTATAAACGGGATAGATTACTCGGTATAAACGGGAGAGATTACTCGGTATAAACGGGAAAGATTACTAGGTATAAACGGGAGAGATTACTAGGTATAAACGGGAGAAATTACTCTGTATAAACGGGAGAGATTACTAGGTATAAACGGGAGAGATTACTAGGTAAAAACGGGAGAGATTACTAGGTATAAACGGGAGAGATTACTAGGTATAAACGGGAGAGATTACTGGGTATAAACGGGAGAGATTACTGGGTATAAACGGGAGAGATTACTGGGTATAAACGGGAGAGATTACTCGGTATAAACGGGAGAGATTACTCGGTATAAACGGGAGAAATTACTCGGTATAAATGGGAGAGATTACTAGGTATAAACGGGAGAGATTACTCGGTATAAACGGGAGAGAATACTCGGTATAAACGGGAGAGATTACTCGGTATAAACGGGAGAGATTACTCGGTATAAACGGGAAAGATTACTAGGTATAAACGGGAGAGATTACTAGGTATAAACGGGAGAAATTACTCTGTATAAACGGAAGAGATTACTAGATAAAAACGGGAGAGATTACTGGGTATAAACGGGAGAGATTACTCGGTATAAACGGGAGAAATTACTCGGTATAAACGGGAGAGATTACTCGGTATAAACGGCAGAGATTACTCGGTATAAACGGCAGAGATTACTAGGTAAAAACGGGAGAGATTACTAGGTATAAACGGGAGAGATTACTGGGTATAAACGGGAGAGATTACTGGGTATAAACGGGAGAGATTACTCGGTATAAACGGCAGAGATTACTCGGTATAAACGGCAGAGATTACTCGGTATAAACTCAGAACGGATATTCTGAATTGTTTGATGTTACTTATCCGTGGTATATATAACTAGCTATTATGTCCTTTCAGTAGCAGCTTTAGTAAATGTAAGCCAGATTTCTGAATCAGTACCTTTTTTAACACGCGAAGAAAACGTGTTAAGATGTATTTTTACTTAACAAGAATCACATGTGATCTATCAAATATATATAATATTGTTTTTATGAAACATCTTTTATAACAGAAGACACAGTTACTTAAGGGTTTGATAGCGGTTAGTATTTTATTTGACTACATCAAAACCTCTTCCCTCGGCACTTAATGTGATGGTATATATACATTGTATAACCGGAGTCTGTCTATAATATAATTTATATTACCGTACAATAAAAAGGCGACACAAGTACACCTATTTGTTCAACTGGCGCAATGGACAGCGTCACCACCCTTCATAAAGTGGACAGGGCTCGATTTCCCGATCGGACGTGCAAAAGAATATCTGCTTGACTACGATGATTTTGTTCGAGTACTCTGGTTTTCTTACACACTTGACCTTAATTAAATCATACATTATACATGACTAAAGCAATAATTGAAGTAAAAGAGGAGTTTAGTATCGGTATTGAATATACACATGCTATGAAACCGAACATAATCAACAACGATGTATTAATTGACGAAATACAAAAGGATATGTTCAACTCGCACTGAATACATGAATTCCTATTTAGAATAATCCAGTTGTCACAGATTTTCCTTAAGGTGAAAAAAGAAGAAAATCATTAAAAATGATTACAAAGTTGAGACGCTTTATAAAATGTTAAAGTACATTTTATTTATGAATGTTATGACCTCTACTCACAATCGAACAGCTTTGTAGAGTTCATCTTTTCAATGGCCATTGTCGCAGGTAACACATGCAGCGGCCATCTTGATTTAAAGTGCATTATAAGAAATAAATCGGTAACCGGAACCACTCGTCCGTACATTTCAATCGTTTTTATGAGTCTGTTAATCAGATGTTCGTAACATAGATCCTTAGGATCAAGTAAAACGCTAGAAATTCTGAATGCTGTACTACAAATGTGTGAATGTGAACTGTTCATTATTTTTGTGGTGGAAATGACTTTCCCCCATCTGCTATCGACCCCCTGCTTGCAGTAAAATGTCGTGCTCTTTGCGGCGAAGTGGTGTCCCGGAGTTATATGTAGCGATTCTTAGAGCATGTGTGTCGCAACAATGTGGATTTCACGCAGATTCTAGCTCAAAAACATCTTCCTAATTTATTTCTGTGAAGAAACTTGTGAAAAATCCACAGGTTTATGGCTGTTAATAATCCCTGCTTATAATGAGACCGTCTTAAGGCTAATGGTTTCAAGAGTAGAATTAAAGATGTTTAATTCCCATGGAAGCTAAAAAAACAAATATCAAATTCCACACAAGAATAAAAAAATATTTGTGCCATTTAATTGCTTTTTGAATGTTGGATAAAATATTTCAATCTTTCTCAGTAATTCAAACATTGAATGACTGTTCAAAACATTATATTTTAATTCATATTGTTACACATGGATCTCATTAAGCAGTAGTGTCTTGTAAATTTCTCAAAATTGCTCATTTTAACATCATTTCAGCCGTTCTCCCCACCAATTAATTTGATCCGGCTTGGAGAATTTGGTTTTGTGATTTAGTGACGACTCTTTGTCATAACTCATTAGCAGGGACGCTTGTTTGCCAGTAAATTTCCCTCCATTTAGATCTCATTAACGCCGATACCTTCCCCCAGGAGAATTAACGTCACAGGTTTTTCATTGATAAGAACAAATTTCTGATAACCACGCCTGTCGCTATTTTTGATCCATTTGGACGTTTTTGATGTTCGCCGCATGAATGATAATTTTAATGAATTGAAGTGGATGTTTATTAATCTTGTAATAGGGAGAGTTGACACCACCAAAACAAAGGGACACACCGCAATAACAGCAACAGTTAAACCAGGCCAAACAAATCGATAAATAAAATCATTACCAGACGAACCCTGGTGAGGTAAATAATTAAATACTGGACCGTGATCACCACCAAGAGAGCAATCACAGTTAGGAACGGTGGCTTTTTGTCAGATGCTCAGAGCGCAGGACAGGTAAGCAGAGAAAATGTTCGACAACAGCTTAAATAAATAAATGCGGTTATGTTCTATTCAACAATATAAATTATTGTTATGTAACTGTCGTTGTGATGTTTACAATGTTGAAATTATATAAAAGTGTTGCACTATGTTGAGTTCGCTATTTAGAATGCATGTTTTCCCCCGTTTCCCTGAGAAGGAATTGAAGTATGATTACTTTACCCTAAGTTGTTCTCAATATCAAACGTTTTTTTGAGAACACATAAACTATGATTATGTAAATATGACGTAAGGATCAAAGCGTTATGATATTTTTAAGGATCATGTTGATGTTCAAAAGACAATGCATGTCACATACACATGTATTGCTCAAACCCGTGTAATTATCGACATGACTTCATTTGCAGTCCAATTAATTTCAACGAAGCTTACAACTTTGGATCATAACACATATAAACGCAAAAAAAAACAACAAAAAACAACAAAAAACAAAAAACAAAAACAAAAACAAAACAAAAATCATTGTTTTTTCCTGCGATTTTCAACTCTGTCATTGTAAATATTTTTGTGATGTTATTGCTTAAAAAAGCATTTAAAACACATATGTAACAGCATTTTTTTGGGATTGTCAATGCGGTCGCAAGTGTCCAGTTACTAATGACGTCACAACACAATCATACCAAGCACACCATAGACATTAGATACTCGCTTTCTCTCTCTCTCACGGTTGCTGAAATAACAAGTAGCATCGAAATATTTTCTTTTAGTTAAAATCAAAATAATGTTTTATATGTAACTCTTATTTTTCTATAGAATTACGAATGTCTGTAATATCATGGATATTGAAGCATGTTAGAAAGTGCATGCCTCATGGATCTGAGTGAATTGCTGAACTCAAAATATCTTTAGTCAGTTTTAACTATAAACAATGGTTATCAACTTTAACCGTGTATGATGTCCGTTTGAATATTTATGAGCAGCTCTCCAACACTTGAATTATTTCTCAGACGCTCCTTATAGTCTTTTCCCCAATAACTGCAAGAAAATGGATTGACTACAGTTTATTTCAATAATCTAGGTTCTTTCCTAATCGTATCCTCGCAGATTTCTAACCTCAGCGGATACGGTATACGAATGCAGTTGTAAATGATGATTTGGGAGAATAGCAGTTTTTATATCAGGCTGTATATTATTTCCATATTATTTTAAAATTAGGTATGTTTCTTCAGTTTTCCTGTTTGTGTGTCTTGATTAAGGTGTGGATTGGAAAGCAAAGCTCCTCGCGCGTTTACGTCCCGGACAATTATGATAATAAGGAAGGTCAGAAAAGGTGGCTAAAAAATCAATCTGCTGTAATATATTATTTATTCATTTTTATCAGTGTACTTAGAGAAATACGTTGGAACTTTGTTATCTCGAAGTTAGTGGGATGGTGAAAAAAAAAACAAAAAAAACCTCGAAGTACGAGAGTATATTTTGTTTAGAAGTTTTACTCTCGAAACTTCCCGTTCGAGTAAAACAGGGTCTCCGAATTATCAGAGTTCGAGATAGCAATGTCTGACTGAATCATGATGTGGTTTTTAATTTCGTGAAAAGTAAAACTTTGACATTTTCCACGAGTAAAGATTAACGCATATGAAAATACCCAAAAGGAATCGCCGAATAAATTGACCAATCAGAAAGCTCTTAACAAAAGTACGCCTATCGGCGTGGAACTACTTTTTATTCCTTTGCGATGCACTCGAGAAAATAGGCCAACTCACTACTAGTACTACGCATACAATTTGGTATTACCGAATATACTTTAAAATATCCTCAGTGACATTCTATAGTTATTACTATGTCTTAAACTCATTTAAGTTTTCAGATATGATTGAAATATACACTTGTAATGAAAACATTATAATACCAAAAATTAATAGAAATTCTCAAAACAAAATTTAACACTTGTTTTATCTTTCGTATAAATGTTGTGCAAAAACGTTTATATCCACTTTGTCAATTAAATGTTTTCGCAGTAAACTACAAGTCATTAACATGAAAGGCAGTGCATGTTTTATTGAAATATTTCATTACGATGTAATAAGTGCTCTGAAATTTTCCTCCCATTTTCAGTTTACATCGAATACTCTTTGATGTAGTTGTCATAACATTTACAACTAACCCTGTTTAGCGACCTTGGGTGAAGCGTACGTAGAAAAGCACCCTTGGAGTTTACTTGAGTTCATATTTACCATTTTACTTAAAGCAATATATACATGTATATAAATTACAAAACATTTCTCTGTTAAAACAGTCAATTTGCATGGTGCTATTCACATTTAAAATTATAATATCAAAATGAAATAAAATGACACAAAAACAAAAACGAAAAAAAACAAAACAAAAAAAAAAGGAGAGAGAAAAACAAAATACCCCCCCCCCCCCCCCCCAAAAAAAAAACCCCAAAAAACCAACAGAAAAACAAAAACAAAAGTTTAATAAAAAAAATGAAAATGAAAATTCAGTAGTAATTTTCAAAACTTGAAGTTTTCGGCATCAAAATGAATCTTACAGACAGTTATAGCATTAATTGAATAATAACAGAATAAACTTAATATTCATGAAATGTGAGCTAAAATAATATACTGTATGTAAAATAATATGGCCTTTATTTGTGCTTTGTATATTCACAGAGTAATTATATATATCATGGGACAATACGCCACGTGTCAGTTTCAGACAGAGGTCTTGGTAACTTTTCGATGTTGGTGATGGATTCATTTACAGCTTAAATGACACCATGAGATCTGGCATATAGAATTTCCAGTACGTTTTAAAATAATCATAATCTAAACTTCCCTATTAATTCAAAGTAAAGAAAGTCGACTTTGAAAGACGTAATTAGATTGATGTTATAAAAAAAACGGAACGAAATAATGTGCTATTTAGTGGTCCCGTATTCCCTCAGCATCAGCAGCCATAAGATCGCGTGATTAAGAGCTAGTGAGGTACACATGTAACCGATGCCACGTGTGTGACCCTAACTCCTACCAAGTCTCTCCCCAGAATCCCACTTTCATATTATCACTATTTTCTCTTTTACACAGAGAACCTGCAGATTAGAATTCGACTTAAAAGCGAAACGAAACCATTATTGCCTCTACGCTCCTAGAGTGATTAACTTGGACTTGTTTCGTTTCACCTGTTCCTTGTTAGTCCGTAAAATAAACAACCATGAAGGAACCTGCGCCTAATTAGACCAATTTCGCTGGGTGTTGAGAGTCGCAAGTTCGGAGATTAAATCCTGATCAGAGCTCCAGGACAAATGGGACTCCATGCGAGTTCATAAGGTTTTCGTTTAAGGTTTACCCATCAATATTAATGTTTGTTTCTTTATTTGCGTTATATTTTCGTTAAATATATAACGTTTTTGTCATTTTTTTTTCATCACATGGCCTTGGCGAAATAATGTTACAAAATGTAGCAATTTAAGAACATATTTTTGTTTGTTTCTGTTAGTATAATAAGAATATTTGTGGGCGGTCTAGTCGCTAATTTCAGTGAGAAATATCGTTTTTATAGCATACCATGTCGCACGTGTGCATGCCGTTTGACACGTGCAAATCGGTACTACCGATGTGGTCCCAGCGAGATGTCTCGGCGATACCAGCTGCGTTGTGTGTCTAGATATGTCGTCAGCTTGGACCTAGGATTTATTCCACTCTGTTTTGCTTTCAAAATTTTTAATAGTGTGAATGCACTATTCCATCAATTTTTATTATTCTTACAGTTTTATTACATTTACAAGAAATATTAATTTAAAAATAACTAAACGATAATAACATGCGTGGCACGTTAAAAATACCATTATCTAATGCGTTTTCTGACTAAGATATTATTCTCAGAGAACATAAACATTTATCAGTCGTAATACATTGGAAGTGTGCCAGATGTTCTAAATGTAAAAGTAATCCTTTCATCCTTTCCTGAACATTTAATTTTTCTCAATCATACACACACATAAAACGTATACACCAGCCCCAAAATAAATCGAGTCATTTCAATGATCTGCCTGTCATAAGCCTATTTTATCTAACCAATCAAATTGCAGCAAAACCGCCACCCAAATATAATGTAGTACTTTGAACCTATTGATGTTTCATTGCTCAAACGGGTGGTGGTTTGGTCTGTATTATAGATGTAGTTTTACGGAAAAGTTGGCCAATGTATAAATTAACAGGCGAAACGTGTTATTTCGAAATCAGTGAGGTAATGAAAACACTTCGAGGCATCATGAGTATTCGAGATAACCTAGTGCATTTTATATTGAATTTTACTGCTGGATCTTTTTTTAATTCGAATTAAACAAGGTCCTCGATTTACATGAGTTCGAGATAACTTTTGACTGTATTAAAATGGTTAAAGTCAAGAAGGAGCAACAAATTATGGCACCCTAGCAGAGATTCTGAACTCAGGTAAATACGGAAACTTGTGGACAGGATGGAAAATACGAGAACAGGAACTTGTGGACAGGATGGACAAGACCAGAACAGAAACTTGATCATGAACAGATAACAATACTTGATCAACAGGCATGAATAGTGTCGGCTAATAGACAGAATAAAGGATATAACGGAACTGAGAAGAAGCCAAAAACGTAAGAACAGGAACCGAGAGGGAACAAAAGAGGAAATAGAACACAGAAACAGTGACAAAGAAGACACCAAAGTAAAAAGGAAGACAACATGAAGTCATGAATATCTGTAGTCAGACCAGACACATTTTGGAATTGATTGTAGAAGGCGACTGAAAATAGGCCTCCCTGATGAATCCAGGATTTTCTTCCGTTTTTTTGTTTTCTTTTTAGGGAAGATTGGAGGGACCAAAATAGATCTTTTGCGCCCAAAGCTTGGGATCTTTCATCTTGTCTTTCTTTCCTGATTAATCTGTTTTCTGTGTTTTGTTTTCCAACTCTAGGAGTCTCCTTGACACCCGTTCTCATATGACTCTGGTTGTTTCGAGGACGTCAAACCCCTAAAAACAAACAACCATCTTGAAAGTATCACTATGCAAGGTCAGATTTTAATAACAATGTATACGTTGTACTATTTAATATTATCATTTCAAGGTGTTTTCGGTACTTTTCCTATCATGCTTTTAGGACCAATGTTTGGCTTTGTTTCGCACGTTCATAGTTAAAATGACGAAAAGAAGAAATTCATTGTTAAATAAACAGAATAGCAACATGTAAAAGAACTAATGATTTTAACTCGATTATCAGTAAAATGAGGACAGTATAGGACAAAAACAGTTTTTCCCTGATAAAAAGATCCAAGGAAAATAGGACCAGGTGTTCCGGAAGAGAAAGCGTCTTCTAGTTCATCGACGACATCTGAGAAGCAAATCTAGATACAATCCGGATAGTATCACTTCCTCATAGGATTGATCAAAATACACCAAAAATAGTAGTACCTTTTAATGCAAATCAACAGTTAGATACGGTAGATCCGAAAAGTGAGTTAAACTACAGCTGTTATTGTCCTCGGTCCCGTCAGTGATGTTAGGGACACCACGCAGCTGTTTGTTCTTCTACGACTCGTCAGTTATTCTAGGGGCATCATGCAGCAATTTTTGTCCTCGTCAGTGATGCTTGGGATATCATATAGCTGTTTCGGCCTTCTAGGACTCGTCAGTGATCCGAAATTGGGGAAACTGAGGAACAGAGAACAACAAGATATTCCAGATGAGAAAGTGCCAAAAATCAAATAAAATGAACCAGAGTGATGGGAGTAGAAAATCAATTTTTGTTGACTCCAATGACAATGGCGTTTTTTATGTCGTAATTTATACCAATTAATATTCCATATATGCTTGTATGAATATGATAAATACGAGTAGACGAATTATTATTGATATTAAATCCTATCATCAATAATTTGTAACTATTTTTATTCATTTTACAGTGCATTATATGAACGATGTAAATATCTATTTTATGTAATATAATAAAACGTGTTTAAAATAAATTTGACTACGTGCCATTGTCATCCTCTTACACTTATTATCTATTCCAAGCTTTTCATCTAAGTCTCTATTTCAAAGATACTGTTAATATTATTATAGTGTAATTCGCTGACACTACACATTTCATCACTCTCTTTCCCTTCACGGACTTGAGGACATCATGTCACATCTCATTTACATATGATGGACTGGAGAAAAGAAAACTAAAGAAATTCCAGCAATGTCGACATCGGCCCTTTGATGTTGTCGCTCCTGTTGATATGAATGGTGTAAGCATGCATCCCCTTGTGCCCTTATAGGGGTCTTAACGAAATATCTCGGGGTAAGGATATTAGCTTATTTACGTTAGTATTTCAAATCAGAATTAAAATTATGATTACAGAATAAATTGCCATAGCCTGTATAAAACGGAATATTAATGTAAAGTGGAAGGGTCAATAAGGATTTTTAAGTTTCAAGGCATGATGGAAATGCACAAGTATGGTATGAGTATGACGTCATACATTAAATGATATGTACCAGGTACCATGTCTCCGATTCGAAATACATTATTGCATTATTACATTTCAAATTTAATTAAAAATGATACAACTGACTTCATGTTATACAGATATAAATAAATAAATAAATACTAAATTTATAAAGAAATAGAATAACCAGATAATAATAGATAATAAATTAATAAAACAAATAAATGAATAAATAATGTTTCTTAAAATGTTAAAATGTTAGGAGCACAATTAAAACAATGCTTATAACAATCTTTCATATTGTAGAATATATCACCAATGCTGATTAAACAAAAATGTGGAAATACATTCAGCCAGACATACCAATAAACTGCCTTCATAAACACTTTTACCAATATAATAAACTTACTTGTTAGCAGTTGTTTGTTAGATTTCTGATAAAAAAAAATCATCAATTAGCTTTCCCTTGTTATAGCTTAAATACACAGATGTAACGCTGCGTTATTTTGAAATCTGAAGTGATACATTGCGATTTAAGTGATCTGTTTTACGGGTTGCGCTAGATTCGTCCATAAAAACTAGATTCACAACAATATTGAATCACAGTATGAAGCATAGCAAAATTTGAAACACATCAGAGACATCTAAATAAAATCTGATTCGGTTGGGGTACTAGTCGGGAGCCTCACATCCTAGTGTACCACCGACTGTTAACACCTGTGTTTGTTTGTGAGGAGTACGAGTTAAGGTGGCTAATCGGCTGTAATAATTACCTCTAAATTAGAGAGCGGGTATTTAATGTCCCGACAAACCACGACGTATACACTAACACAATAAGGTCTAAAGTTCTCTTTCCGGATACTAGGTTAAAAATTAGAAGTTACCCACACGTGTTGAGATATAATATATATCCCGTAATATGGCTGCCGTTATAAAAAACAACATAGAATATTGCCAGAATAACGAAATCGTAATCCCAATTCGAAATCGATTACATGATGGGAAAATATTTTAAAAAAAGAAAATAAAAAAAGATTTGCATAAGGACTTTGCAAAAGTATAATGAGAATAAGACCAAGCGTTCTGGAAGGCAAAACGCCTTCTTCTGCTTTATCAAAGAAATCCCTCATACAAATCTTAGTATGATGATACCGTAAATCGAGTTGTATTTGAACTATTCTTTAAAAATCAAAATGCTTTAGTAGTATTCTTTTAACTTTAGCTTCGTATCACTTTTATTTCAAAATTGGAATCCGAAATACGCCATAAATCAAAACTTTGAAATATAAAAGGCCTATGTGACTCAGTAATATTGATATCTACATATACTTTGTGCCCTACGTACGACAAAGCAATGATGAGTAAGAGTGAATTCATCCCTTGAGCAAGTGTGAACAGAAATGAATTAGTAAGATGATATTGTTAAGTGGTATCATATACGTTTTCTGTCATCTTCCCCATCATACCTCGTCCTTTTTGGTATAATGATCCAATGATTCACCACTCACATACCGACATTTTTCAAGCATACTCTCAAAACTCTAAGTACCAGTGTCACAGATACTGAACACATGTTGGGGTATGCCTAGTCTAACAGCTGGGGGTAAGATGACGCTTTTCGCTATTGACATATGATAGATATTTTGTCGTTTAGCAATCATTCGTAATCTATTTCTGTAATAAATGTATTATATTATTTCACAACGAGGAACTTCACACAAAATAGGTTATTAAGTCATCATTCATACAACCCCTCCCCTGTAAGGATAGATGGATGACCAACCTGTCTATCCGGCGATCAAACTGAGAAAGAGGCCCACGAGGTGTTTGTCGAGGTAAAAGGCAGGACTTTGAATGGTGTTATATTGTAAACATCCTTTCTTTTGACTGGAATGTTTAGCAATTTGACACGGACGTCACTCGAAACAGTTACTTTATTTGTGATATTTCAGAATGTCTGAAATTTACACCAAGAAATCTGAATTTCTTGTAACTGTAATTGCAATTGTTTGAGGTATTATACATATTTTCATCAACATCCTCTTGTAACTCCTTGAAATGTTTTGATTTCCCCCATTTTCATATACCTATGTTAAGTATTTACATGATCATGACGGATTCGTCCCTCTAACGCCCCCTCTGTACCCCGGTAACTAGCGCGTGATAAATTAACCCTTAATATTACATGACATATAGTTGGGTCAAATTACCTTTAGCCCAATACTTGGACAATTAGTGAGATAGTTATTTTAATAATTTTCTTCGGACTGGTGATCCGTCAGTGCGGGTTCCATTCACTGGCGGTTGTAGAGGTTTGGAGTTCATTATTAATCGCCTTGTATAATGTGGTACGGGGCATGGAGATCATCGGTCAATTTCAGAAGTGACAGGTTTTATATGTTCTTAATTTGTTAAAAAATATCCATGTGGTTTTAAACGTACTTGTTTCTCTATTACTGTGGGAGAAAAATATCTGATACAAAAGCATTATCCAATTTCATATTATCTTCAAATGGGCGTATTGGTGTAAAATCATATGTAATCTTAATGGACAAAGTAATCCCCTTGCCTTGGCAGAAACAGAATCAGTAAACATTTTGTTCTCGTGATCTGATTCCTGCTTTCATCCCAGTGTGTACCTCTATATTTTAGGGTGTTGGTGATTTATAGTTTTAGAAACATTATTAATTTATTAGATATTGGGAATGAACTGCGAACAGTTCCACTTTTGTTTTGATGTTTCTTGTTTCCGACTACTCTTTGTCTCAATACCTCCTGAATTCTTAATGTCTTTCCTTTTTTGGTTCTTCTCTCGTTATTGACTTCCCTTGTTTTTGTATCTCCTCAATTTGCATCTACTCAATTCCTGTTCCTTTCTGCGTTGGTGTCTCCGTTTTTTCCAGTGATTGTGTCTCATTGTTCATTGTTTTTTCTCAATTGTTTTTTCATTAATATCTTCAATCTTCAATTCTCGTTGTTGTCATCATTGTTCTTTCTATGTCTGCAATTCTTTGTCACTATCTACTATCTGTATTGATTGTTACCTAGGACGAATCAGCTAAACGATGCATTTCCGTCATTCATATCTAAATATGCTATTTAACTAACAAGGCCTTTTGTACAATCCTATAAGTTAATGCGTAGTGATAAAGGTCCATTTTCTGTTTTTAAGGCATGTTTGTCTATTTTTTTATTTTTTACTTTTAAAATTTAGTATGCTTATTTACATTGATTTCGTTTAATTTTTTCCTTTCTGTTTTTTCGTCTTTCGTTTTCTTTTTCTTTGTTTACTTGTATCGATTAATAGCAACCAAAAGCAATCAATCATTTTTGGATCTTGATATTTCCTATTATTGAAATGATAATAGCAAACATGTATAATATAAAAATTGAAAATCAAAGGTATGTCATTTAACTGTCTCCGTTTGCGACTAAAATGGTCGTATCTCAATTTCATTTATACGAGGATATATCATGGTGTTAGTCGTAAACATTTGTAGATACGCCTGGGAGATTAAATCCTAATGATATATCTAAAATGCTTATAAATACGCAGAGCATTATACTGAAGCGTTGAAATATAGGGATTATATTTCGTTAAATTGCGCTGTTTAGTTGTAATCATCCGCGTATATCAGCGCGTAGGAAATTCTATAACGCTTACATGGAAAGTTGTACTATCGGTTTCAACCATCTCAAATTTTCAACAAAAATTTAGATTACATTTTCTGAACATGTTGAACCTAATAAACAATTAAGTAAACCGTTTCGTATCACCATGAGACTGGTCACAAAACTTGAAAGTTAATTCTGAAAATTATCATCGCAAAATAATTGCCCAGGAAGTTTACGGCCTAGAAATCAGTACATATATATATATGCCCGTAGTCTTACTGTTGTTTGCATTGTCATGTTTGTTTGTCTTAAAAGAAATGAGATGAATTTTTGCTTTTATCATAGTAGCGTATGTGAATCTGAAAAAAGAAATATAATGCTTACTTTGTGTAAGCTTTGTTCGTTTTATACATAAACGAGTATTCCATATGAATTTCGTCCTAATCAAGTTGACAGTGCCTGATAAAGTGGCCTCCAAGGTCGTCGATCTGTGGTCAATACATCAGTGATATTAACATTGTATCCGTTCTTTATGTATTTGTTACTAATCAATTTCAAACACTGACTACAACAGTATGAGATTTCCACATTCAGTAAAGGTGCGCCATGTGACAGTATTTTGTAGGGTCCTGAAACGTTCCCAACAGCTGGCGCAATCGTCCCTGTTGAGGCGTGTATTCGCGACAGAAGAGCCTCCTCCTCCTCCTCCTACTCCTTTCAATAATCATGAGGAAACACTGGAAATTATGAGCTCCATTTTCAAATGCCAGCCAGCAAGTGTTTTTACTTTCTCTTTTTATATCAGTAGCATACCTGTACTACCGTAATATATCTACATATGACCATTTCCATAGTCACGCCCCGAATATGATAACAGGAAATTATACAAATGACACAGGCTGCAATGTTCTTAGTCGACACAAGAACTGTAATTAATGTTCGTTTCAATTGTAGGCATAGTTGTACTGTTATTATATCAGTAAGTAATATATTCCTATTATATCGGCCTATGTAGGAACACTATAGATCTTCGTCACTTGGATGGATACGGACGTCGAAACGTGTGGAGGCTGTAGTAGGAGTTTATAAGGATTCTGATATGAATTTACTGATTGTAACAGATATCATAGATATTATATCTAATTCGATGTCTTAGCTAGGGATCGAATCCAAGAATTCAGACCTACTCTCCCGGGGTTAATGGCTATTTTTGCCACGGTTACATACTCCCCCTCCAGGGAAAATCACGTTCCAGCGTTTCCAAGAGTTGTAAAGTTGCTTTAGAAATAAAGTACAATTCCCGAATTTCTAAATAAGCGCCAATGTAAAAGAGATCATTAGGTCGAACTTAAGCTCAACCGGTCGAGCTGAAGAGAAGACTCTACCCGAGTGTTTTTATGACAAGCAATAAGTGGTGCTTTAATGCCACCAAATCCCACTTCCTCATCCCCTACACCCCTATGTGCGAGTTTTGCATGCATTGGGAGGCTGAGGTATGCTTGTGTTTGTCTTCTTGTGGTAGCGCGGAACCACACTGAAGCATACTGCCAACAAGTTAAACAGGACACCTCACCCGGTCACATATACTGACAACGGGTTAACGAGCCCTCCTACTCTCAAAATGTTGAGCGCTAAGCAGGAGTAGCAACTCCGGTATGTCTGGGCGAGGGTACATAATACAAAGCCTTCTTGAGGCAGTGCCAAAGTTGACATGAAGATGTAAGTGGTTTAGAAAGAAAAGAAAAGAAAATATTCCAGGCTTAGTCGCCTTTTATGAAGTGTGCACTTAGTGCAGCAGGTACAATCTATATGGCATACATGCAGGAAAGACCGTTTAGATCTGTGTCAATACGAAGTGGGAGGGGTTGGAGACTCAATCGGCAACTTATTGTAAGCCACTGTTAGACTATCTTCCTAAAATCATTGGTAGTTTATCATACACAAAAACAAAATAACGAAACTCTTATTTTAACTCAAACTCAGGGGCAAAACATGGAAATATATAGATTTGTGTGGAGGTTCTTGAAAAAGTGCCACGGAAATAGGACCAGGCGTTCCGGAGAGGGTAGCATCTTCTGCTTCCTCGGCGACATACGTATCAATTCTAGTTCAAATCCGGGTTAAGTCTGATTCACAAAATAAGAAATATAGGGCGATGGCAATGGAACCACGAGGCATATCAACAAGCACATAAAACGTCTGACTATTTCAAAATGGGATCACAGAAATCAAGTGAACTTCATCTACATGGCTGTATTCCCATATTCCACTGCATTCAATGATGATTTCATTGACTAACTAGAAGCTTCTGTAAATATATATTATTTTACTCATATTTCGAGTTCTTCTTAACGTATCCCAAATTTCCCAAACGTGCCCTATGAAATTCCACATCTTTGGTCCTCAGTTCCGCACTACCTCAGGGAGACAAACACAGCTCTCAAAGCACACATATTTACCACACGCAAGCAACTCGCAAACAGGGGAGAGGTCTTTCTGAAATGGCCATATCTGTTGGTAGGACGTTAAACTAAACCAAAACTAAACCAAACATTCAATTAAATCAACTGGTGATAGCATCAACTGTTATGTACAGACTGTTTACAAAACGCCATGTAAAATTCTTTCATTTATTTCCCGTGCAAGTGCGATAGCAAAAATAGGGCTTTACGCTTATTTCGTCTAAATATCTAAGATCTCCTAGCGAAGTAATTAAACATTTCAATACACAGACAAATGTTTTGAGGCTAAGAATGTTTGAGGTATGCAAAATAAAGCAAATATGTTTGCTATTGAATAACTGTCGGCCTCCTCGCTAACATGGAGTCCCTTTTAACAGACAGTTTGTGAAGGCCTGTACCATAAGTTGGAGTCGGAAGTCTTCAGATGTGACATCACCTTAACTTTTAAATTCCAATTCGACAAAACACGCCAAACTATCAATGCAGTGTCACAGAGAAATCTAGGGTTCAGATCGAGACTTTTAATTATTTGATAATTAGCTCACATTGGCAGCTTGATGACAAGATATCATTGAATGTAGAGGAGCTTTATTGTAGTGAGTTAAGAGAATATGTCACATTTTTGGGAAACGAAAGGATATCTATAAAATAAAAACAGAGAAAAATGAGATTTTTACATGACGTCATTGCACAGGTAAAAAAATGCTACGACGCAATATTTGTGAAAACTAAGACATTAGAATCCCCATACAGATCTAGATTTTGTGTACCTGGTTTGCTCTATTATATCGATTTTGAGTTAGAATTGCAGTTTTGTTATTATGTCGATATTCTCTGTTGTGTTTTAACAAAGAAAGGATGTGCGCACAATGTCAAGAAGTAAAAATATAGATTAAAAGTTTCAAAGAGTTTAATTTTTGAGTTCCAATTTTGCAACGTTGGTTCGCGTTTTTTTTTCTTCTTCTTTTTTTTTTACTCGGTGTGTATGCATAGTTTTTCGGTGTCGTTTTGGGATTTTTCTCTTTGAGCTGTTGAGAAATCGAGTTGTTATACTGTGTAGTTGGTTGTAGTCGCGGGAGATTTAATTTCGTAATATTCAGTCTTTAGATATAGCGCGACAATAAATACCCAGCGAATATCTACTAGTATATCTACTAGTATATACACAAGTATATGCCCTGGACTGGACGGACTTCTGTGTAACATTTGTTAAAATTTCGGGTTCTATCTAAGAAAATCGTTTTGATTTTAGTTTAGACCTGTTTCAATGTACAGTTATCAGACAAAATCATGTCAGGATAGAAAACAGAGGAGTTCTTAGTGATTTGGTTGGAACAATATATCCATTGTTTGTTTCTGAGCTAAAAAAAAATTAAATTAAAAAAAAACAAAAAAACAAAAACAGGGAATACCGAGATTCAAACGACGCTGTAATGTTCAAAATACGTACCAAATATAGGTTTACATGAAAACCACGAAAAGAAATACAAGAATAATAGGACAAGGCGTTTCTGAATGCTAAGCGTCTTCTGGTCCTTAGACGTCATCGATGCCGACAATGATAATCTAGGTCAAATCATGGTTTTGTCACATATGGCTTATAAACAGAGGTCAGAAAGAAAATGTAAATTTGAATTCTGCATGATGGACCTTAATTAGTCGCCCCACACAGCTATGTTACTAGTTTACAATCAATCTGTCCTCACATATTCATGGTAGAAAAAAGGAGGATCATCAGCGAGCCCAGAGAGTTCATGAAATGACAAACGGTTAATGTTCTTTTTAAAAGCCAATGTTTCACGTGTCGAAATATAAGCTAACACCACACCATTTGACAAATGTAAATAACCTGTTGACGTTATACATTAACGAGTTATTCAACCAAACAGAAGGTCAAGATCTTCGAACTGTTTGAATAGGTTATCTGAGAGTATTTCATGTCACTTGTTTCAATTTTGATCATTGTCTTAAGCACGCTTTTCGTTTACCACGAAAACGTTTTAAGGGTATTATCTGATTTGATTTAATTGACTGAGTTTCTTGAATGATCTTTGTCTAAGGCACGCTTGTCGATTGTCACGTCTTCTATTTAACATATCAGGTTTACGTCCCGCAGAAGAAGTGTCGGTGGTGATTCATTTATTGTGGAATGACTTGTAACATGGGGCACTTGTTCACAAAAGATCAAAGGCAATACGCCAGGCTAAAAACCGCGTCTCACTCCCGGTTAGAATGGTAAACCGTCTATCTGTTTTACGATTTAGTTTCCAGTACGGAATTCTATCAACATAATATTTAGTATAGCATGGTAAAAATGTTCCCCTCGATCAGTCAAGCATGGGTAGGTAAAGTATACACTTTCAGGTACAATATGATGAAGTGTTGCAAAAATCAACCCCTGTCTCCGAGAATGAATCACAGCTAAATTAAACGCAAAAATGTTAAACATTTTTAAATTGTAATTTTATTTCCGTAATTAAAAGCAATTTCCTTTTCAGCTTGCGCGCTCTAATTTGCATACGGTTACTTTCTTCCAACGCCATTGTTTGTAATTCGGTTCAAAACAGGTGCAGTGATTTTGATAAAAAAAATCCATTAGTTGGTGTATAACTTAAAGGCGCATGCAGATCGATAAAGTATAAATTACCTACACATCGTCTGACCTTGTAATTGTGCTTAAACACAACTCAACTTTTCCTCAAAACTATTCTCAAAGTGGTATTTATATTGACACAGTAACGTAGGTAGTTATGGCCCTCGGCTGCATGTGAATGAAAAAAGATAATTCGTATTTGCAAAATATTCTATTTACTTGAACTGGAAATTTGTTCTTAAGGAAAACATATCAGTTTTAACTCGGATAAAGTTTGAAATGATCAACAATGCTGAAGGAATAGATTTTAAATATATATTTGATTTTTTTTAATGCCATCGAAATATGTTGCAATTTTGACATGTAAGTCAGTCGGTCTTTCTTCAGACTTTCTGACGACTTCCGGTCAGATGTCCTCTTTCTCGTCGAGAAGCATCATCCATCCCTCCGGTCTCTGTTCCAGACCCAAAATAGATATTACATTGGCGATCAGAACAGCTGAGCACATGAACTAATGAGATATATTAGTTAGATAACAGAAATATATACTAATTGCATGGTATGGTTTTATGATCCATGGCTGACTGATCTATGTACGAAGAATTAACGATGTACACGGATGCTGTGATGTTCAGAACTTTTTCCCCGTTTGCTTGAAATTTGTGTTTTGTCGTTCCGAAAATTCGTATCGAGCTATGTTTTATTTTTTTTAAAGTCGACGCCATCGTTTCATTTGTTCTGTTTCAAATTATATCAATGTAAAAATTCCAAGTCACATCCGGTTGAAAGGAGCCACCTGCAACACAACTGATTACCTCAGATTTAGTCATTTAATTTATTATTTTAAAGTCAACTTTGTATTCGTTACTTAACCAATGTTAAATCCCACATTTATGATAATATGATGACGTGGTTTATTTGTTCATTGATATTATGTATAGCATTGCTCACGTGTGTGAAAACACATTCAAATATAACACCCACACATTCTGATAAAGAGCATACTAATAAACTGCTGCAGGTTCAGGATCGCGCACGGTGGTTAACAAATTCCGGACTGCTCATCTCAAACTTATGAATAGATCAAAAGTTCATATCAATTGTGAAAACACGTCTTATTCCTTATAAAATATGTTAAAATCGTTTTCCAGTCTGTATAATATGCCAATTTCTATTTGTATTACAATATATTTTAGATATAATCCAGTGAAATCAATCAGTAAATTGTATGAGGTGCAAATAACGTATACTTGAATCAAGGAGTCTTTGCTTTTTATGTATGTTTTGAAGTTTTCAAACATCTGGGTAGAAAAGGATAAGTTGGTACAGCTTCAAGCTGGAGATTAATATCCAGACTTGTTCATGAATTCTTAATAAGGATAGCCATTGAAATCAGAATCATCAACATGCTTGTCATGTACAAGGTCGTGGTCCTTGAGGAGCTTGCTTTTTAAATTGCCTCGTTATCTCAATGTGTTGCTTTCATCACCTGGGCTTTACACGTAGATAGCAAGCGAGTGAGTTAAAATCATCAAACTTAAGTCATACACAACGAATTAATACAAAGGTCGAACGAAGAAGATCTTTTGTTCTGTCTATACTTAGACAAATCGGTTTAATAAATAGTTAACTTTTATCTTATTTAGTATATAAAGGATATCAGTAGATGTAATTCAAACTACATAGGATGTTGTTCTTATATAATACGATATTTCCAATCGGTCTTCTTCATAGCTCTGTAAAAGACAATTCAATGTTTTCAAAGATAATATTTGGGTTTGAAAGTAAGTTTGTTTATTGATTTGCTCTTGGAAAGAGTCATTTAAAGAATGAAATATTTATTTGTTTAAGTATTTGTTGGGTATTAGTCTATACCGGGAACATTTCGGTTTGATGACTCATTGTCTTCATTGTATTAAGTATGCGTTCATTTCATCATAAACTATCATATCGTATATAATACATTAAAATCCAAAGGTCATGACCTTGGGTACTGCAAGATATAAGCGTATGAATTAGCTACCTCATTACCCTCTTTGAAGATACTTTCGCCAGCATAAAATAGTACCCGCATTAATGAGGTTAATTTTTGTTTTGATATTTGTATTACACCGCTGTGAAGGTCAGAGGGTGCACTCAATTGCCTTTGTTTACAGGTAAAAAAATACTTAACTCTAGGGATGAGCGTTCGTATTTCTATGGTAAATCTTCCATACAATGACCCCAGTGTATTCCTGTACTACCGGTACGTGTGTGTAAAAACATCAAAGGGCTGCCGACATTTGATAGAATACCTGTGTTTCAGTCATAAGGTATCTATCTAAGGTCGCTACCAACTTCAAACTTATTGAATTCAAGATCCTATCGTGTTTATTGCGAAGTATTTCCTTTTTTCGTTAACAGATCTTTGACAGAACTTCAGAGGACCATGCTATACTACAGATGATCAAGTTTAATTTTAAATCTCCTCGCAAATGTGTGAATGATTTTTGTCTTCAAGAGGGTCAAATTAGATTTCTTTTCATTACACAGTACATGTTAACTTTAAACTTGGATTTAAGAGGCAGCGAAATAGACTTTTATATCTTTTTTGTAAATCTTCTTAAATTGTTTTGAGGAGAATGTTTTTTTCAAAACGGCTACGTGTTTGCATTTACTCATTATAAATATTTAGAAAAAGTTTGTCCTACCATCGATACAAGTACAAAGGAAACACACGTAAGCTATGAATCAAAGAAAAAAAATAAAGCTCACGAGACAGGTACCCTATCATTGTAGACAACAGGTACAGTTTATTTTACTCTAGATCACATACAGGTGCTTGAGGGTGGGCTTATTGCCGAACTTAGTATCGCTGATTGCGTTCCTCCTTGTTGTTGGCTTTCCCTTGTGATTCGATCAGACTTTGATTACTAGAGATAGGAATAATCGTAGTTGCATACATACCTGTAAAGATGGGACCAGTTATTCCAAACATCTTTGTCTCGGAATGTCAAACATTTCTTGTTAAATGAAGTGATATTATGGACTTTTTACGATTTGTTTGACATTTCAAATGATGTTACTAGTTGATAGGGTTGCAAAGCCAATCTATTGCAATATTTCTCTGTGTCAATATATCGTAATATGACTTTAAGTATCGCAATATATTGGAGCAAATTTATTCAACAATTTCAGGGATTTTAACAGCAGAATTAGGATTTTTACCGATAGTTTTCTATTTAAACCATACTTTTACTGCTAGATGTGTTATTGATCTTGTAGGTGTGTGTATTACATCAAAATATGTCTGTTTTCGTTACATCACTGGATTAAACCAAACAATTGTTTCTATTGCGTTCATATTTCAGTCGTTTTTTTCTTAAAAAACACCATTCAAGATGACCGAAATACAATATATCGGAATTTCTCTTCAAATATTCCAACATGAAAATCGATTGCAATACCCACACATGCTAGTTAATGTATTGATATCTACAAACCTTACAACAGTAAGTCATGGGATATTTATCAAGATACGAATCACTTGTGAAAATAAGGTGAAAAATGTTGTCTTTCCTTTTGTTTTGGCTTGTCATCGATTGCCTCTGTTTTCCGACATATGAGTTCTGTTCTTGTCCATTTGCGTCTTTGTTCAAACATCTTGTTATCGGTATATGTTAACCCGTCAACTCATTGTTTCATAGAAAACATTATGTTTAGATAACAACTGTTTAATAGATGTCTTTAAAACTAGTTACCCAAATATAGTGTTGCTGCGGTATACGTACCAACGGAGAATGAAGTCCACATCATTTTATTCATTACAGAATTGGTGTTTTCTTTTGGGTATTCCATCTTGGGGTATTGAACGGACCAAAATTGTTAGCTGCTTCCGTGTCCCTAATACGGATATTCTTTCTTTCCTTTTTTAAGTTTTCTTTCTTTCTTTCTTTCTTTCTTTCTTTCTGTGTCCATAGCGACCTGTCCTCTTGATTTTGGCTGGTGCGAGAACGTTGAACATCATACAACAAACAAACGAAATCCTCCAGCACTCTATACAAGATGGAAGGGTGAGAAAACTTGTCTTGGTTGATAAATATCGCAGCAAAGTTATAGGTCGACATCTTGATCTCACTGGGAAATATTGGATTACCTTGTGAGATATGAATTCAGACGTATTCGATGCTTGTTGACAACAACATTTTGAGAATGTGACGTAATCTGGATTTGATGTAGATCTGTATGGCGGTAGTCGTCGTGACCTAGATCTATATGGCGGTAGTCGTCGATTTGACCTAGATTTGTATGGCGGGTGTCGTCGTGACCTAGATCTGTATGGCGGTAGTCGTCGATTTGACCTAGATTTGTATGGCCGTAGTCGTCGATTTGACCTACATATAGATTTATATGGCGGTAGTCGTCGATTTGACCTAGATCTGTATGGCGGTAGTCGTCGATTTGACCTAGATTTGTATGGCGGTAATCGTCGATTTGACCTAGATTTGTATGGCGGAAGTCGTCGATTTGATGTAGATCTGTATGGCGGTAGTCGTCGATTTGACCTAGATCTGTATGGCGGTAGTCGTCGATTTGACCTAGATCTGTACGGCGGTAGTCGTCGATTTGACCTAGATTTGTATAACATGTGTCGTCGTGATCTAGATCTGTATGGCGGTAGTCGTCGATGAAGCAGAGGACGCTTTCTCTTCCAGAACACCAGGTCCTATTATTGTAAACATCTCCATGTAAATGTGATCTTTTCTCCATTTTGCCCTCGTGTTGTGTTATTGATTTTGAATTTGAATAACGGTTTCACTTGCGTGTTGTTATTTGCTATTGTTTTTGAACACCAAAAGCGCGGGAAGGGAGTATCTAAAACTGAAGCCATGTGCCCACTACACTAGATAGCAGGTATATATATATATATTGTGCAGCAATATATGTACTGGAGAAGTACCTATTTCCTACACTTTACAATGGGTTAATTTTAAGTCATAGCATCTAGGATGTTCAAATTGCAGGGAAACGACTCTCAAGGTGAAAAATGAATTAAAAAATACCTTATATTTTGTTTGATTTTAGTTTACAATGTCGAAACAGTAAGTTAGGAGATATTGCCTATTCTTTTCTGCCAAATCATTTATTGTACCGATAATTACTTATCCATCTTCAACAAACAAAAATAGCATTTCTCACGTAATATTCAAGGTAGAAGAAAGTCATATACGTTTTTTTCAATGAACATGATCTTGTCCCCTATTACGCATTCTTAGAAGCACTGGATCGCGATAGGGCGTGCCGGCCTTGTAACTTAGGTTGAAGATCTAAGGTGCGTAGTTCGACGCTCCCTAACCAGTGTCAGATTGTGTTGTTAGGGAAGCTGTCATGGTTGTGTACTTGGGCAAGACACTTTTTCTGTTCTCGATGGCATGCGATGGGCCTCCCGTATGTTGTTCAGTTAGGTAGTCACCAACTACTACAAGGAAACTCTGCCTCAAAATCACCATAGCTGTTCACTGGGTTATAATCATTAGGACATTGAACGGACCAAAATCATTTCCCATTTTGTAATCTTTGCCCTTTCCATTATTTCATGTCTGCTCTGTCTTTCTGTTGTATTCCCTTTTTGCCCAAACCCAAACAAAACTTAATTAGTCAACTCCCCAACAGAAGCAGGACACACCAAATATTGCCAAAGTCCTATCAATCACATCCATACAGAGCTAAATTTTATCATACCCGATATGGTTTACATAATTAGCGTGAAACCCGTAGGGCCGCGATGGCCGAGTGGTTAAGGTGTCCCGACACTTTATCACTAGCCCTCCACCTCTGGGTTGTGAGTTCGAAACCTATGTGGGGCAGTTGCCAGGTACTGACCGTAGGTCGGTGGTTTTTCACCGGGTACTCCGGCTTTCCTCCACCTCCAAAACCTGGCACGTCCTTAAATGACCCTGGCTGTGTAATAGGACGTTAAACAAAATAAACCAAACTGTAGGTAAATACGTATACATGTATATCGAAAGAGCGTTTATTTTAAAAACTGGGATTCATCTTTATATCATTGGATATTTCATGACATCCGACAAATATTAAGGTTTAGTATTATTTAAATATTGCAACAAAATGTTATTTCAACTTAACATATTCAATGGAAAAATATCCCAAACCTTTGTTTATTTGGAGTATGGTAAGCAGCAGCTCTATAGACTGAAAATGTCGCTTCAGAATGTTTCCCACTTTTTGTCAATTGATAAGGAATTTCTGAGTTTGATTTTACTAACTATAAATGACAACGTCCTGTGATTTCTGACACAACATAGAATACTCCCCATGGGTAATAAATGCCAGTTTTCCTTCTAAAACGGTTTTACCTTTAACGTGAAAAGCATGTCCATGTAAGAGATCAGCTGATAGGTGTATAGGCGAGATGGTTTTATTGGAAGTCTGGTACTCAAACCTGTTATTTGTCTGTCATTTTAGGACTAATGTGGTTCACGCATTAGTTCTAAATAAATATCTGTCAAGGTTTATTTTGTTCCGTTTGGATCTTTTCTTGTCGTTTGTTTTGACATTTATGATTTTATATTGACCATGCAATTTTCATTTTTACTTAAAGTGTCGATGTAGAATATAAGGAATGATATTGAACAGACTATGACTCAGAAAGTTAAAAGTTTGAATGAAAAAAAATAATTTTCTTCTGTACGGTTTTGACGCTGTGTGAAAAGCAGGACAACTTAATGTGAAAATAGATTTCAAGGGAAGGTCAATCGCACGATTTAAATCTCTGGATATGTTTTTGTATTTTGAATTTCGTTTCTTTGGTGTCGTGATACCATAGCAATTACTATTGAAATGTAATAAATATATCAGCACTTTATTCAAGCATGATATCACAAATAATATTGATATAATCGTAAAACATGCATATACCGACAATCTAACGAAACCGTAATTACAACTCAACATGGATAAAATGACGGCAAAGTAGGAACAAAAATTCAAAAATGATTTTTTTTTCAACATTTAAAACAATAATTTCAATATTAAAATATGTTTTATTATTAAAGACGTACATTAATAAGCGATCAAAATAGAGTTGACCTTCCATTAACTTCAAGCGCATGGAAATATCAAATACAAATTTAGGTATACATTTTTGGAAGTGGAATTGCAACAATGGCAGTGACAGGTTTAAGATAAATAATAATTTAGTTCATCATAGCAATATTTCTATTAATAGATCATACTTTCTTATAGTACGACACAAAGGAATCATTATAGTGCGATCACTCTGAAATATCATGGCGCAACATTTGGTCGCAGACTCCAAATACACAATGTAATTATCCGAACGATGTGCGAGTTTTAAATTTTGTTGTGATTGGATACAATTTCAAGTATATCCGGTGTTGTAACGAAACTGACTGACGACATTGTCCAGGACGACATTAGCGACATATTGAAATGCCAATCATTCTCTGTAACAAAAGCAGCGGAAACAAATTCGGGTAAGATGAAAAGCGGCAAAGGATGGCCGCAGGTGCTAGGAAGTGAAAAGGGCCGATCGGTCAAATCATACAACGTCAATTTTAATCGCATTTGACATTGGATAACAGCATTACACTTTAAATGAATCAACCTATCTTCCTATGAATGGATATCTTTACTTATTTCAGGCCATTAAGTGACCTACCCTAAAGAAATTTATTTATGTTTTCAATCGGTTAAGATACTGTAACTCGAGCTAACATTAAACCCGAGTAAAGCTATTGATACGGGTAGTGAACGGTACAACATGGGAAAGATACACTAACACCTGGGGCTCGTAATAAACCTATAAACTCACCTGTAAAACTTACACCTGGGTTGTGTTAATCAACTTATATCTTCGTACCTTATTCTCAATAACGCACAACAAGCTTAATGTGGTTAAATAAAAAATAACAAATCAGGTTTAAAATCATTTCATTTTGTAGTTAATATCATATACGCCTGGAAATTAATTATTCTTTAAAGAATTTAACTAATTTATGCTTTTTATGTCAGAAAGTATTCGATATATTGTATATTTTAGTTGCATATAATGAATCTATTTACACAGAGTGAAGCTGACTAAACTCGATTTCAGAACGTGCCCGGTCGTTAGTAGAGTAAGATATACCTGTAAATAAAAGCTGGGGATCCTCTTCCCCAACTAAACGTAAACTCCATGGCGGTGTAGACTTCACCCAATAAACGTAGCTTCAAGTATATCGGGTGTTTGAGATGTCATTTTAGAAATGTGAGACTTTCTGCATGAGCTGGACCAAAGTGTTTTGTTATTAAAGAAGAAATCAATATAAGTATGTGAAATATCATACTTTAAACATGTTTTATTAGATCATACAATCACCATACGTATATAATTCACATTGAGTAAAATGACAATATAAAGAATGTTTTGTTTTTCACCGTATGAATTATTTAATAAAAAAAAAACGATAGGTAAGAAACTTTGAGTTACATGTATGAAGCTGTTCTCGATTTTCAATTCTCTTTAAGCCAAAATCCTAATTTGGAAAAAAAGAGTCGACAACAACCCAAAACAATACTTAATTTCGTTCAATTTTATCTTTGTGTCACTTTACATTAAATCATTTGCTACAGTCAATACCGTTGCATAAATACACCTAAGTTTTACGGAGACGTTTTTATGCGATGGACTGGTGATATCAGGTCCAGTATATTTTGATAATCACATTTTGGGCGTCAAAGCACGGTTAGCTTAATAACTTTTCTTTTATTGAATATTCAGATTGGATGTATTTCATAATTATCCCTTTTTTAAATCAATATTTGTATTTTCTGTCCTCAGACCAGAGTGGACTTTATCAAATTATCAAAATATTTCAGAAAACAAATATTTTTCTCAACATATTGGTAGCTTAATAAGGTTTAGAAAGGTGATCGATTTGAGTAGACGATAATTGGTCCTACACACAAACTGGTATAACGAAATATAACTCGATTTCAGCGACAGATCCCGAGAATTTCAGGAAATCACTAATATCTCATTAACCTTGTCGGTAAATACGTAAGAATGATCATCCTAATTTTGGCTCGTCGTTTGATCTAGAGCTACGCTTACCCTGTACGCATCCATGTTGTTTGCACATCTGACTTTACGTTAAAGGCCCAATTAGTGTTTTATTTGTATTTTACAAGGACTATCGAGTCATTCGGTACACCTCGGCAACATGCATTGATCATATGTAATTCTACAAGTTAGCATTTTCATTTGTAAGTTAGGCCAGCTAAAGTAATTAGTATTTTTTTTATTGTAGACATGTGCAAATCAATTGAAGCCTTTGATTTAAAGAACGTTAAAAATTATTTTGAAATTCAAAAGCTTTGCAAAATTTAACGAAATTCGTTCAATTTTCGATAGTTTCGATGTTTTTTTTCTGTTATTCACTAAGAGGTAATGGCGCATTTCTTTGTCGAAACAACTTTTTAATGTAAATATATATAAAGTTTGAAAAAGAAAGAAGTGCAAAAGGTACTTATTTGGAATCCAGGTCTAAGCGAGAAATAGCGCATAGATATTATTGTCTAATTATCAGAAAACAGCTTTGAATTACAATGCTGTAACACTTTTATTTGATAAAGTATTGTCGTTGACAAATATTTCATTTTTCTCCTAGAATTACGTCATAACGCGGCGTTACGTCATTACACAGCATTATGTCCAGTCGGAACCCCTCGTAACTTTCTTCGAAACTAGAACTTACGTTCGCAGACGGAGGCGAGGTGTTCCGATTGCATTATGTCATTAGGAGTATTCCGGTCCGCATCATCCGAACTGCGCTTTTGTTAAAAATTCCGAGAAACATTGAATGATTGTCATGTTAATATGTCGTGCTGAGTCTTAGGAAATAGAACCAGAAGGGAAATGACGTCTATATTTTGACTTGTATTACATCTGTCTGTGAAAATACATCAACACCAGTTCTGTTGTTTTTATTCAAAGCGAGGTCAGTGCGTAGCGATTCACATGCACAATTATATATGACGTCACGGTGTCTAATACATCGTTATCCTTATCAAAGAACATCTCGAGTGTGTAAAGCTATGTTAATCGATCTCGATCTTTTTTATAGTCGTACAATGCACCCCATGATGCAATGATTTAATTGTATATATTACCTCTTGGCCTTTGGTCGTCATAAATAGAGAACTAAATGAGCTATTTGAAATATGTACCCATAACGACTCTAGGCTTGTAGTCAGAAACTTGTGTGCGCTCCATCATAATAATGACTTGACTGTCCAGTTCATAAAAAGGAATTTAGAGACAAATTAAGAGAATCACTCATTCTAGAGAGACATACCCGATCAAACAAATTAACCCCATTATTAGCTCCCCGCCCGTGAAAAACACCCGGTTCTACACCCCAGTGGGATTCCACGACCCGAAGTGTCAAACTAAACGATGGAAACAAAGCCGGTATTTTTAACAACCCGAAATCCGGACAATACGTCCAGAAAATTATGATAGTACCTGCTGGGTTTGAGCCGCAGGCTCGTTTTTTATGGGTACGGATCTGAAAGGTAACGACATTGTTTGTTTTGTTACTTTTTCAAGAGACAAACGAGGCTAGACGGCTTTACATTGGTCCCAGTGTTGGAAGAATCACCTCTGCCTGGGTTTAATTAGCTCGGAGTACCACGCACGGAACTTCAAAGACATTTATTCTCCGCTGTCCGACTCATAGTGTTTAGTTGACTTATCGAACAGGACTAGAGGAACTCTCGCATAGTCACGACACCGTTAAGCGGTATCTTAGATTTTAGATACAATATCGTTTTATATTATCTACTGAAGTGACATCATGTAAAGACATACTGATTATCTTTTATCAAATAAAGAAGTTGCATCGGTAGTTAATGAAATAATTAGAACATCTAAACAGAAAAAGAGACAACGACAGGAACTGAGAAGACACCAAAACAGAATGAAAGACAGCAGGAACTGGGGAGGCGCCAAAATAGAATGAACAACAACAGGAACTGGGGAGACACCAAAACTAAAGGAAAGACAACATGAACAGAAAAAACACCAAAACAGAAGAACAAACAACAACAGGAACTTGGGAGACACCAAAACTAAAGGAAAGACAACATGAACAGAAGAACACCAAAACAGAAGGACAAACAACAACATGAACTAAGGTGACACCAAAACTAAAGGAAAGACAACATGAACAGAAGAAACACCAAAACAGAAGGACAAACAACAACAGGAACTAAGGCGACACCAAAACTAAAGGAAAGACAACATGAACAGAAGAAACACCAAAACAGAAGTACACACAACAATAAGAACTGAGGCGACACTAAACAAGAAGCAGAGATAAAATCAGGAACCGAAGAGACACACCCAAAAGGCAGGACACCAAAACAAACGGAAAGACAATAACATTTACATGTGCTAATCAGTTATCAAACTAAAAGACAGATCAACACATGAGACTCCAAAACAAACGGGACTACAAAATAGGACGAGATGCCAGAAGAAAATAACAAGCGATATTCGGAACAAACAAGACACCAAGCAAAAACATGAGGAACCGACACCGTCACAAAAAGAGAGTCATAAACTTATAAACGTGGCTGGACGTGACAAGGAATGTGTCCCTTGGTGATTTCACCTGGGCCAATAAGAGTATCAAATATATAAGTTTATATCCTTTCACAATAGTTGAAAAAATGAGCTAAAACAACATACATCTTACCATTACGATATACATTTTTGTAATTTATTTTACTTTATTAATACATACAGGCCCTTTTCACCTGAGTGTCGCTTGTGCAATATCCTTTGGAACTGTTGCCGTGCGTACTGTGTGTGATTGTGTAAGGGGCAGCGAGTGGTATCAACAATGTAAAAGGGACAGGAGCGATTTTAGGGGTCAAGTACCCGGCCGCACAGGTGTCCCAAAGGTGCGGGGAGCTGTTAAGGTGTACAGGTAGGCTCACCATTCACAGGCGATTATGAAGTGATAAAGTAAAAAGAGATGATACTACTAATGTCAATTTCAGAAACCAAAGCCGGTATAAAAGTCCGGAAAACGTATAAAACTTCGCATCCACGTGTCGACCCAAGTACTCCTGTTCCGGGTATCATTAAGACACGGGTAATAAAAACACAGCAAAAATATTATTTTTATGGCTTGGGTCAAATTATTTATGTGAAAATTTGCCATAAATTGACTCTATATCTTTTGTCTGTCTGTGGTTTCCTTGTGAATCCGTACAAAATCGGACGGATCTCTCCCGAAATCCAATAAATATATAGGTGTCAACATAAACAGAGTAATCCCCATACATACGACATTCAAAACGGATACATAAACTGTATATTGATTGTTATTGCTCGCCTCCCGGCCGAATGTCAGATACGATCTGTAGGAAAAGACTTACTCGGGACAGGATAAAGAGAGAATTATAAATACGGGTAGATCGGACCTATATATCCGGACGTATTGTCAGTGGATGTCATTTATACCGGAATTTGTTTGTGACGCACAATACTGTAAAATGATGACCAACAAATTGACGGGTGATATCAGACAGAATCTAGACATAAGAGGGGCTATCTGCTCTGCATTTCTATACACTAACCCGGCTATCAGCTCGGTGTATCTGGCTAATGGAATACGAATAGGGTGGACGATTTGGGAGGTAGAGAGAGGATAATTTTACAACGACATATTTCATACATTTCCATTCATGAATCTGTCTGTCAGTCCACATTATCCTCTTATGAGTCATTCACGTCGCCTTTGTATTCATTAAATACCCAATAAATTATCGAAAACAATAACGACACACAGCTAATAAAAGTCTACTAAAGATCTGGTTTTGTTATTTAGCTAAAGTACAGTTTTTATGACAAACTGAATCACCTATATAACATCCCTTCACAAAAATATATTGAAATTTTGATACCTTTTTATCAATATTTCGCATTTGATTTAGTTTACTATAAACACCAGGACCACCAGCATCAGCACCAGGACCACCACCACCACCACCACCACCACCACAACAACAACAACAACAACAACAACAACAACTTTGGAGTATAATTAATGGGGCGACATAGCTGGTATTATATCGTCTCGGCGAAGTGACTATAATTAGCGTAGATAATTTATTCACCTCACAAATTAACGGACTTCACGTTTTCGTTATTTCGCGTTGAGCTATGACGTACTTTCGCTATGTCGCCCCCAATTGTCGATTGACGAAGATTGTAGTTCTGTCGCGTCGACAAAACGAAACAATGAATAGCAGATATCAGCCATCAAATCATTCCTTGTTTTATACCACCAATCATATCTGGGTAAAGCCTATATGAAGTTATTTCACTATTAGATTGATTTTCTCGACTGCGTGGTTTTTTACGCAGTTTAAATATACCTACAAATAATACCCTTAAATGTTATTTAAAAAAGCATAAACTTAGTTCATGATAAGCAAAACTCTAACCGAGTGTGACCTCAATGGGCTCTCTACTTTATACTCGTAGAGAATATTACATTTATATCTTGATATCAAATCAATAATGGATATTTCTATTGGTGATCAAATTAGAATATACAAGAAACTTAAAGTCAGAAACAATTGGATACAATTTTCGTTGAAAATTGAATATTGTTAATCCGAATATTGAGCTGTATTTGTCAAAATTGATAGGGACGACTTTCTATTCATTACGTAATACCCTATCCCTTTTAATACTGAATTGAATAATTTCTAAATAAATCACATCATTTCTGCGAGGGCTTGACTAGCGACGAGTACAAACCTATAAGGAGGTTTTAAAACGCACCTTTGGTGTATATCACTTTACCTATTATACATCTACGTTAAAGTTCCGGCTACGTAACCAGTAGTATAACATTAAAGCCCTGCCTTACGCAAGGTAGCCACACTGTTCTATAAATACATCACTCTGAGCTCAAATTGTGCATTTGTACCGAATGACCCCGTCCCGTCCACACAAATATGTTCCCAGGTGTTACGAACGCAAGGTGTGTCTTTATATGGTTTTGTTGTTCCTGGGTCAAAGAAGGGAACAATCGTATTTTCTAATAAATTCATACAAAAAGGAGATTAAATTCAAGAAACTGCTTTTTTCTATAAAGTTTTCAAATTCATTCATAACATGTATAAAGTTTCTTTCAAACACTGGAATGTATTTTATTCAATATTTGAGCATACCAAATGTGCTCAAAACAAATTGGATTCAAAATAAAAACAAGTTGAATTGTGTTTAGCGCTCAATGAAATGCTAGGCACGAAATTTTCTTTTTTTTTTCTTTCTTTTTTACAGTTCTAATCGTGAAGGAAAGAAGGCTGGTTTTCGTAATCTTTTTGGGACTATCACAATATCGTATTGGGAAAGATTACCTCTCCGTTTATCAGCCAGCTTCGAGATGTCTGTACAAGTGTCTGTCTTTCTATATCTAACTTCGATTTCTCGATATGACACCCTGCGGTTGAACGATTCTACAGTAAATGAAATTTTATAGATTTTTAATTATAATTTTGTAATGTTAAAACATCTCTAGATAATTCTAGGTTTGGTGACAATGCAAAATGCTTTGACGTGAATTTCAATACTTTTGTCGGAAACAGTCAAAAATTAAAAAATATGGTGCCTGTTATGTGATATTTGGTCTATATATTTACACGATTAGGGGGGGGGGGGGGGGGGGGGGGGGTGAATGCAATTATACGGTCGCTAATAGTGACCATATATGTATGTTTACGGTTTTTTATACTGTCGCTGCGAAAAAACGATAATTTTTTTTGTATTATCGTTGTTTTATCGCAATGATGATATAGCACTTAGCCACCATGGGTAACAAACTTATTAAAGAACTCGATCCTTTGGAGTACATGTATAAATGAACTTTGACCCCGTCCTTCCTGAACCTAAAATGTGTCGCTTTCAATCACGGATGCATTTTGTTGCCATGTTACCTGTAACATGTGTGGTTACCGCCCTTTAATTACGCCTTGATATCACCATAACAACGTACAATTACGGAAAAATCAACCAATTAGCGTTGTCATGGAAAATATGTTTCCATGGAAACGCAAAATGAAGAAATATAACCTATAACCTGGATATTGAAAGTAGTTTTCTGTTTGATCGCGTTTGATAAAGACGATCCTTAAAGAAAGGGAAGAAGGGAAAATTAAATTATTCAGCAATTTGTAAGGAGGATCACGCAACACGTGTTATGTTAATATCATATGGTATTATATATGTAACTCGTATCAGAACAAAATATCAAGTTCAAATTATTCTAGACTGCAGTTCCAACATGTGGTTTAAGGGCCCACTATACGACGTCAAAATCGAAACTTGATTAATTTCATCGATAACATTAAAAAAAAACATACACGTCTTTTACAACTCCTTATGACCTTTCGTCACGAAATGTTTTCAAACTTGTTAATTAAATAAAGATCAAAGGATTCTATTTGAAAGATAGATATCTTTAAACATCAAATTCGGTACATATAACAATGCTGCGGAGCTTTGAATTGGTCTGATTTGTACCCGGCGTTGTGTAGAGGCATTACGAATGACAGTCTACCTTTGAGTATATGGACGGGTTTATTAATTCTAACAGATACATTTGAAACTTGAGTAATGTCAAAATGTATCCAGTTCAAGTATTTTTGATCTTCATGTATCAATTTAACATTAGATCCCTGAATATCTTGATATCTAGTGATTTCCGGCTATTTGTACTTTTGTTGGTTTAAATTGTTAATATCTGTTTAAATACTTGAATTATTGCCATCAGCCATCAAACCCCCTACCCCTCATCCAACCCCTACCCCACCCCATCCTCAGTGTAACCCCTACCCCACCCCATCCTCAGTGTAACCACTACCCCACCCCATCATCAGTGTAACCACTACCCCACCCCATCCTCAGTGTAACCCCTACCCCACCCCATCCTCAGTGTAACCCCTACCCCACCCCATCCTCAGTGTAACCCCTACCCCACCCCATCCTCAGTGTAACCACTACCCCACCCCATCATCAGTGTAACCACTACCCCACCCCATCCTCAGTGTAACCCCTACCCCACCCCATCCTCAGTGTAACCCCTACCCCACCCCATCCTCAGTGTAACCCCTACCCCACCCCATCCTCAGTGTAACCCCTACCCCACCCCATCCTCAGTGTAACCCCTACCCCATCCCATCCTCATTGTAACTCCTACCCCACGCCATCCTCAGTGTAACCACTACCCCACCCCATCCTCAGTGTAACCCCTACCCCACCCCATCCTCAGTGTAACCCCTACCCCACCCCATCATCAGTGTAACCACTACCCCACCCCATCCTCAGTGTAACCCCTACCCCACCCCATCCTCAGTGTAACCACTACCCCACCCCATACTCAGTGTAACCCCTACCCCACCCCACCCTCAGTGTAACCCCTACCCCACCCCATCCTCAGTGTAACCCCTACCCCATCATCAGTGTAACCCCTACCCCACCCCATCCTCAGTGTAACTACTACCACACCCCATCCTCAGTGTAACCCCTACCCCACCCCATCCTCAGTGTAACCCCTACCCCACCCCATCCTCAGTGTAACCCCTACCCCACCCCATCCTCAGTGTAACCCCTACCCCATCATCAGTGTAACCCATACCCCTTCACCAACCACTACCCCACCCCATCCTCAGTGTAACCCCTACCCCACCCCATCCTCAGTGTAACCACTACCCCAACCCATCATCAGTGTAACCCCTAACCCACCCCATCCTCAGTGTAACCCCTACCCCACCCCATCCTCAGTGTAACCCCTACCCCACCCTATCCTCAGTGTATCCCCTACCCCACCCCATCCTCAGTGTAACTCCTACCCCACCCCATCCTCAGTGTAACCACTACCCCCACCCCATCCTCATTGTAACCACTACCCCACCCCATCCTCAGTGTAACCCCTACCCCACCCCATCCTCAGTGTAACCCCTACCCCATCCCATCCTCATTGTAACCCCTACCCCATCATCAGTGTAACCCATACCCCTTCACCAACCACTACCCCACCCCATCCTCAGTGTAACCCCTACCCCACCCCATCCTCAGTGTAACCCCTACCCAACCCCATCCTCAGTGTAACCCCTACCCCATCATCAGTGTAACGCATACCCCTTCACCAACCACTACCCCACCCCATCCTCAGTGTAACCCCTACCCCACCCCATCCTCAGTGTAACCCCTACCCCATCCCATCCTCATTGTAACTCCTACCCCACCCCATCCTCAGTGTAACCCCTACCCCATCCAATCCTCATTGTAACTCCTACCCCACCCCATCCTCAGTGTAACCCCTACCCCACCCCATCCTCAGTGTAACCCCTACCCCACCCCATCCTCAGTGTAACCCCACCCCATCCTCAGTGTAACTCCTACCCCACCCCATCCTCAGTGTAACCACTACCCCACCCCATCCTCATTGTAACCACTACCCCACCCCATCCTCATTGTAACTCCTACCCCACCCCATCCTCAGTGTAACCCCTACCCCATCCCATCCTCATTGTAACTCCTACCCAACCCCATCCTCAGTGTAACCCCTACCCCATCATCAGTGTAACCCATACCCCTTCACCAACCACTACCCCACCCCATCCTCAGTGTAACCCCCACCCCATCCTCAGTGTAACTCCTACCCAACCCCATCCTCTGTGAAGCCCCTACCCCACCCCATCCTCATTGTAACCCCTACCCCACCCCATCCTCAGTGTAACCCCTACCCCACCCCATCCTCTGTGAAGCCCCTACCCCACCCCATCCTCAGTGTAACCACTACCCCACCCCATCCTCATTGTAACCACTACTCCACCCCATCCTCATTGTAACTCCTACCCCACCCAATCCTCAGTGTAACCCCTACCCCATCATCAGTGTAACCCATACCCCTTCACCAACCACTACCCCACCCCATCCTCAGTGTAACCCCCACCCCATCCTCAGTGTAACTCCTACCCAACCCCATCCTCTGTGAAGCCCCTACCCCACCCCATCCTCATTGTAACCCCTACCCCACCCCATCCTCAGTGTAACCCCTACCCCCACCCCATCCTCTGTGAAGCCCCTACCCCACCCCATCCTCAGTGTAACCACTACCCCACCCCATCCTCATTGTAACCACTACTCCACCCCATCCTCATTGTAACTCCTACCCCACCCAATCCTCAGTGTAACCCCTACCCCATCCCATCCTCATTGTAACTCCTACCCCATCCTCAGTGTAACCCCTACCCCATCCCATCCTCATTGTAACTCCTACCCCACCCCATCCTCAGTGTAACCCCTACCCCATCATCAGTGTAACCCATACCCCTTCACCAACCACTACCCCACCCCATCCTCAGTGTAACCCCTACCCCACCCCATCCTCAGTGTAACCACTACCCCACCCCATCCTCAGTGTAACCACTACCCCTACCCCAACCTCAGTGTATCCCTACCCTACCCCATCCTCAGTGTAACCACTACCCCACCCCATCCTCAGTGTAACCCCTACCCCACCCCATCCTCAGTGTAACCACTACCCCCACCCCATCCTCAGTGTAACCCCTACCCCACCCCATCCTCAGTGTAACCCCTACCCATCCCATCCTCAGTGTAACCCCTACCCCACCCCATCCTCAGTGTAACCCCTACCCACCCCATCATCAGTGTAACCCATACCCCTTCACCAACCACTACCCCACCCCATCCTCAGTGTAACCCCTACCCCACCCCATCCTCAGTGTAATCACTACCCCACCCCATCATCAGTGTAACCCCTAACCCACCCCATCCTCAGTGTAACCCCTACCCCACCCCATCCTCAGTGTAACCCCTACCCCACCCTATCCTCAGTGTATCCCCTACCCCACCCCATCCTCAGTGTAACTCCTACCCCACCCCATCCTCAGTGTAACCACTACCCCACCCCATCCTCATTGTAACCACTACCCCACCCCATCCTCAGTGTATCCCTACCCCACCCCATCCTCAGTGTAACCACTACCCCACCCCATCCTCAGTGTAACCCCTACCCCACCCCATCCTCAGTGTAGCCACTACCCCACCCCATCCTCAGTGTAACCACTACCCCACCCCATCCTCAGTGTAACCCCTACCCCACCCAATCCTCAGTGTAACCCCTACCCCACCCCATCCTCAGTGTAACCCCTACCCCATTCTCAGTGTAACCCCTACCCTACCCCACCCCATCCTCAGTGTAACCCCTACCCTACCCCACCCCATCCTCAGTGTAACCCCTACCCCACCCCATCCTCAGTGTAACCCCTACCCCTCCCCATCCTCAGTGTAACCAGTACCCCACCCCATCCTCAGTGTAACCAGTACCCCACCCCATCCTCAGTGTAACCCCTACCCCACCCCATCCTCAGTGTAACCCCTACCCCACCCCATCCTCGGTGTAACCCCTACCCACCCCATCATCAGTGTAACCAGTACCCCACCCCATCATCAGTGTAACCACTACCCCACCCATCCTCAGTGTAACCCCTACCCCACCCCATACTCAGTGTAACCCCTACCCCACCCCATCCTCAGTGTAACCAGTACCCCACCCCATCCTCAGTGTAACTCCTACCCCATCCCATCATCAGTGTAACCACTACCCCACCCCATCCTCAGTGTAACCCCTACCCACCCCATACTCAGTGTAACCCCTACCCCACCCCATCCTCAGTGTAGCCAATACCCCACCCCATCCTCATTGTAACTCCTTCCCCATCCCATCATCAGTGTAACCACTACCCCAACCCCAGTCCAACACTTAATCTTACCCCTAACCACCGCCACCCCTTACCACAATCTTATCCCTATCCAACTCCCTACACCATTACTATCCAACCCCACCTCATCCCTAGTCCAACACCCATCCCCACCCCCAATCTAACCCCCTACCTACCCCGCCTTACCCCATTCCCTATCCCTACCCCACAATCAAACCCTAATTATATAACCCACGCCTTAACCCAGTCCATCCCTACCCCAGGCTACCTCAATCCCACCTCCATCAAACTCCTACCCCATCCTTAATCTCACCTCCATCAAACTCCTACCCCATCCTTAATCTCACCTCCATCAAACTCCTACCCCATCCTTAATCTCACCTCCATCAAACTCCTACCCCATCCTTAATCTCACCTCCATCAAACCCATACACCATCACCATCTCCAGTTCACGGTCGACACCAGCAGAACAATGTTGATTTTCCATAACTTGATATCTTAAGGATGTAATGAAGTGATTTTTAATGCATCCATAGATTACCAACAATGGAAAGAATGTAGCAGAATATTGAACGGATAAGATTACCAACAAAAGGAAGAATGTAGCAGAATATTGAACGGATAAGATTACCATCAAAGGGAAGAATGTAGCAGAATATTGAACGGATAAGATTACCAACAAAAGGAAGAATGTAGCAGAATATTGAACGGATAAGATTACCAACGAAGGGAAGAATGTAGCAGAATATTGAACGGATAAGATTACCATCAAAGGGAAGAATGTAGCAGAATATTGAACGGATAAGATTACCAACGAAGGGAAGAATGTAGCAGAATATTGAACGGATAAGTTACCATCAAAGTGAAGAATGTAGCAGAATATTGAACGGATAGAAACTTTATTAAGCGCAGATAAAATTGGTGATGGATTCCATCGTATTTAAGAATTTTAAGAACTTTGGAAAAATCAATGAATATTTTGGAATTTTGTTTTACGAATTAAAAAAGGGAGGCATGTAAGTACAATGTATTGAATGGTTTATTCACCAGATTGATTAACCTTTAGTTTATAAACTTTGTACTTGTAGAAATTTAATTACGATAATTATTGGATTTTAGTGAGTTTTTTTAGATGGTGCTATGAGATTAAGATGGATCAGGCCCTGGTTAAATTGATAATACTCCCTTAATCAAAATTTGCCATAGGACAGCATTATAGAATTAAAGGGGTAAGTCTTAGTTAAGGCACCTTCGATAACTTTTGAAATACATTCCTATAGGAGATTTTTAAAGGGGCATTCCTTCATTTGAATAAATTTTAGGTCGTGAAAATTAAACTTACTGGAAAATATGTATTTTTATAACCTCCATCAAATTGATAAAAAGAAAGGGTAATCTAGCCCCCAAAACGTCTGAAAATGTGCTATACACATAGTGGAGGTCCAAATACATGCAGACTAACTAAATCTCAAGTCCCTGTGGACTGGATCTGCTTCGTGTCCGAGAACAAGACAACGGCCTATAGCTATCCTCCATCGCATATTATTTACCTTGTTTTAAGGTCAAGGCTATTGAAACATGACATCTTCGCACACGCTCGGATCAAACTGTTTCTACACTTAATGTCCATGAATGGTCAAAGTGTCGAGCGTGTCTTGATCAGGGAAGCGTGTGTTTAACTGCTGACCACTGTTTTACATGAAAAGCGTGTAGTCGAACCTGATTCAATGTTTGGACATCACGTCTAGACGGTATCAAACCAGACAAATACCATCTTCTCCCTTTACGGAGCTGAATTAGGAGGGAAGCGACAGTACCGCCCCCTGGCGGAGTCGGCCACGGTAGAGGGATGACGGTTGTCCTGTTTCGCTTCAGAAACAACTTTGCGATCTTTCAATAGCTGTACAAAAGGCGGACAATCGTGGACGCCTAATAGTTTGTTACTTGCTGAGATGTAGCGCCTCTAAGGGTCTTGTGTCATCGGTAATAAAAGGATCTTTTGGAACAAGCAAATACCCCGATTTGATTCACAAGAAAAACCTCACAGATAAAACACATCCATTTACACACAAGGTCAATAGGTCAAAGAGTACCGTGTATTATTTGTCAAATCTCACAATTGAGAACATTTCCATTTCCGGTGTCGCGTGAAATAAAAACATGTCGAGTTGACAATTAATGGGTACATGTTACAAGGAAATCTACCCCAGTTTTAAAGTAGGTCACATGATAACATTTGAGTTTAATCTTGCATGGATGTCGTAACATGTTTAAATGGTATTTATATTGTTTAAACGTGTATCAAGATGAATGATTCGATCCATAGATAATTGACTATCTCGTGTATATTACGATGATTCGTTTTATAGATAATTGACTATCTCGTGTATATTACGATGATTCGGTTTACAGATAATTGACTATCTCGTGTATATTACGGTGATTGTGGTATCGTGTATGGTATCACTTTATCTAGTGTCTATTATGTAACCGTACAATGACTTCAACTAACTCTGATCATAGACATTGCCGTGCGCGTGCTATCTCCCGTACAAGCTATTGTTTGACCTGCCTGCTTGTAATTACTGGTGACGTCATCAGACGTGTGCTTTCAAACAGCATAGTAATTTTTTTATCTGCAATTTAAGCACTTTTTGTTATATGAGTTTCTGTTTACTCGTGGTGTCAAAAACGACTTGCCTACACATATTTTAATTTGTAGGAAGTTAAAACTACTATTGCCGTAAAAATTACTGTTAAAAAAGTTATCCAGTGTAATTGTTTAAAGCAATATATCATAAAACTAAGATTTCCCCTTAATTACAAAATTGAAATTGTTCGCAGCTATGTTTTTACATGTCTAAATCAGTGCAACATAACATTACAATTTGATTGGTCATACAAGAATGGATATGTTACCTACCGCTCGTCACACGCCCCCACGTGACTCCAGTCGGCTTTTTCCGTATAGCATCGTTTACAAACACCAATCAAGTTAAACAGTGTTTTAAAACCCGAAAACATATATTTATAGTATACAAATATATGGATGTCTATTGCACAGACACCTATGATATATTTCTTTTATTACATAATCGCTAAAACACAATAAGAATCACTGAAATCTCGACTTCGACGCTTGAAAGGGTATGATTAAATTCCGAAACGTCATAGGGTGTTCAATAGTTCCCACGTGACCTCATTCCGAAGCGTCACAGGTGTTCAATAGTTCGCACGTGACTGTGCAATAGTCATTTTGGCCATGCAATAGTACCTAATATACCTTATGCGTATACTAGTTAAGGCAAATCAAACGCATTATGTAATAAAGTATTTTATTTTACGGTAAAGACTCGTATATCGCCATACCTTAAACCCACTTAACTATTTGAAGAAATTGCCGCTTAATGTGTATGGAATCTACAGTTACAGTCGCTTCAATTAAGAAACAACGACCAGTTTTTCGAAAACCTTAATTATGTAAGACCAGAGTACCTCCTGTTTAATGGCCAAACTGTCCACGTGATGAAGTTGTTAACATTTTATTGACAGAAGTAATTACTATCGAAGGTATAAATCAGCCGGTCGGATTCCGCAGTGTTTACTCAACCATCTTTTAGCTACGTTTTCAGACGGCCGCGGTTCGATTCCCGATGGGACGTGGAAAAGGTCCTGAGGTAACCTGTCCGACTACGTAGGTTCCTCTGTCTCGAGAATATTGAAATTATAAATAAAATTGAGCTTGATGATTTCGGTCCCTACGTTATGTTCTGATTCTAAGTTTCAAACTAAGGGGAGATAGGCTTGTATTAGAATTTAGCTTTGCAATTCTTAACAAACAAAACAAAAACACCAACAACAACAAAACCTAGTGTCTGGTGGCTAGTCTAAGGTATCACTGGCTATTTGCCGGTTTCCACTCAGAGTCAGACTCATCGCAAATTTCCATCCAGGCTAGCAATAGTGGTCAGTAAAAAATTACCTAACTTGTTTCGTTATTGTTGTAAAATAAGTATTATGTATAGCCAAATGATATAAACCAAAACAAGATTATCTTGGCGTTGAGAAATATTAAATACAGAATTTGATTGTTTTGCTATAGAATAAATTTTAAAACAATAAACACGTGTCGTTTTAATGTAATGATATCTTCTCCCTCTGATACGTACAACATATCACAAAAATCACGCCCCTCCCGACCCTAAAGTCCAACCCCCTTTCCACCCCCAATCCGACCCACTGCTAACCAATCCTCCCTCCTCTCGACCCTCGTAATAACACGATAATCACACGTAGTTCCCTTCTCGAACCAAAACGATCACCATAAGAAAGGTGCCAGTTGTTTCGAAATGTATTAAAAAGTGTACCAATGCTATTAACCAGCCATTAGAATCTGGCTGTATAGTCTTAATAACGTGATGGAATAAAACATCTTTCAATTTCCAAAGCTCTCAAAACTGAAATAAATCGGAAATAAAACTGTTATTAATTCCATATTTAAATGCCTCCAGACATAATTATATCATTCAATTCTTAACAAATTCATTTTAAATATTCACGAACAACACTGGAAAGAAATATGATTTCGCTGTATATAATTATAGACTATGTTCATTATAACCGCAAAACACACAATTATAATTTTCTCCATATTTTCTTCATCATATTAATTAGAATTTATACCGCTTTTGATCTTTTGAAAATGAAATCAAACGAAATATCTTCAAGGACCGCCTGTGGATTTGTAATATGGTTTGTATCCAGTCGAGAGAGTCACGAAGTGTTTCGGTGCTACTCGAGACCCCTCGACTCCCGGTGTGAGACACACTTAATTGGGCGCCCCTCTTAGAGTTTTATAAAATCGCCAAAAAGAGTATATTGACGACAAGTCTTTGTTGACAAGTAGTTTGTTTTGTGACAGTGTTAAGAGAAGCTTAAACTGTCAAGTATTTTTTTTTCCAAAAATGTATTTAGAAAGTTAAATTAACTATAAAAACGGGGGAAATTCCAAATGACCTAGTTTCGACATGATATAACAAACGAATACCCACACACGGATTGTAGAACGCTCGACGTGTAAACTACAAATTATCCTCATCACCAACGAAACAGGAAAGAAAAATCGTCTTATTTTTACATTAGGAATTTGTTGGAGAGAAAATTAAGGAAAATAAATCTTGACAAGGTACATGTTTAGTTATATAAATATACAGTCTGTGTGAAAGTTGTCTTTGTTTTTTTTCTGTATCATGTAATTACTTTATATGGAAAATCTGAATAAAAATGACAATAGTAAAAAAAAAAAAAAAAGATGGAAAAAATTTAATTTAAATCAATTTTATTACATAAATATTGCACAAGACCTTATCAATGCCCTCCCTATAATACAATAACACATATAAACACTTGCAATGGCTTATGATAATCAGCATATCATATACTTACATGGTGTTTGAATAGAGCAGAAAAAGAACCGACCTTAAGGAGGTTGTTTTGAGCCGAGAAGATGATCATATGCATATATTTTCCAGATATGCGATAAACTGAGAATTAAAGATTATACTCCGGATTGCAAAATTCTGGGATGGAAATTCCTAATCATACAAATATCTTCATGTGTATTATTGGAAACACTAAAATACTTGTTATATGTTAAATGGAGAATATTTTTTTTATATAATGTTACTTCATGCCTACCAAACACAATTAGGAAACTGCTAAGCTAGATTAAAATTCGGTAAAAATGACACCCCCGATGTTCATATATACGATGTCAATTTTACCGAATTACAATCTAGCCCCTCAGAACGTTTCAAAATGTGTTATACACACTAGAAGAGGTCCAGACTGCGTTTCACCTTGGCGACCGGGGTTCGATCCAGGTAAGGGATCACTTGTCCGACCACATCGGTGTTCTTGAGATACTCCGGCTTCCTCCCGTAGTAGGGTCCCTCACGTGATTCCATCCTGGCCAACACGCGTGATTAATTTAAGTTGAAATAACTTGTTTCGCAATTATTGCTATATATAGCTAGATAGGCCTACTTAATAAGTGTTTGGGTGCAATCTTCGCACCCATTCTTGGCCTTGATAGTTTTACATGTATCCCCACCACATGTGGTGCGAAAGAAATTTCACCACTTGATAAAAGTGATAAATTAGTTTAAGAATCGTAGGTATTAAATATTTACATATTTTTTCCAATCATATTAAGTTTCCTTAAGTTATCTTTATTTTAAAAACGTATCCGAATTCGACGGCGATGAAGTTGAATGATTAAAATCACTTGTCAGAGCCTTGATACGTTACATTAAGTGTAACATACAGCCTTAAGTGGTCGTACAAGTGTGTGATTACCACTCAAGTGATGTACTTCAATGTAGTGCTACTAAAACAGCATGCCGTGATCGTGAAACATAACACGAAAAATGAACACTGCAACCACGACCGAGATTTATCTGTTTTTTAAGTGTATCAGAATAAATAAGTATTTTATCGCCATTATTATTTTACTTTTTTTCAAACTCAATTATTAAAATCACTCGAAAATGGGAATTAACTTTCATGATATTAACTCCAGGTTCAGTCTAAAAATAAAACAAAATATGCATGTAAATTACATTGTAAGAATTCCTGCGAGAAAGCATTTTATCTATTACTTATAAAAAACGATATATGATACATTTATAATGTATATCTAATCAATGGATACGTAGTCATATTCCTTTAACGCCATTCCATTCTCATTTAAAATTACAGAAAACACGTTCGTGTGTTACTGACGTGGGTGGTATTTTAGAAACTGGTATTTCGGTATGTATATATGCTTAGGTAAGGAAAATATGCTTTTACTTACTTATTGTTTGAGGCGCGTTGCTATGTTAAAAAAAATCCGTTTCATTCTATTATTGATTAATTTCATTGTTTTTTTAATGAAGTAGTGAATATTAAATTGCATGTGCTTTAATGATAGATATAGTTTTGTATTTGGCTGACTGTCTCCGTTAGGATGCTTTGTATACATAAAACATATTTTGCCATAACAACTGAAAGTTATCATTGTAGTAGTTGGTGGCTACCTCATGGAAGCCCGTCGCATGCTATCCAGAGCTTCCGTCAGAAACACAATCCATCATATGAATTGGCTGTATATCTTGTACCTTCACCCGAGGTTGTATGGCCTGAAATGTGGCAGTTTATTTAAATTCACGATTTTTAAATTTACACAGAATATAGAATTTTACATTGTGTTATCAAAGTTTACACAGTTTATCAAAAGTTACGATTTCAAAATTTTCACAGAGCATGAAATTTTACATTGTGGTATTAAAGTTTAAGCAGTTTATCAAAAGTTACGATTTCAAAATTTACACAGAGTATACAAGTTTACGTTACGTATCAAAGTTTACACAGGTTATCAAAAGTCAGGAAAAAAATACACGGAGTATAACATTTTACATCGCGCTGTCGAACCCTCACATCGCGATCTCAAGCTTTTTTCACGGAGAGTATTTAGGTTTACGTTGCAATATCCAGAATTATATATTTTTCTTATTAGACTTAACATCACGATAACATATTTACCCATATTTTTAAAATTGACGAACCGATATCAACATTTATTTCTTGCATCATAGCTGGCACTCAAATATCACATTAGAGTTAAAGTCGAAGTACCAATTTCTGGAAACGATTACAGACATTCTGAAGAACTCTTCCTCGTATTACGGGGGGGGGAGATGGGGAGGGGGAGGGGGGAGACGCAGAGGGCGAGACAGGGTGATATATCCCTAACACTACCCGATACAACACAGACGTAATTTTGGCCCTGTACGTATGTGTATCATCCATAACTAAAATCAGATTTATTTTTTCCTTAAATCACTCTTAAACAACAACAAAATTATGATTGATCGAAAAGTCTGGTTTACAAAATTTCTGAAAATGACCTGGGACGAATATTCTTTATATCTAATATCCTGTTAGTTTCGACATTATATTTTTGTCTGAATTTTCTGTCCGTCGTAAAAAGAAATGGATTACCATTCGTAACCCGCGGTGAAAATCGATCGTTTAAAGTTCAGTCCCATCATATTTACAAGGATAAAAAACAGACCCAAGCGAACAAATTTACATATTCATTTGAGAGCTCCTCGCGAACTTGTAAGCGCGAGCTTTTTATCTAACACGCGATGCCGTCAAATCTCGTGCGGTAAATCGTGTAACGTGACAGCCTCAGAGTTTCTCGGTGCTCACCGGGTGTAAGACCTCACGAATCAGGCGTGTTTCGGCGAGAAAGCAAAAGTCCAGTTTGTCAAAACGCAAACTGTCTTTTTTTTTGCCGTTTCGGGGACAATGAATTTCACGTGCGTTCACAACACTCATATCAATGCATGCACATGGTTTTCATTTAACGAATCTTCAACTTCTTGATTAGACTTCGAACATGAAGTCTTCATAAGTATATAATTATATCAATGAATAACGTTTCTAAAATTTGTTTTATTTTCGATAATTAAATGATTAATTCGTTATTGATGTACCATTTCAATGTCGATCCATTAAATTCGTTATTATTCGTGTAATGCAAAGGTATGTTTTTACAAAAAAAGAAAAGAAAAAAAGTAAAGATGGATTTCTGGTTCCAGCTCCAGCGAACGTTCCTTCAACTAAAGATATTTGAAGGAAGGGAGTAAAAAGTGTTTATGTGTTCCTTGATTGCAAGATTCATACGAGACGACGTATTGTGGGATTAATACAAACTGTTTCCATATTACCTCCCTTGACATCGTCGCATTTTTATGTTGGATGTTCTTTCTCTCGAGGCAACCATATACCATACAGTTATTGGAGTTATATCATTCAAAAGGAAATATGACCCTTGTTTAAGTTGTCAGTGTTGTTTAGTTGTATTTGTCATTTTAACACAATTATAAACTAATTTAAGGGAGGTAACTACCAATCTAATTAAAATCTAGATGGTCATTCTCACTACGTTGCATGAACATCTAACAACATCCCATCAGGGGTCACGTCAGGGTGACCTTTGAGATGTGTTTTTCACTTTCAGGGCGAATTGGCAATTTGTCGATGTCATCGAAGCAAAACATTTCGTCACAGCATGCATATGAAGCAAACCATTTCGGCACAGTATATAGCTATATGCATTTTGGGACGAAATGACTTGAAACAAATTGACATTTATACAAGCTATGCACTCTAGTCATGCTAATTCGAACATATAAAATTCACTTCCAAGATTCTGGAAGTAGTCATTTAATTGGCTAATCCAAACGGTCACCCTGACGTGACCCCTGATGGGATGTTGTTAGATGTTCATGTAACGTAGTGAGAATGACCATCTAAATTTTAATTAGATTGGGTAACTACAGGAATGGGCAAAACCGAAGGTCCAATGAAATGATATTTTCCCTGACCGATCGCAAATACGAAATGTTGGTGAAAGACGCCATTTGAACGCACAAAACCTTCTCAGATATCTACATTATAAAGCTGTCTATTAATATATACTAAATATTTCGAGGAATCCTCGCCATTCCTATCGAGTTTGTTAGAACTCTTGCTATTTTCGATTTTTTTTTCGCAAGCAATAAACCGAATCACTATGTAACAAATTGAAACCACCAGAAACTTGGACACAACTGTACATGATATATGCAATTTCGTATGCACGTGATTTGCACGCAATACTCATGCAAATAACAATCGATAAGATTGGGCATGCGCGTAGTTTCCTTACAGGTCTCACAACTAATTTAGCAAATCAGCTGCTGTTTCTCTGGAACCAAGTCCCTGAAGAAAGCGTGTTTATAGGTTCATATCTATTTTCTAAGTAAATAACATGAACTAGATACTTCCTATATACGAGAGTACAGTGTAAGGTGTTAAGATTTGAATACATGATATCAGGGGATACATATTATCTATTTGTTTTACACCTTATCACAATAACTCTATACATGACACAATATTTACATCCACGACCACATCGACTTGTATTAATCTTTCATTCACAATCCACTTCCTTACTTAAAACCTTATTAAAATGTAAACTAATTACTGACCTGGTGATCGATGGTACAAAGAAATTACGTATGATTTCCGTAAGATTTCCCCCCAGACACACTCGGACACATAGTGTGCTCTTATATGACATTAAACCTATCCTATAACATCATTTTTCAGGTAGTGAAACCTTTAAACTTTAATTTGATATAAATTTCACATCATTTGAACTTTAAATGAGCGATTGAGGGGATGGAGTCTCTGGTACTAATGTGTAGTAAAATAATTAGTGGTGTGAGACCTTACATTAGTACATTTTCACAAGCGAGCGCTTTAGTATGCACGTACTTTACTTGCAAGAGCGAGTGATAGACAGTTTAGTGCTTCACGTGCACTATACATATATATACATGCACTTACACTTGATGTGATGTATCCTGTACACGTGATGTCATTTCCTACACGTGACATGAGTTACGCAGCATTTACTACATACTAAGAAAACCTACTAGTGCTCTGGTTGAGAACTTTTGTACTTTCCGAGTACTTTACATACAACATATATCTAAACGTGGTTCTATATATTTTTTGGAAATCTTATTCTTTCTTGTTTCTTCATGTAATTTCATTAAGGTTTACCTTCATGTCTTAAAACATATTGAAGCTATACAATATAGTACTTATTTTCGGATATTAAAGAACCTTTCGTTATCATAAGGGCTAACAACAACAACAACAACAACAACAACAACAACAACAACAACAACAACAACAACAACAACAGCAGCAACAGCAACAACAACAGCAGCAGCAGCAACAACAACAACAACAACAACAACAACAACAACAGTGGTCATCGTGTCGTCCTTTCAAAAGTGTAAGTTAACACATTTCTATACTGATATTATAGATACATGTATATCATTTTATGCGTCATAGACAATTATCAGTATTTGTCATAATTTCCAAGTAAATTAAGCGGGAATAGACTACGCAAAACCACAATAATTCGATAAGCGTTTATTGTCCCTTGTTGAATATAAAGCTGTATGTTTTAAACACTCTGGTGTTATTCATATATCAAATCTCACATTCCCAATTAGGAAGACTTGTCGTGACGGTACCAACTGTAGCTAATTATAAACCGTTTGTTAACACTTATTCAAGAAACAGCTGCTGTTCACAAAACTCGACAGGACTAAGTATCAGATTCATCATTTCACCACAAATTAACACAAATGTTACAATTTGCTTGATCAAGGTAAATTAGATAACGTAAATGAAGCCAATACAATTTCTGAAAGACACAATTATGATAACAGATAAGCAACATGCATTAATGTACACCGAAGTAGAACGGAACGCAACATGAATTTGATAACGAACAAACATATTTACTGTATATACGTGTAGAAATTTTCAGGTCAGGTTGGCATATGAAGACATAGTTTAGATTGTGTGTTATGGTAATATTTTACACTTGAAAGCCATTTAACAAATTATTTACATAGACAAATAATCCCGGCATAAGTTTCACATTCTGGTTCGCAAGTATGTTGTCTGCTTGTGAATGCCGAATTACTAGTAAGTTACCAGTCTTTGGCGATTATATGAAATTTTCTTAAGTCTATAATTAAAGATTTTTTCCCAAAAAATGTCAGGATTTGAAAACAAACGAAACATGAGATCGTTTTCACTATATATTGATATATATACTTCTATTAAAGAACATCGACAAATATTCCTTTCCAGTGATCCAACAGGAATCGAACCCAGGTCTGAGGTTTGATAATCCACGGCTCTATCTCCTGAGCTAGAGAAGCATGCTTCACCATATTTAACACCATATTTAACACCATATTCAAGCCGCACCGACCTTTTTCTTTTACATCAATCCCCATTTTTCTTCAAATTAACCCAAGACTCTCAATACCACCAACGTGGGAGTTTAGTTGGACGCCAATGTGAAGGAGCTGGGAAAAATATATTCCTGCAGAATGCCCTGACAGGAATCTAACCCTGGACTTCGGCGTGGTAAAGAAGCATGCTCCCTCAGGTGAGAGACAGAGGCCGTACTTAACACTACGTACAAGTCACACCGATCCGCTCCTTTTACAACTCGTTAGAAATACATAGATTATGTATCTGATAAGAAGTTCTGGTCTATTAAAAAAATACGTATACATGTATATACTAAACCTAATATGACTATTTATACATAATCGTCCCTGACCCTGAACAATATACATGAACATGACTCGTTCATCTCATTGCGTCTTTCTGGATGCCTTGCATCCCTCACATTACACTGCCTTGCGTCCCCCTACATTACACACAATTTGTGTATTTCCGTGTATGAATAATACTGAAAGAAAAAGTTTTATTGTAATAAATTATCTGTGCCAATAATGTCAACATAATTATATTAAGATGTTGTTAATAGTCAGGGTACAATTAATAGTACCTCAAATTCGAATACCATCGAATGGAATTAATTGAATACATTTCAATGTTTATGGAAATGTCAAATTGATATTTTGCAAAGCAAGTAATTCTCTTTAATAGAACTATAGGGATAACCGATGCCAATTTCATGAATGTAGTATCATAATCTATTGTGTCAAGGCTACGTATTCAGAAAACGAGAAAAGTATTTGCTGAAGTCGACGATATGAGGGAATCGGATGAGCATTTCATCTTTCGTCTACAATAAAAATGAGTTAATTTTGGGAGCATTTCGGACCGTTGTCGGTTGCCGTCACACAAAACACAGTCCACATATTGCTGTAACACATTTGCGATAATGACAGTTTTCCTATCTCACTCTCTATTTCCTGTCCAATTCCTCTGTCGTTTTATGATCAAATAGTTATTAAATATTTTATCTAGAACCGTTATTCTCATATGAAATATGTAATTAAATTTCGCATGACAATACGATGTTTTACCCCACCACTTTAAGCGAAAAACACTTCCAAATGAAACATGTATTTCGGCCTGTGCCGTGTCTCCTGTCAGGCTGCGAGCGCCCCCTATAATCAATGGAGGGGGAGATAATGCTGATTACTGACGTGACTGCTTAATGCGACAGATAACTATGCCTCAATCGTCAATATTTTACGCCCCGGCATATCGATCTGTTCCCAAACCCCTAATCTCCGAGCGCTAAAACGGAGTGCAGTCCAAAACAGTCTATAAAACGGCTCAATTAACTACACTTGAACTTTGAAGTTTTCTCGTTGTGATTTCGTGTCATCTTCTTGATTAGGATTGGATTCGAGGTTTCCATCCACAAAGATTTTCTGTAATATGTCTCCCTCACTGAAAAAGAACAGTATTTTTGTTTTTTTTTAGTTTGGGTGGAGTTTTTGTATTTCTTTTTTAATAAAGGCTTTTGCTTCGGTGCAGATATAATACATTACGCTGTATAGATATATAGATATTTATGGGTGACACGGTGGTTACACACTTGCCTTTCACCTAGGCGGCCGGTGTTCGATTCCCCGATCGGACATGAAAAGTTAATGGGGTCATTTGCCTGATCATGTGTGTTTCCCCCGGGTACCCTTGGTTTCCACCCACGGTAAAACATCTCGCGCGCTTTCGTCCGGGCCAACAAGAGTCATTTACATAAGTTGATTTAACTTGTTTCGCAATTGTTGAAAGATAAATAAAGTGACAAACATAAAGTTATTGAAAAAAATTGACTTGAATCTGCCTATTATCGCCCAGAAAGTTAATACATTTTTTTTGTATGTCAAATGTGTTCTGATGTACGGAATTCCGTTTCATATTGATGTTTTGTATGTACATGTAAACTAATTTTATTATCCCGAGGAAAGTGAAATACCACTTATTTCTTATTCAATGGGATAATAAACTTTTTCTATTTCAGGTAAAATAGAAATTTCTGTTGTTTTTTTTTGTTTTTTTTTTATGAATAACGGGATCACTCAATTTTCGAGTACACATATTTTCGCGAATGCATTTAGACATTTTCACGAGATTTTAAAATTACAGGTTAAGATGCTGTTATCATATAAATATAATTTTTATATAAAATAAATAGTCTTGATAAATGAATCCGAAATCTTGTCTCCCGTAGCGAATTATTAAAATAATTCAGAAGACAGTCTTGGTTTGTTTAACTTCACAATATATTTATAAGATTTTTTTTATTAACAAAAAGGAAATAGATAAATAAAAGTCGGTAAAAGTTTTAGTCGAAGTGAGTCTGAAACATCCCGTTTTAAACATTTTAGTATAATTATCCATTTGTTTGTATTCATATACTCTGAACTTTACTGTTACCGAGAATAAACAATTGTCATTGTTATTGATATATTCCAGCATCAATATAAACATTGTACCACAAGCTGTACGAAGTATTATTTGTACCAATAAAGCATGTGTTACTACCACTATTGGAGAACAATATATCAATTAAAGTAGAAGGAAATGACAGAATGCTTCACACTTATTGAATTATCTATTTTACCATTTTTGTAAGAATAGATAAATTAAACGCATCAACTTTGCTTGCAATAAATGTCCTTAAAAAGTAAGACCGATCACAAATCGGCGAAATACTGAAAACGGTTATGACACGTATTTATAAAATCTTAAAATTGGGGAAATAATTTGAGATAGAGGTCTATTATAACCTTTTAATATTTGTATTGATATATATACATATAAGCTTCATTACTTTTAAAAATAGGTATTTTATAGTAACTTTAGAAACATGTATTTAAAGTGTCTTTGACTGTTATAGTATCTCCTGAAAATAGCGTTATGATCCTTACAAAAAATGCAAATCTCCAAGATATTTACGGTTTAAGTTGTTGTTGTGATATCACATTCTCTATATTAACAAAAAATGCCTCTTCAATATTACCGAAACAATTAAATAGATGACCCCTACATCTATATTTGATTTGTTGTTGTTCATCGAACATACACATCATCAACTTAATTAAGGAGATTAATTTTTCGGTTATGATACAATGAAATTGGTCAGCAGGGTATCACGTCAAAAATCTCTTTGATACACAGACGCGGGATGAAATATAAGAATTAATTAGGAGTGTATCACCTCGATATTATGGTGTAGAGGTAACTGACCCAACTTGCCCCTGCAGTGATCCCCAATCTTCAAGATTGATAAACGAGCATCAGTCTTCCGTCAGTGGTAAATTGCTCAGATAATTAAGTGTTATTATCTGCCTAAGCGCCTCTCCGACAAAGACTATGATACAGGAGAGGAAGTAGCTGTCTGCGTGCGGCGGACGTTTGGAACAGTATCTTCCCTCGACGAAGGGAATCAGGATCGTTTAAAGCATTAACGTTTTAGCTCATCTCATTGACTAGATAAATGGAAATGCACAACACAGGACTACGTGTGTTTGATATATAAAACAAAAGACATCGAGACCAAATAGACTTTCACTCGGAGACAAAACTGAAATTTCATACCCGGAAATGAATATCGCGTTACCGACATTGATCGACTGATTATTGGATGATTATTTCAGTAAATTAAATTTAATGATTTACAGTTGTGGTATAATTGACTTGGAGGACGTTGTTTATGGGTGTGTTGGAAAGACAAGTCGTGTACCTATGATCGTTTGCAAAATTAATAGCTCACAGATTTATTAAAACACGCGAAAAACATTGATTGCTTTGTCCATTTTTATCACAGACTATTATCAACAAATATTTTTTGTCTAAATCTGTGTCAGTAACTTCAAGCCAGACAGTTTATACTATATGCAGTATCATTAATATATTTAAAGTGTTCAGCTAGTTCCTAATTCACATATCCGGCAATCCTTAGTGCGCACTGACGAATTGCGAGATCAACAAATATTATGATTTATACTGAATTATTATCTTTCCATACAGACATATATATCTATAAAATATATCATAATTTTGAACATAGTTTTCGAAAATGCGTTATTTTCTGGTTCTATTGTCTTTTTAAACAATTCCTCTGATAACGTCATTTTTATGAACAAGTTCTGATAAGAGTGAGCTTTAACGTCAGAATGTATCTTCTACCTGAATAATACAATTGGAATGTTCAGTCTAAACAAGAATTTTCTTACTTAGCAAATAAATGCCTCCATTTTAAACGATAACATTGTAAAACTCGTGAAACTTGTCATAATTTTTATTGTCAATAAAAATAGTTTTCTCAGATTCAGTGCGACATTTTCACAATCTGTGCATACAGACGTACAGAAGCTGTAATTTACGTTTTGATTTTTTACGATCATATGACTGGCATTTCGACACATTTAATTTTTTGCAATATTATAAACAAACAAACAAATCAATGAATTAAATGAATAAAATTGAATTATAAATAAATAAATGGATATGTATATGAAAAGATTAATCAATAAATTTACAAATTGTATATGTAATGTTATTGTGTCTTGTTGAATAAAATAATGTTTAAACTAAATTTACAAATGAATAAATTTATGAATAAATAAAATTATAAATAAATGAATTTATAAATAAATAAATTTATAAATTAAAAAAAAATATGCTTGATTATTTTCAAAGATAAGGTACTTCGTCAAGTCGACAACTTGATACATACAGATTAAACAGAAATAAAGAAATAATGAGAATTTATAAAATTGGTTATTTTGAAGTGAAATCGAGAGTAAAACAAATACATCCAATCGGGTATCGTCCATGTCATGTACAGCAAACCCAATATGTGTGTTGTGAGACTATCACACGGTATGCTAATCACATGGACTCTATTTTGACGACATGGATCTATAATGGTGACGACGCTGATTTTTCTGCTCCATAAATATCTCGATGCGATTGTTATTTTTATTCGGCATAGCCGTATAGTTTTCTTTTTGCCCCGGATATGACGCGGCAGGTGGCGTTACTGGTCAAGATGAAGTATGTGATTGGTCAATGTAGCGGTAAATGCAAAATGAAGATATGCAGCTAAAACGAAACAAAGTTAAGATTGAATGCAAGCTGAAGAAGTGGATGAATCTTTTGAAATGACATACTAATAGATTCAAACTGATATAATTTTGTTATCCAAGCTGAAATGCATTAGATCGTTAATTTATTTCACCAGCAGTTTTACAGTATAACCACCAGCATTAAAACTATGCCGTTTATCTTTTTTAAAGATATTTCTTGTTAATATTATTTCATTTATTTCCTCCGAAATGAAGACCATGACATAAAAACAATATTCAAATCACACATATGTGTATATGTTAAAAAAAATGCATAATTTGTTTAATATATATTAACATAGAAAATATATATATACACTTGGTCAACATAAATGGTATAATAATTTGTTTAAGTTTGATAATCAGCAGATATATAGATTACTTTTTTGTTGAAGCTAGTATTGAATAGCACCGTACAGGTCAAGCAAACATTTTACATGATATATTGTATTCAGCCTAAACTGTTCCAGTATATATTGTATAGGTTTCCAACTGACAGGCCAAGGGGCCTCTCAGCAAAACTCTATTTTGACGCCACTGACTTGACTACTCCAAGGACATCTCGATGCGATGATATGAAAGTGAGAAATAGATTCATTAAAGGAGCATTCCTTAGTTCGGAGATCAGAAACATGCACGAATTGAGTTGATGAAATATATGTCCGAACGATGATTATATGAGTGTTTGTGCCTACAAGTAATGAAATAAACACCGAAATGAATACCGTACATGTATGTGGATGCGGTAATTAGTGATACTTCGGGTCGAATTGAGAATTTTCAGATCTTAATACTCAAAGAACTTTTGTATATCTTGAGAGTAAAACTGACGTATTAATGTAAAGATTATAACTTTAACTACATTTTTACTTGGAAAATACATATTTTCCAGTAAGTTTAATTTTGACGACATTAACTTTATTCAAACGAATGAATGCCCCTTTAAACTATCTTCTCTAGATAAATCTAAACATAAGTAATGCATGATTTCGGTGTTATAATTCCATTACACATAATTTCATTTACAAAGAATTACACAAGAGGTACTTTCACCTTTCTAAAGAAATCGAGAGTTCGATACAGTAGAGCCAAAATGAGTTAAACTGCACCATATAGGTGTTTCCTAATCCAAGGACTCGTCAGTGATGTTAGGGACACCATACAGCTGTTTCTTAATCCTAGGACTCGTCAGTGATGTTAGGGACACCATATAGGTGTTTCTTAATCCTAGGACTCGTCAGTGATGTTAGGGACACCATACAGCTGTTTCTTAATCCTAGGACTCGTCAGTGATGTTAGGGACACCATATAGGTGTTTCTTAATCCTAGGACTCGTCAGTGATGTTAGGGACACCATACAGCTGTTTCTTAATCCTAGGACTCGTCAGTGATGTTAGGGACATCATACAGCTGTTTCTTAATCCTAGGACTCGTCAGTGATGTTAGGGACATCATACAGATGTTTCGTCCTTCTAGGACTCGTCAGTGATGTTAGGGACACCATGAGTTGTTTCGTCATTCTAGGACTCGTCAGTGATGTTAGGGACATCATATACTGTAGGTGTTTCTTAATCCTAGGACTCGTCAGTGATGTTAGGGACACCATATACTGTAGGTGTTTCTTAATCCTAGGACTCGTCAGTGATGTTAGGGACACCATGAGTTGTTTCGTCATTCTAGGACTCGTCAGTGATGTTAGGGACTCCATACAGATGTTTCGTCATTCTAGGACTCGTCAGTGATGTTAGGGACACCATGAGTTGTTTCGTCCTTCTAGGACTCGTCAGTGATGTTAGGGTCACCATACAATTGCTTCGTCCTTCCAGAGCTCGTCGGTGATGCTTGGTGACACCATAATGTTGTTGCTAAGGACTCAAAGTGATGACAAGAGGCGACTAAACTCAAACAAGAACAAGAAATATCAAAATCTGGAGGGGTAGGTACAAAAGACCCATAATTCAATAATCTTGATAATTTTCAGTAAATTTCATAACATCAATATTTCTTTTCCACAATAACATTACTTACAAGTGTGTATTCAGAACCGGATCGCTAATCAAATGAAGTGAAATGTGAAAAGCAGATTACGATAAACCTCGGGGTCTGAAACATCCACCAATGTCTTATAAGGTTTTATCAAGTCGTGATAACAATGTGTGTCATATGACCATTTAACAATACGATATAACTTTTTTTTTCAAAATCACTAAAGAATAAAAAAAAAAAATTCTAAAGTAATATTTAAATGCTAAACAAACATAAAGCACAAATACAGAAAAGTTCCGACAGATAAAGAAGTTCATGACCACATTTCTACAATAACATGATGCGTAACCGGTTACCTGAATCATTGGAAGTACACATTTTCACCCCATGATGCCGATGGAGAGCTGGGCTCATTGACAGGAAAGTAACGACGGAACAGGATTTTAAACAGCATGATATTATATACCACGTATGCACTATGCTTAAACATTTGCCTCCTGGCGGAGCTGATGGCAAATTATAGTACTATCCCACTGAAATTGCATGCCAGAGACACTCAACACCATATCCAACTAATATGGTATGTAATATAATTCAGCACGTTATATATATTTTTTTATATATGTATCAAATGGTATTTAAAGGTTAACCCCCATTTTTATACCGAAACATCACATCTTATCGGTCTATACATTAACTAACGTTCCTGAGCTAAAAAAACAACGCCAGTAACGTATTACTGAACATAAGGAACATTAACTTATTAATTTGGTTTGATTTGGTTTAATATTGTTTAACGTCCTAAGTTAAGGTCATTTGTCTCGGCCAGGAACAGAACTTTACCAATGATGTCGAATACTCAAGTGCAAGGTTAAACATTTATTTGTCACCTTAACATCCATATAGTAGATATCCCATCTTAACTTTCCGTAAATCCATATTCCAAGTCTAGTGATACAAGTGATCCGTTTGATAATGCAAGTTCTTGTGAGAGTATTTATGTATGCCGACTTCAAATGCAAATAAATTTTAAGATATATGATGAAAAAATATATCCTTCAATTCTGTTGTTTCCTTTTTCGTTTTGATATTTTCGTGCCATGATATCGGATAACAAGAGGTCGTCATTACCATGAAATGGTAAAGCAGTAGTGGACACATTAGCAGTCCCGCTAATGATAAAACTCATAAAAAAAATACGCATTTCTGGAACACCTAGATATAACTACAATTTTCTTAGTAGAGTTATGATGTCTACTCCACCGGTTAATGTCTTTATAGCAAATAAAGAACAATATACGCCTTAACAATAAAAAAAAATTCACAAAAAGAGCTATTGTTGGAAATGAAATTTCCGCGAAAGATAAATAATATTGTTTGTAAGTTTAGCTTTCACTGCGAACATTTGAGGGGAAAAGGAAACAAGAAAAACTTTAAACTATTTCGTTTTTATGTGCCCATGTCCGTTATTTGTGTGTGTGATTTATGCGGCAATTCAAGAGTTGTGCTCGTGTATGACTACTCGTAGATCTGTTTTTGTTTTCTTTTATTTAGTAATACTTCATCATAAATTTAGATATTTTCTAGTATTTTGAAGGATACATCTACAACAAAACAACAAATTTGTACAAATAACAACGAATAGACAGACCCTATAAATTTCCTTTGATTAATATAATGTTTCCGTTTTCACCGGATATGGACTTCCTTTATCTTCGGTAAAAGTCGGTAAATATCGGAAATTAGTGAAGTGACATTTTATCAATACTATGAAGGATCGTCCTCCTTTGTTTGAGGTCATACTTCATTAATGAAGTCAAAGATATAAACAGCAATCCATGATTTTCAATTTCTTTTGCATCAAATAATTTTTATTCTGATATTCGGAAGAGAAGACAGGGAAAATGGACCCACATAATTGAGTAAGTCAATTAACGACATTTCCTATACTTCATCAAGAGAAAAACCGAGGAAAAACGGGAGAGGATCTCGCCAGATTATCGCGTTATGTCCACCGATTTTCTTCAAATGATGACATTAAGTTCACGAAATTATACTAGATTGAGGATAATTATCTTAATACAAGGCGATTAGGGCCATCGCCCCGTGACGGAGTAATTACAATTAGGACTCTATTCTTCTGAACAGAACTGCCTCAGTATTAACAGCTTAATGCAAGGAGAAACAAAATCACATTTTTCTAACATTTAATCGACTGGTCATAATTTAATACATTTGTATAAGATATTATAGCTGAACTTTGGGAATGTATGTTTATTTCCTGAAACAAATTTATAAAATACGTTTGTTTAGAATTCACTCGACAAAGGTCGGAAGCTGTTGATACTGTGGGTCATATAGTCTAGCGCTTTCGTAGACTCTTCTGCATTCGCCAATTTCCATCTCTAACAAATTATTTTCTCCAATTCGTCCAAAGACAACACATGCGTTCGGGTAGAGTTGGTGTGTTCGCGGGGTTATTTTACATGAAATTATTACAAGAAGGCAGTCATGAAAGAAAATATTCATTTAAAAGCTAGAAATAAGGTTTGATATCTGAATCTGGTAAAATTCCCAATACATTGCCTGTAAAAGATGGATGAGTGTCAGTGTGGTTGAATTTCGTGTTGGTTTGATAGTGTGTTAAGGCTTAGACTGTAACAGTGGTCATTGAAAGAATGTGTATTTCTTTTGCTTGATAAATATATCTATTTATTGAAATTATGAATCAATTTTGTCTTGATTTACCTGATTAATGAATTTGGATTCTTCATATGATAATTTACATTTGTATATCCCAGACAATAAACAATGTAATCAGGACACACAACTTCTATCACGGTGAAGAATAAAAAATAACTTCTTGTGTTATTTGTTTGTATTGTATAAAAAAATGTTATTTTTATTTTCATACAAAACATTAACTGGTTTGGACTTTTTCAAAAAAATGATTTTATAATATAATTGGCAATCACATATTTTAATAGAAACCACATATTTTGAATACTCTCTTTTACTTAAGTTTTACATCTAAGAAGAAAACATATTATGAGTACCGTTTTGCAATTTAAGATTTCATTTTTAAATAATAAACTCAATATATAGGTATCACATAACTTATTTAAAATACAAAGATTTACAAAAAAATAAATATATAAATGAATGAGTGAATAAATAAAAAAAAAAGATTTTTATTTTTGGTATTTAAGCCTGATGAATACTACTGAATTTTGTGAGTTTAAGAGATCTGTGTAATCAAATTTATATCTAATATATTTCGTAAGATTATTAAAACTGATTTTATTAATTTTAATAGTTGTTTTGCAAGCTAAAGCAAAAACAATCATGCACAAGTCTTTATCAAACGATACACCAGTATCTAATATCATAGGTAAATAGTAAATTACAGTTACTATTAATTACATTATAGAGGCTTACACACCTAATTTATCATATGATAGTTAGTTATCATGCTAATTAATATAATTTCCTGTACTGAATGATAAGGAAACAAACAAAATATGTTTTACATTACATCCATCGCCTATGATTATATATAATTATATATATATATATATATTTGCTAGAAAATACTGCAAAATAGTGTGTTTTGGCGGCATCCATCCAGATTGTGTTCTTTTTTAGCTATTAAAATCATAAACATACATTTCCCATAGATGTATAAATGTTTATTTTCTGTTAATATTTATTTTATAGACCAAACTATAATTAGAAAACAATCGCTATAACAGCTGTATTCTACAGGTGTATCTGTTATATACTGTATGTGTTATATACTGTATGTGTTATATACTGTATGTGTTATATACTGTATCTGTTATATACTGTATCTGTTATATACTGTATCTGTTATATACTGTATGTGTTATATACTGTATGTGTTATATACTGTATCTGTTATATACTGTATCTGTTATATACTGTATCTGTTATATACTGTATCTGTTATATACTGTATCTGTCATATACTGTATCTGTTATATACTGTATCTGTTATATACTGTATCTGTTATATACTGTATCTGTTATATACTGTATCTGTTATATACTGTATCTGTTATATACTGTATCTGTTATATACTGTATATGTTATATACTGTATCTGTTATATACTGTATGTGTTATATACTGTATGGGTTATATACTGTATCTGTTATATACTGTATGTGTTATATACTGTATCTGTTATATACTGTATGTGTTATATACTGTATCTGTTATATACTGTATCTGTTATATAATGTATCTGTTATATACTGTATCTATTATATACTGTATCTGTTATATACTGTATCTGTTATATACTGTATCTATTATATACTGTATCTGTTATATACTGTATCTGTCATATACTGTATCTGTTATATACTGTATCTGTTATATACTGTATCTATTATATACTGTATATGTTATATACTGTATCTTTTATATACTGTATCTGTTATATACTGTATCTGTTATATACTGTATGTGTTATATACTGTATCTGTTATATACTGTATGTGTTATATACTGTATGTGTTATATACTGTATCTGTTATATACTGTATGTGTTATATACTGTATCTGTTATATACTGTATCTGTTATATACTGTATGTGTTATATACTGTATCTGTTATATACTGTATGTGTTATATACTGTATGTGTTATATACTGTATCTGTTATATACTGTATGTGTTATATACTGTATGTATTATATACTGTATGTGTTATATACTGTATGTGTTATATACTGTATCTGTTATATACTGTATCTGTTATATGCTGTATCTGTTATATGCTGTATCTGTTAAATGGTGTATCTGTTATATACTGTATGTGTTATATACTGTATGTGTTATATACTGTATCTGTTATATACTGTATCTGTTATATACTGTATCTGTTATATAATGTATCTGTTATATGCTGTATCTGTTAAATGGTGTATCTGTTATATACTGTATGTGTTATATACTGTATGTGTTATATACTGTATCTGTTATATACTGTATCTGTTATATAATGTATCTGTTATATGCTGTATCTGTTAAATGGTGTATCTGTTATATACTGTATCTGTTATATACTGTATATGTTATATACTGTATGTGTTATATACTGTATGTGTTATATACTGTATCTGTTAAATGGTGTATCTGTTATATACTGTATCTGTTATATACTGTATCTGTTATATACTGTATCTGTTATATACTGTATCTGTTATATACTGTATCTATTATATACTGTATCTGTTATATACTGTATCTGTTATATACTGTATCTGTTATATACTGTATCTGTTATATACTGTATCTGTTATATACTGTATCTGTTATATACTGTATCTGTTATATAATGTATCTGTTATATGCTGTATCTGTTAAATGGTGTATCTGTTATATACTGTATCTGTTATATACTGTATGTGTTATATAATGTATCTGTTATATACTGTATCTATTATATACTGTATCTGTTATATACTGTATCTGTTATATACTGTATCTGTTATATACTGTATCTGTTGTATACTGTATGTGTTATATACTGTATGTGTTATATACTGTATCTGTTATATACTGTATCTGTTATATACTGTATCTGTTATATACTGTATCTGTTATATACTGTATCTATTATATACTGTATCTGTTATATACTGTATCTATTATATACTGTATCTGTTATATACTGTATCTGTCATATACTGTATCTGTTATATACTGTATCTGTTATATACTGTATCTGTTATATACTGTATCTGTTATATGCTGTATCTGTTATATACTGTATATGTTATATACTGTATCTGTTATATACTGTATCTGTTATATACTGTATCTGTTATATACTGTATCTGTTATATACTGTATGTGTTATATACTGTATCTGTTATATACTGTATGTGTTATATGCTGTATCTGTTATATACTGTATGTGTTATATACTGTATGTGTTATATACTGTATCTGTTATATACTGTATCTGTTATATACTGTATCTGTTATATACTGTATCTGTTATATACTGTATCTATTATATACTGTATCTGTTATATACTGTATCTATTATATACTGTATCTGTTATATACTGTATCTATTGTATACGGTATCTGTTATATACTGTATGTGTTATATACTGTATCTGTTATATACTGTATCTGTTATATACTGTATCTGTTATATACTGTATGTGTTATATACTGTATGTGTTATATACTGTATCTGTTATATACTGTATGTGTTATATACTGTATCTGTTATATACTGTATCTGTTATATACTGTATGTGTTATATACTGTATGTGTTATATGCTGTATCTGTTATATACTGTATGTGTTATATACTGTATATGTTATATACTGTATCTGTTATATACTGTATGTGTTATATACTGTATGTGTTATATACTGTATCTGTTATATACTGTATCTGTTATATACTGTATCTGTTATATGCTGTATCTGTTATATACTGTATGTGTTATATACTGTATATGTTATATACTGTATCTGTTATATACTGTATCTGTTATATACTGTATATGTTATATAATGTATATGTTATATACTGTACTGTATCTGTTATATACTGTATCTGTTATATACTGTATCTGTTATATACTGTATCTATTATATACTGTATCTGTTATATACTGTATCTATTATATAAAGGTTATATCTTTATGTCTTTCTCTCTTAACTTTGACACATACATTTAATCACCCTGTAATACTTTTGTTAGTAAAGGCGTTCACTAGTATATACATTCTGATTTGAAGGAAAAATAATGTATTATTGTTAAATATCATATAAATTACTTTCAAAACATCTTAGTTTAAAACAAATGGTTGACGATCATGTTTCTGGCCATATCAAATGTAGTTAAAAATGATCGACAAGCTAAGCCACACATACAACACATCATTGTTATCTGCAACAAACATGAAAAACAATTCATTTTGAAAATATATTAAAATGATATTTCTGTCCATGTAAAATAAAGTTAAAATGATCGATAAGTTAAGTAACACATGCGAAATATCATGGTTAAATGCTTCTGGCTACGTACAATGTACATGTAGTTAAAAAATACTGTCACACATACAAAGATAAGGATTTCGTAAATAATATAGAAAACATTTATGTCACACGCCTTGCTTGTGCGAAATATATTCAGAATAATATCTAGTTTTTAAAAGTCAATATAATAAGTCTTGTACGATCGATACTCACCCGTGCCTAACTTAAAATATAAAGTCCTATGTACATTGTATGTGGGAAAATGAATTTGAAATTGCATTTTGAAGTTGTTTCAATCCTCCTCAGTGATTCTAGAAGCTGAAAGTGTTGAAACCCCTTAAGTGGAGTCAGGCAAATCAAAACGTGAAAAATACATTGAGGTACTCTAACAAGATATTGATTAATTTATGTAAATGAGCAAGGAATTGTGAACCATGAAAATACCAATCTGCAGATATCGGGCATATGGCGATAGCATCATCTGTTATTAATAAAATACAGATTAACTATAAGAAAATAGAAGACACGTATTTGATACACGGAGAAAGTAGTTGTTATTGTGGAAATGAATTTCTTGTTAGTGATGTGTCTGTATTGGGTTGATGTCTTTATGATGTGTGGTGTGTGAACACGTACAGTCAGAGTGGGGCTATTTCTTTGATGTGAGACATTCCATCACATTCCGACTTCATACCGAAATTGCTATGAGTTATGCTCCAATCGGAGAAAAACCTCATTAAATATGTCTTACAAAGCGCCAAGCCAACACTTGATTAGAGCGGTATTTTTTACAGGAGGAGTTGGAATTATGTGATTTCACACCTATCTGGATTTATTTAGAGTTATTCGTTGACGTGTGATATGGAATGTGTGTTATGAGAGCTGACGACCATATTTAAAATTTGTTATTACTTTGTTATCAACAACGGATGTCTGATAATCATAACAATGTTTTCAATGTAAAATAACGTTTTCTTTAGGCAAACGTGTTGGCTGTGTGTCATATCTGCTGACACATTGACACATCCGGGTCCTATTAACAAAAATCTTTTGATGACTTTGACATCAAAGAGTGAGAATTTTATGTATAGAAAGTCCTAATAACTGGCAGAATATGATGTCACCAATCTTATGGCGGTAACAAAAGATAAACAAGTGAATGATATTTTATATGTTAAAATTCGGAAAGAGGTACAGCAAATAATGAATACAGACCTGTACCGTACCGCTGTTTTGTCCTTCGAGGACTCGTCAGTGATGTTATGGACATCATAGAGCTGTTCGTCCTTGTAGGACTCGCCAGTGATGTTAGGGACATCATGCAGCTGTTTCGGCTTTCTAGGACTCGTCAGTGATGCCAGGGACATCATACAGCTGTTTCGGCCTTCTAGGACTCGTCAGTAATACTAGGAACATCATAGAGCTGTTTCGGCTTTCTAGGACTCGTCAGTGGTGCTAGGGACACCATGCAGCTGATGTGATGGACATCATACAGCTATTGCGACCTTCTTCGACGTGTCAGTGATGCTAGGGACATTATACAGCTGTTTTATCATTCTAGGACTCGTCAGTGATATGCTAGGTAACAAAATTGCGGAAATCCTGTTGAGAAGTAAAAAAGAGCATAAAGAAATATTGATAAGGAGATAATTTACTCCATAATTTAATTTGATTAATTTAGTTATTTTCGTACTTCGAATCAATTTGAGAAATAATTTAAACCGGTCGAGCAAAAAAAATAAATAAAGAAATAATGTAAACTGTATCATACAGCGGTTTCGTCTTTCTAAGCTTCCTTAGTGATGTCAGGAGTCTACAGTATAGATACCCAAGAGAAAAAAGTCATATACTAAATATGTCGAAAGAAATGTTAAAAAGTAAATAAACAGAAACATAATTTCATACAAATAAACCTAGGCAATAATATCCATTGACTTTTGTTGTTTAATAATAATGAAAATCAGGATGAGAAATTTTGAAATAATGAAACATATTGAAATAATGGCGATATGAAGAAACGCCATAGTTGATTGGAATGGTATTACCGCTCCACAAGGGAACGTCTTCATTAAAGGGACACTCCTTCGTTCGGACATCAGAAACATGCACAAAATCTTTGTCCGAAAGATGATAATATGAGTATACGTATTTGTGCCTACATGTAATGAAATTAACGCCGAAATTTACAAGAAAAAGGCGTATTTTATACAAATACCTTATGTCTTTGCGGTAGTTAGTGATACTCCGGGTCGAATTAAGAATTTTTAGGACTTCATACTCGAAGAACTTTAGTTTACCTTGAGAGTAAAACTGCCTTATTAATGTAAAGACTATAACATTTCCCACTTGGAAAAAATACATATTTTCCAGTAATTTTAATTTTGACGACCTAAACTTTAATCAAACGTCGGAATGCCCCTTTAACAACAGTACAGGTTAATGCTACACACAAAAATGAATTTGTTAATTATTGCAGATCATCTTTGAGTGAGTTGTGTCACAATGATGAATATAATGCACCCGTTGACATTGAAGAATGATATTATATATTCCTATGATAAGAATTAAGTCTGCTTCTTTATCTTCGCCACATGGACAACATGCGTTATACAATTGATATAAAACGCTTTGCACTGACTGTTAATAACATTACCGGTACAGGTTATTATATCTAGATATTCCATAACCATCTCATTTCAAAAACATTGGCGATTGAAGTCGTTTTACTGTGGGGAAAAAGACAGAGAAGCTAATTTATTGTGATGGATTAATAGACACAAACTTGGCATAGACGTTCTGTGTCCTTCATATCATTTAGTTGTAATGTGCAATATATTATACAATCGTAATATACATGTCTTTCGTGGCTTGTTGCCAATAAATAAATCAACGACTTTTATTGAAAACAACAATAACAGTATTGTCTGTACAGAACCTCTATAACATTAACTCTGCATAAAGCTCCTCCCCTTGTTTCGACACTCCATTTCGTGTTGATCAAAAGTCGTAGGAACATTTGATATGTGTATATAAATAGTTGGATTGATTACTATAAATAAATATGCCTAGATAGTCATCATTAATTAGTAAAATTCCATGTTATTCAGTGTTAATTACACTGAGATAGCAGTGAAATAATTTAAAAGGAAGCAAATCACAACTATCTATCCATCCATCCATCCATCCATCTATTGGGTAACATTGGATAACTCCAGCAATATTGAAGCAGGCAAATTAATATTATATGTGAAGAACAAAAAAACAACAACAACAAACAAACAAACAAACAAAAAAAGCAAAAGAACAACAAAAAAAAAGCAAAGAACAAAAATCAAAACAAAACAAAAACAAAACAAAAAACAATTGACAATCACCTATCTTAATTCTCAAAATGCAAAGTGTTTAGATACTTTTTATGATACAGATTAAATAATCTAAAATAAAATAAAATCATCCTTGGTGGCAGGGCATCACATTTGTAACACACTCGTCTTCCTAGGTGATCGGGGCTCGATTCTTCGTTCGGATTGAAAAGGTATAGGGCCCATCCCTGACCCCGTGGGTTTTGTAGTGGTACAATGTATTCGGTTTCCTCACACAATACAACCATCCGGACTAACAAGCGTGATTGAACACCATCCGGACTAACAAGCGTGATTGAAATACGTTTATATAAGCTGTAACATGAATAGACTTGGCATATGCAGTACATTCCAAACTGAACCAGACGTTCGCCGTAATACAATAATATAAAATCCATATCAGGAGATACATTCACACGTTTTCAGCTTGGTATGTATTAGATTTTCCACAAATAATATTTCTAAAGTGATATGAATATATAGGTATAAACAATTGTGATAAGATAAAAAATTAATGTCATTTTAATTACATATATTGTTTACTAGTAACGTTACGCATTTAGTTAGTAAAACAGAATTGTTTACCTTATTTTATAACGCTTCCATGTTTTCTTCTTTTCCAAATACTTCTTTTTCTCTAAATTTTACAGATACATTTACAACGATTTTGTGCTGTTATTACAAAACACATCGATATGGAAAATCATTGCTAGATAATGAATCGATAGTATTTTTTAAAAACTATTTATTCAATGAACTTCACAAAAATATTACCGGAAAACCCTGATAAAAAGCATACATTTTGTATGCGATAGGAGAAATGTTGTTTCCACTCTACATAATGTACGTGTAAAATAAGAGGCTACTAATGTGTATGTATGTATATTTCAGGTTTTATCATGTCTTCTGCTGGTGGAAGAGTACACATATACTCAGATGGTGCATTGGGTTCATGGTGTTTCCTATTGCAAGACAAAAGTCATATTTAAATGTGATATTGTGACCTCAACAAAACATCACTCATTTTCATCCTGATAGTTCTAAAAGCTGCCGAGTAAGACTTATACACTTGTCTTGTTTTCCGGTCGTATGGTCAACGCCGAGTAAGGCGTATACCCTTGTCTTGTTTTCCGGTCGTATGGTCAACGCCGAGTTTTCCTAGAGGTCCACTTGATTTGCTTTAATTTACTGAATGCGTTGTATCGACACCTATTTCCTGTTCCCTGTTGCATTGAATTGAATTTAAAAGAAAAATAATACCCCTTGTTTTGTTAGTATTATTTTATATATTTTTTAGATGAGACACATTTTTCGAGGATCGCGTGAAATATCATTGTATATGCACTTGCATTATCATTGCTTATGTAATGCTGTATCAATGGAGTTCCTTCGTTTGAAACTGATTTGGATATTTTTGTCAATCCTTTTTCAGAGCTAAGTTTCTAACAATTTATCCCAAGTATTCAATCCATCGCGAATACTTCCTGTGAGCTAATCTGAAAATAAACCGATCGGGAAGGATGTACGATTTAGAACCCTAATACTAATGTCTCGAAAGCGCAAGTATAAAAAAGGACAAAAAAACAATTTCAACGCACTGATAAATTTCAACCTAAATTGAATAAGGCGCTAGGGTAAAAAAGGCTATAAATCGTTGTAAACGAGGCTGACGCAAAGGCAGAATTACTTTAGTACCTACCTACCCCCAGACACTGTTAGAGCTATCGACTAAAGACACAGCCAACTTCCATATATACTTGTAGATAAAGAACACACAATAGCTAGACGTCATACTCAACATCAGAACTGTAAATCTCTCCAAGTATACACCATGCAAATTTTCTCTGAGTTTTCCTAGAATCACTATTTCCTATTACTTTGGTCTGCAGCCCTCTCGTATGTAAGCGGCATCAATCAGGCCTCAGTGCTTTTCTATCAATTTTCCTCTCGTTAAAATCTCTCAATTGTCGTGATCCCGGATCGTATGAAGATGGATGCAGGAAAGCAGTCATTTTGCAGGTAAATTCAGCATCTACGAGTCAGGCAAGCATACGAGATAATAGTCTAGAAAGGGGTTTAAAAAAGAAAATTGTCTTGAGAAAATTGGACATAACCAGAATGTTTTCTGAGATTTACAAGTTTAAAGAAGCTTCTACAAGGGTAGTTTATGGGACAAATATCCCATTATAGGTCGTCAAACGATCAAAAACATTTATGACTTCTCATTTCCAAAAATGAAACGGCGGTCCATGACAAGCTTTCAATTGTAAAATCAATGCAGAATCCGAGCGAGAAACGGCATATGTTATTATTAATACGACATTATATTCGCTTGAATATGGTAATTGTGATATCACCAGAACAAGACTTCGATTTATTGCGTTTTTCGTGAAATCCCTTTATACGATTCCGAGAATGCATTTTTGCATATTGCCGAATCATTCATTCCGGTGTGTTCACGAACACCGCTGCAATGACGACAACAACAATAATGAGGGAAGTGAGTAAATACAATTGATGGTAAAAGAGGGATTTATACGAATGCATCCTGCAGGGGTGGAGTTTGAGGGATGAGGGTTGGATGGGTAGTGGTGTGTTGTAATTTCCTGCATATACGCCACACCAAGATGATAATATTGCATTTATGCTCTGTTCAATTTAGAAGATAGGTTTGGTCGAAGAGATAGTATCAGACAAAGGCATAGATACATACATGTATGTAGACGGCTGGTCATTTTAACACCCGTACACATTGTGCAAATAGCTGTCAAGGGCAACCGCGAAATAAAGGTGAATTTGTAGAATGTTTGTGGAACATCTTTTTATTTAAGTGAACTCGAATTCACTTATATTGCTATCATGCAGAAAATAACCACACAGAAAAATCGGGTAAATATTGTATAGTATATCATATCAGTAAGTTGAGAGGTCAAATATATCACATCACGTATAGTATAAGATGTAATGATATATGCATGAGTAGATATTTAAGGAATTAATTTCTTTTTTAATATTCTTTCTGTCACAACGACATTAGCTGCGGGACATATTCCATAAATCGTTTACCTATATTTACATTATTTTTTTTATATAATCTGTTAAAGCAGACAACAATAAAAATGCATTTTTTCTTGTTTTTACATTGGAGTGACGTCGGAGAGAGAACAGCTGTTTTCGCGGAAAATGTCAGACAGTTCTCGAATGTTAATATATAGCGAAAAAATAATCAATGTCATATATGTTTCATAATATCATAATCACATACTGAACAACCCGCTTAAATAATATTACCGCTAAATAATGTATTAATTTGCAGTGTGCGATCTGATCAAATGTATATTGATTTCTGTAAAAAGACATGTAACATTTCTTTTTTCAAAACCACCTGTGTTGGAAGCTTACATATATTTTGAAGATTGCGTTATATCGGCATTTTTTGTTTTGCTAATTTTATTCCAAACTAATATAAAACGTGCAAAAAATGGAACATCGAAAATCCCCAAAAATGTTTTTCTACTTTTAGAGCGTTCGCCAGATCTAATGTGTTCCTGGAAGCGCATTCGTCTGACGTATTTTCTCGCGGAAACCAGAAAACAAAAATGTTTGACTACTAAGAATATAGAATATATTGTTGAATGTTTCCATGCTTGTAATGCTCTTGTTTTACATCCAGTCATTGAGAATTATAAAATGTACTAAAATAACAACGAATACCGAAATTATAACAAAACGATAATTAAAACTGAAATTTGATTAAACTTGGACACTACATAAACAATAGTATGGAGACTTTAAAAAAAGTACAAAGATGCTCAGGGAGGGTAATCATCTTCTGCTTCATTGACAACACCCGCCATACAAATCTAGGTCACAGCGACACCCGCCATACAAATCTAGGTCACGACGACACCCGCCATACAAATCTAGGTCACAGCGACACCCGCCATACAAATCTAGGTCACGACGACACCCGTCATACAAATCTAGGTCACGACGACACCCGTCATACAAATCTAGGTCAAATCGACGATACCCGCCATACAAATCTAGGTCACGACGACACCCGTCATACAAATCTCGGCCAAATCCGGAATAAGTCACAAATCCGGAATAAGTCACAATCGAAAATGAGTTTGCTCTCCAATACGTCTTCAGTGATCGAGACCTCGGATATGCTGCTAATAATGATGTGTTTTACAAAGAAACTACTATATTGATGTTTGACAAACGAAGGCCCTTGTATGCTGTAAAGTATCTTATCTAAACTCTTAAAATAATTGGTTTGGCTAATGAAGATTATCTACTTGAAATATCTGTGAGTGTCACATTGTAAATCAAATTATGTATACATTTTAAGGTTGTACATAAAAGTTGTTAACTCGTTAATAAATTGTGGATGCCATCAATGACGCAGAGGACGCTTACACCTACGAATCACCTGGTCTTATTCTATTATTACTACGATTCCGAATTAGATTTCAATGTTAGTATACTTGTTGGGATTTTCTACATGTGGTGTAGACATACTTCATCGTTCTTTGGGTTTCATCAAAGTGACTTTGATTTGACCTAGATTTTTTTCTTGCGAGTGTCCGCGATGAAGCAGAAGACGTTTGCTTTCCCGGAACACAATGTCTAATACCTCCTTGTACTTTTTAACTGTCCATGCTAGTCTATTTTTTATTTTTTTTTTATTTTAGAACACTTTAAACAAAATATATCTAACGAATTTTATTATGAATATGCGAACGATATCTGCTTTGAATTTGATAAGGTATTGTTTTAATTTGTTTATAATCTGTCACTGTGTTTCTGTTGTATTAATTATTGTGTGCAGATGTATTTGCATTTCGTAATTATCAGATATAAATAGCTATTGATATATATAAGATTAATTTCATAGAATTGACAATACACATTAAAATGTAAATGGATTTTTCAAATGTAGCTTTACCGGTTTTGATTAAACAAACTTGTCGTGCTGCAAACAAATGCGAAAATTAAATCAAGGGCCCGAACCCTTGTTTTGATATGACAGAAGTTGAGAACTTGTCAAGTGGGCGTGACGGGGTGTGAAAAGGTAAATGGACGGGTGTGGATTGCTGGGCGGGACGGGGAGGGTACGATTGTATAAGTATGGACGATACGGTATCGTGTCTCTTGATCAAACATAATATTGGTTATATGGGTATATTGGTGCAATTTTTAATTTTCTTACAATTATTTTACCTTAGCCATGAAGATTATGGGAGAGTAATGCAAACACTCAATTGAAAACTCTTAACCAGCACTGTGTCTATATATAAGAATAATAATGATAACATAAATTTGAATACAGCTGGATTTATTATCAAAGATAAAGAAATGTTATGGATAATCAATATACAAATGAGAACACATTTTTATCCTCTTATCACTTATGCATATTTTAGTGCACACATTAACATTTGCGAAAATAAACTAATATTTAATTAAATTTCATCGTGTGGCTCCCCTCTGGAGCCTCAAATCCAATGTATCCGTTATTTATTTGGAGAGCTACACCATTGTACACCCCAATCCACCCAGAGGATGACCGGGAACTCCTACTCCTCAGTTCGGAACTCCTCAATAACAGTGCCTGGGGAATATAATAATGGTTATAGACGCTCAGTGATCAATACTGGGACAGAAAGCTTCCCGCCATCTCGCCAACCCTCGTCACTCCAGGGTATCCATTACACACACCAACTTATATATGCGCATTGCGCTGTCATATTTAACTTAGATATGTTCACTTACAGTGTGTAACAGTCCCCAAATCATTGCATGGGGCTTACACTAAAACATCTCGATAGAGAGAAAAGCTTATCTATGCAGATAGCTATGACATATCAATGTTGGTAGATTTCAAGCAACTGTTAGTGGAAATCTCGAAGAAATCATCAAAAATGTCAATAGTTAATTTTTAGATCATTTTTCCTGCTACAATTTGACATGGATATGAATCAAGTATCCGACATACGTAATATATAAATGTAATACTATATTTATACTAAAGGTGTTGTCCCATCGGGTGTATTTGTACAAACATTTAAAGTTATATATTTAAATTCAAACATTAGTAAATTCACATACTAAATATGTAAATAACACAAAGAGAAAAACCTGACATTGATGATAAAAAAGGTTGAAATAATTTGCAAAAAAAGCTAAATTAATTAAGTAGGATACTTAATCATCATCACGGGAAATTGAGACCCAAACTTCATTTAATTAGAGGGTCAAACAACACACATTTGGCCCTAGTATCACGTTACTTCGAGGTCAAACTGCACACATTTGGCCCTAGAATCACATACTTAGAGGTCAAACTGCACACATTTGGCCCTAGAATCACATACTTAGAGGTCAAACTGCACACATTTGGCCCTAGAATCACATACTTCGAGGTCAAACTGCACACATTTGGCCCTAGAATCACATACTTCGAGGTCAAACTGCACACATTTGGCCCTAGAATCACATACTTCGAGGTCAAACAACACATACTTGACCCTAGTATAACTTACTCTGAGGTCAAAGATCGAAGAGCCCATCTTTACCACAGTATCACTTACTTACAAGTCAAACAGCTATATGAGACACTTGTATTTATTTTTTGGCATATGCAAATTTATTGTTTAATTTGTATGTAAAGTTGCTATTAACGTTTGTGTCTCCCTTAACGATGTGCTCGTCCCTGAATGTGGTCCCTCTAACATCATTTCTGTTTCCACAACAACCTAAACAAAACCTTTGACACCAAGTCTTGTTGTTAATGACGAATCCAGAGTTATATCTCACGGTGGAACACTAATGCGTGGGCTCTGTTCATATACAACATCTTTAAATGGCCGTATGTTTTTGTCGCTTGTGCTGTTACAGATTCTTTCAGACTTCGCTTTATTGAAATTAAATTCTCCAATGATAATAATAAAAAAAGAGCTTGCGACACTGTATAGAGTGTTATAATGGTCTCATTTTAACACAATGGTAATTGAACACTGTCGGTTAGAGGAATCGATGTGACGTTATTATTCCTGATACATACATGTACGTCATAGTTATTTAAGGCTAGGTTGTCACTCTCTCATCATAACAATGCACACTAATAAGTGATATTGATTTTTTAAAGTGACACTTAATATCAACTTAACTTTTTACTGGTTCTGTAAATCCAATATCACGATAGAAATTTTATGATAACAACATGGACTGATATAAATTACAGCAGGGGGTTTAACCAGTACGGCTATTGACCTGTGGTATGTAAAACATACACCTGCAGGTCATGGAACTTTGTTCTTCACCATCATACAATATAAGCTTACCGTTACTTTTCGTTTTAGTAAATAAAAGTTAAACAATAAATTTTATATTATCAAAAATAACCGCTTGTTGTTCGGACAAAGTCTGTATTTCTTAAATCACTTTCATTTTGATAGGTAACGGTTTCTGGCCTTAGTTTGATTTTGTTAAACGGTCTTTGTCAAAAGGTTGAAAAGTATCCCAGTTTACGTTTTAGTTTTTTGTTGATACAGAGTATGCCTACTGCCGAGTAAAATATGTCCATAGTATATTCGAGTCTTCTTTAGCGATCACCTGGCGATAGTCAGATAAGAATAGGTCATTGCTAAAGCGAAACAACTTGTCTTAGCAGCCATCTGTCTATAGCTAGGTATAAACGGGAAACAACTTGTTTCAGCTGTGAACAGGCTATAACTGGGAGAGAAAAAACACAAATTGTCTGAGCGGCCAACTGGCTATAGCTAGGTAAAAACGTGAATCAACTTGTTGTCTCAACGGTCAACTGTCTATAACTTTGTGAAACAAAGTCGAACAACTGATCCAATCAGCCACCTTTCTATAGATAGGTAAAAAGGTGAAATAGATTGTCAAAGCAGTCAACTATCTATATCTAGGTAAAGTAATTAAAGTCTAACCTGCATTAGCGGTCGACTTTCTAGGCAAGGTAAATTCTGTCAGTACTAGTACTATTCAAACCTGTTTTAGCGGCCACCTAGCTTAAGGTACCATGCAGGTGAAACATAGCGGTCACGTCTCTGTATTCTGCTATATATGATAACTTCTGTCGCGATATCAACATTCCGATAATACCAAATATCACTATCATTCATATCTATTATAGACATATTCGTACAGAAGGTTGAATGATGATCAATCAATTTTCAGAACAGAATTCAAATAATTTTTCTCGTGGTGTATTGTTTTATAAACAGCATATAACGGATTAAAATTTAACGTCTAAAATTATCATATTATTCAAACAATGAATTTGATTTTAAGCATTCTTCGATATCGCATTATCACAAATATGCTAGTTTTATGACTTTAGATAAATTTAAGAACGGAATTAATTTTTCACATCTCAAATTGTCATATTATCAAATTTAGAATTCACACATAATGAATTTGATTTTAAACATTTTGAAATATCACATTATTACAAATATCACATTATTACAAATATCACATTATTACAAATATCACATTATTACGACAATATTTCACTAATGGTGCATCGATACGCAATAAGAATAAGAATCTTGCGTTGATAATGTCATAGTGTTACGTTATAACAACAAGGATAGAAGCTTGGAAGATCATGTCATACGGTTACGTTATAACAACTGTTTGTTTAGAGGAAGGAGTGGGGCGGTTGATACTGTACAAGTGCACACTTGTACGGAGTGTGAAGTGAAACGCACTTTCAAAGCTAGAGTTCGACCATGCAACCAAGAAACTAACTGCCAATAGTGATAAAATGTCAAAGTTATATGCTCTGTACAGAGGAACAAATACGATATCAAAATTAATTATACAGTACTCCATATGATACCTGTATGAAAGAATACTCTTTGTTCGATATTGTACCGAGGCTCTTCTAAATTCAAACATTCCACACAGTGAAATGTGTTTGTTTTGTACTCTTAGGAATTAAGTTTGTTTGAATTTCATTTTTTTATTTACAGAGACGTAGAAACTGTTTTAATTGGATCAATCTTTGTCGATGATCAAATCAAACAAGCATTTCTTTCACGATCGATGGGGAGAGTAAGCCGATATTGTGTTGTAAAATGGCAATGCTGTAGTACAGAAGACTGGTATTTACTTTTCGGGTAACTGGTGTTGTTCACCTCTTTGAATATGTGTCAGTCACACAATGGCGTATAATTCGGGTCACAAGGGGCATCTGTTGATAAGTCATTCTTTCCTATGATTGCGATAAAAATAGATTATTTGTTTTCTCATTTCATACAGACGTATACATTTTTTAATACAGCAAACCAGGTCACATCCTCTCTCAACGAACGCTGACGTCAAGGTTTTTCCTAATAAGCTTGAATATGAATGTTAAATTACTAGTTACATACCAGGTATCATGTTGTCTTCCGTTTGTTTTTGGAGTCTGCCTGTTCGCGTCATTTTCCGTTGATGTCCAGTTTACCCTTGTATATCTGACGCAAACTGCTATAAATGGCAACATTAATACAAACGCAGGACGAGATAGACATCAAAGTATTATACTGAAACGCTATGTATATCAATATGTAATTTCTTTTAACAAGCATTTTTCATTTTTCTTTATAAATTATGTTATAAGCTCATAACGTAAAACTGACGTCGCCTTGTAACGGGGATTTTTATCGGAGTAAAATGACAGTAAACAGATTGTTCAATTCATAAAAACAATTAAGATTCGAGAAATATCTAATATACATGTCACTCTAATAAGAATACTTATATAACTATATTTATCTCCTAACACCAAACTAAAGGTAGAATTATTAAATTATTAGTGCACCAACTGAGTATATACCACAAACAATCTTAAAATTACATCCATGGTATAAAATATAACTAATGAACACCAACAAAAATATTCACAGCGTCCGAAAATGATCACATATTAGACCGAAACGCATACATAGGTACATTGTATATCAAAAGTAGATGCGGAATGCGATAGATTTTCAGCGGTATGTAATCAATTATCTTTAAGTTTTAGAACTGTATTACAACAGTCAATGCTCGTATTTAATCAATCATAATTACAATGTAACATCCTTAAAAATACATTTTCTGTGTATCTAGATTTTAATAGATGTCGTGTATGAAGTAGATTGTGTTTTTTTTCTGTTTAATTCACTGAAATCTAATAATATATATAGATCTCATTTCATTGTTTATTTTTCCTTTCCTCTATCAGGCCATATGCATTATTATGCAACGTTCTGTCGAAATATTTACATTTATTGATAAACCTTAACAAACTTATTGACAGAAAAACAACAGACAATTTGTTAGATTAATGATTTGCTTTTTTGATATTTTCTCTGTATAATGGTCGCTATTATGGTTTGTAAAGACATCAACAGATCAACCTCTTTTTATCAATATTTGCATTCGATTTAAAAATTCACGTAATTTATATATAGATACGTCTTATGATACTTTATGGCACTATAGATTCAAATGATGAAGTTTTGTTTTCACTTGAGTCATTAACTATATAACACTTTATTTCAGACACATAATAAATTATTTACACAATCCTATTAACAGTTCCCTTACTACTCATATGCTAATTGTGAGAGCAAAACCACGGTGCTCCCGTCACCCTGGGTGTAAAAGACACACCTACTTGAGCCCTAAATCAGACAAGTTGACAAACCGTCATGGTCTTGGGAGAGTATACATAGTCAAACCGTTTTCAGACTACCGTGTGTTTCATCCTGTTGCGTTTATATTCCCCGAATCCTTGTCAAACTATTCACACACTTTATCATTGATATATAATTTTATTTTTCTAAATCTGACAATTTAAAATAATACATGTTTCGAACCTAATTCATACCAAATAGAAATTTCCTGACATGTCCTTAATTGTTCATAATAAATAGCGATAAGTTGATGTTTTATATATTACATAATCAAATCCACTAAGGTAGGTTTCACACCTTGGCTTTGATATTCTCACTCACCTTCCTTAAAATGATTCTTAATTTAATTTAAACAAACATTATATGCTATCTAATAATTTTAATTTATAAAAAATAAATTCAAAAAAACATTTGACAGCATTTCAATAATTTAAAGAACGTCATTTTAAAAATATATTCATATAATCTAGTAACAAAACGATATTGACAATCATCAACCGTAAAACTTAAGTATTCTTTTTATCTATAATTTCGATATAAGTCTAAATGATAACAAATTTAGTAAGATTAATAAACTTACATTTGATTTAAGTTATTTACGAACGCTTTGGTAAATGTTCCTGAAAGTAATCCAGCACTTCACATATCTTTATTGTTTTCAGTGCAGCTGGGAGCAAAGGCGCAGATCAGATAAGCATGTTCAGATCGGCGATAACAAGCTATAAACCTCCCCACTAATGACTCTCCGATTTGCTTATGTTTGAGCTGTTTATCATTCAAGTTTATTTCCGATAATAAAACAACAGTTAGTTAACCTGATTTTGTTGATTATAACATAAAACAATTATGTTTATTTCCTTTGCTCATGTTTGTTGATTTCGTATTAATGATGTTCGACTGTACCTCAGATGGATTTGATATCCGCATTCTTACAGATTCCCTTAAGGAATCATAATAAAGTTTAGATTATTGCTTGGTTCTTTTGATAAATTCTAATATAATTAATCCCAGTGTCTATTCGTATCATTTACCATGTATCTATCTGTATCGGACCTGGCCTTCATTGTATTTTGTTTTTATGTAATTGTGTTTATTTATCTAGCTTTCTAACAAAAATACATTTCGCAATTATAAGTAAGCAAGAAAGCTTGAATCAATATTACATGAATGAAACTCTAAAAAATATCTGTAGCTGAATTCATAAGTTCTATTTTAAATGTTTAATGTATAGGAAATTTATACTTTTATATAAATGTACCGGTCCATGCGTGATTTATTTGATATATGTTAGTGACAGAACAGTTTTATTCTACAGTAGTTGAACACTTGAACACTTTAAAATTTCGCAAAATGTGAATATAAAACAAATTTTATTTTGGCTAAAACTTTTTGTCAAATATGTTGTTCACAAAATGTTGGACGCATGAATCAGATACCATTACAATGGTATCATATTTGGAAATTAAGATACGTCTGCTCTCATTTTCACTTCTACTAAACTTAGGTATATTCTCCAATCAGATTTAATAGAACACATCACGTCTTCATCAAACGATTGAACTTAGTGTTATTACATGGTGTCTTCCGCTATTAACCCTAGGTAATTATAGGTATTTAGTTAATGTTAGGAACACGCAATTCTATAGAAATCAAAACAATTTAACAGCAACTCATGTTTAAAAGTGGGTGGAACAGTGCTAAACAAAGGGGTGTTCCGAATGTCAAACGAGTCGTCAACGTACTCGTACTGCAGGGTCATTGAAATCTGATTGGCTGATACAAAGGGCTGTCGTCTGCTTCAAGATAGTCTCTCAAAGGTGCGAGCTTACTCAATATTGTAAACACTCTCGCCACAGCCCTACACACGTTTTATGTACTACACGTTCTGATAAATGTTTGTAGCGAGACAGACAGAGTGTGCATCAGCTGGATTCCTGTTAGTATGACTGCGACGCTCCTGGGGGTAAGTAAGTTACATAATATTACAAGTTTCTTTCCTTTCACAACTCAACAAACTTTTGCTATATTTTCAATAAGGTTTTATACTATTCATCCCTTTCAACCAATTCTTGATTGATATATTTTTCAATATTTTCCGTTTAAACTTCACTAAATGTGCAACGTCATTCAAAATGAGATTATATAATCTTTAATATTTTGCCTTCAGAACTAACTATATATGCATTATATTTCATCACCTTTGCCGTCTCTTTTAAAGTGAAAAAAATCCATCTTAGGAGATTTTGAGCTTATTCATAGCACAATCGTTTGATCTCTAAGGAATATATCTAGATGCATCTGAACTGTTGTGATACACTTTTCTTGATGAATATTTTGGTGATATGATAATTCATAAAAAGGTATCCATGGAGACTTTAATGAAACATGATAACATATTGGACTATTACTGGACTTTAAATGAAATTGATGGATGTGACTACTATACTGGATGTTAGATTCTTACCAAAGGAAGGTAGTTAAATACTACTCACGTAATCGCATTTCATCATACACAGTAGGTTTAAATAATCTTTAGTAAATCCCATTAAACGTAAAGTTATGAAAGTGATGATTTATATGGTTAATTGGACTTTAAGATTGAATTTTCAGATGAATGTTTTGTTCATTCTATGCTTATGTATCTGTTTTAGCGTTACAAGTTTGTTACATATTTGTTAATACACTACTCTAATAATAACATTTCTTGATGAGAATCCAACAAACACATCATGCCTAAAAGAGACAATGAGTACACTTCTCTTCTGACAAAGATAGATAATTCAAAACTGTATTAAAACGTTTAGATATTCACCTGTTGCTATCTATACATAATGCATTTCCGAAATTAATGTAGATGTATCAAAATATAATAAGTTTGATAAAATACTATATCAAACTAAAATTTTAAAAAAACAACAACTCAGAAGTAACTTTTGTATATTAACATGATTTCCTATATTCAAATGTTATGCTCAAATATGCTGCAGTAATTTGCTACTTATTTTTATTATATCACAATATGCTACTAACGTTTAAGGAACAGCGGTTGCAATAACATATTTGTACTAGTTTTAGAATTTGCGAAAAAAGTCTGAAATAGTTAAAATAAGGCATAATTTTATGATACTTGTGTTTGAGTCGTGAAGATACTTCAATATCCACTCGTGGGTATATTTATATAATATAGCTAAGTATGTTAACGAAAATGAATTGAGAGCCTATGTTAAGTCAGTCACATTGAAATATAAATCCCTCTTGGCTGAACGCCGTTTGAAATGTACACCGTCTAGTATACGATAAACCACATGGTGTATATAAGCTTGTTGATATTTCACGGGAAATGACAAATATCAATAAGGGGAATAAGTTGTATTAAATTTGTATGCTTCAAGGGTGATTTTGACTAGAAAATGTGTACTATTCATCACGAGTCTAATACCGGAACCTCACACCTTTGAAAGGATTAGGAGTTATATATTGAAAGGTAGCTGCATATTTGCTGAGGTCTAAACAAGTGGGTGATATTGCAAAATATCACTATTTCATTTTTGCAATGGCTTTCTCAGATGAACCAATGCATTGCGCTTTTCCAACAACAAGAAATCAACAATATTGTTTTAAATCTCCTAAAGTATTAATACTTCTGTTATCAAAAGAAGATTTTTGTTTTAATTTTTAATTTTTCAAAACATTCAAGTAAATTGTGAACAAAAAATTGCGAAATTAATTATGTTTGTGATGCCAATCTGATCATTTTCTCTTACACAATTACAAACGTTATTTTTCCGGTGCGCTTTAATAATGAAATATATTGCATGACTGTTCCTCAATAATATCAAATATCGTCGGAAAGCCCTTCAACGTCGTTCACATTCAACATTAGTCACGCTTAATTAGGAATCGCTGTGAAATTTAACTAGGGACTATCTGTAATTGTTTATGTGAACAAGATATCAGTGTGACCTCGAACAGAATGGAAAACAACTATTATTTGTGTATTAGGTGATACATAGAAAATGTATACATATGTGATATATAAATTCGCATGTTATATCTTAACATAATTTGTTTTTATTTAACTATAAGCGCGGCACCGATACAAATGCTTATAAAACAAAAAGATAATGATCTTAATGTATAGATTTAGTTAAAACAGAATTGTCATTTTTCAAAAAAAATTATAGAAATAAAATGTAAGAATTATTGAAGAAAACATATTCCTGAATATCATGATAATTCAGACTTACATCACGTCATTTATATGTATCGCTGTAATTTAAAATCATATTTAAACTTATATCATCGCATAAATACAATTTGTTAAGTTGTTCCGTTGAAATTAAACAAATTGGGGTATAAATTGTGAGAAATGTATATATATATCCAATACTTATTGTCTCTGTTAGTGAATAAATGTTTGGAATTTAGATACATTTTTGCTTGAAATTATGTATTTCATTAACCTTTAACTTACATAATATATACATTTATTTACAAGTCATATATATATATATTTTAATCATTCAGCCAGACTAACGCTTCAGATATATCAGGTATTGATCGAAAACAGAGTCAGCATAATTCAAACCTATATCCATTAATTATTGTTCATTTCCGATTGAAATTAACAAAGAGTGCTGACTAATTGACCTTGATTATCCCATTTTTATATTTTTCATACAATCAATTAATCTAATAACCAGAACGAATAATACATCAAACATATCGTATATTGTAACACTCTTACCATAAATTAATTTTGAAATCTCAGCTGCTTAGAATCATATTCTTATCCGAAAATTTCCCTATGTAATGACTAACAGATTCTGAATATAAAAATAACTATATAGTTATTGCATATAATTAAGGAATCAATTATGTTTCTTTCAAAGTGTTTCTATTTCACAATTAAATAAGTGGTGTACTCTTCTTAGCTGAATGGAAATGAAATAAGTAATATCATATTCCATTATACTCATAATATTTATGTTATGGATAAATAATCCGTACAAATTAATGCAAATGCATTTACGACTTTATTTTACAATATCCAAAGATCTGAATCCGACTAAATCTTAACAAACATACACTAATATACGACATCAAAGTTAAACATCATCAAGACACTGACTGATGCCGTTGTTACGATCTGATACCATAATGTATAAAATCTGCGGGAGAAATAGGAAATAATGGACGTTTGTTGTGATGACTTATGATTATTGAATTAATAAAGAACCTATTTAGATCTTAAGATGGTTCTATTTAGGGGAACCCTTTTACCCCGTATCTGATATGTACATATTATCAAGAAGTCCTATCCCGTCTTTTGAATCACTCTGTTAGTGTTACGTGAACCTTTACAAGGGCCGTGCATAACAAGTGCTTCTGATTTCGTTGTTTTTGTTTCAATTGTGCATATATCTGAATACTTATCGCAAAATAAATTTGTCATCTTTAAAATAGAAATCATACGAATTATATATATTTGCCTTTTCTTTGATATCGAGATATGTAAAGATATGTATGATTGTAAAACAAGGCGTGACTTGATAACGCATTCCTGATACATAGATAAGATAGAATATACATGTTCAGATATCATGACAATAAAGTGAAGATTCCATGTAAACGGGCTGTATGGGTTGCATGACAGTAGGCTTTATTCTATAATGTAATGTTCTATACAAAATACTATATAGCGAAATTCGGAATGAAAACATAATCATGCTGTCAGATATTCCTCAAAGATAATGTCGTTTGATCCTATCTTTGAAAGTGAAATCTTACCTTCTATTTTAAAAATGTTAATATGTCTAAATGTTTAAACTTTACACTGGGTATAGGTTTGAGCGTATCTTAATATGACTGATTATGGCTGAATTCGATTATAGCTTCATTCGATTATGACTTCATTCGATTATCTCAAATTTACATGGCATTTCATGCATACCTTTTCATACGTTATATTTTCGACCAAAATACTACTACTAAGATTTAACATTTGGAAATATATTAAAAATCTATTTAATTATCATGAATATAATATTTTGATATCAAGTATTAATATTTGAAGTGCTATTTTCAATATCAAGGATTGGAAGGTCAAACTAGAGTCGGTTGTATTCCAGTTTATATATTTACACAATGCGATCTATTTAAAATACCAGATAGACTGTTTCAACAAGAATTCAAAGATTTATACGATAATGATAAAGTTTATGCATTATATTATTTTTATGATAAATCGATAGTGATTCAAGGAATAAGCGATCAATATATCGAGCATTTTATTTCGTTTGTCGTTGCCGAAGGAAATAACATTCAATACATCCAATGAATATGTCGTATTCACACACTAGATAGTTTTATTTGTTGTTTTAAGTATACTTACACTAATGATGGCAACTTATCTGGATAACATAACAGACATAGTAAACATATTCTAATTACAATTAACGAAAATTAGTTAAAGAAAAAACAAAATAGAATCGAATTCGTTGCGGATACAATTTTACAGTTCTCTTATCAGACGGAAGTCAGTCCATAAAATGTCCAACCTTATCATGTTTCATGGGGAGAATTTGATAGGTTTTTCAGTCTGACGTTATGCCAATGAAAATGTTATAAATTTGACATTAGATGCCCCTGTTTGCTTCTGTTATGCATTCTTATCCCAATCAGATAAATGAAACTAACTGCACTTTTAACAGCTACGATAAAACTATAAATCAGGTATGAGGTTAGTGTTTTCACTCATAACTCATACTTTAACCATGTTTTTTAACCCGGCATCGGAACCATTTAAGGATGATTCTCGTTTTCTAGTTGTGTTTTATTACCTCCTCAATCTCCCAATAAAACAGCAAACTGACAGCCTTAAGGGCTATTTTGCTAGGTATCGAGGAAATTAAGTGCGCGCTTCCCAATATCATCATCTGCCTTTGAGTTGCCAGCAGAGAAAACTAGCTGCCGCTATCGTCGTGAGCTTCATCATATTCAATCTGAAACAACTAGGGAATACTAGTGAAATGCAGTGCTCTCATTCACCAGTAAATGAAGTATCCTAAATGGATTTGTCCTTTTTAAATTAATTGTATCCCTCACTCTACGTGTGGATATTAACACTTTCTGATTGTGATGGAGATCCTTAATAACATTTTTATATAAATAGTTTACACGAATGTCGGCATGTCCTAAATAGAACATCTGTCAGACCTTACTCGTGTTTGTTCATCATTTCCCCACTTAATTAAATGTCGGTCAACCGATTTACAGACTTAGCGGCATCCTAGCTGGTTTCGTTAACGGATGGCAAAGCATGCAGAGACCTTGTGCGTTCATGTGGATATCGAAAGGTTATATTGCCAATTGTATAAAAATTATAAAAAATTTCAGTGAAGTGTTTGTCAATCTATTTCGCAGTTTGATAATGAATTAACCAAAATAATATAAAAATGGGCGATAATTGGCATGACATCTCGATCACACAATTAAGAAGGCTGCATAATTTAATATATGTGACATGCTACATGTTTTTAATATCACTTATTGTTCTTAAACCACAATTAACAATTTATCTGTATTCTGACTATATTAAAATACTCCAAGTTCATCTTTACCTCAACAAATAAATGAATAAATGCTGAGGTATAATTTTCGAATTAATTTTCTACAATGAATCATAAATGTTTACTGGCTGGTTAGACGACCGTATCAATTTTTTTCCCGTGTATTTATATTTTCGCTAATTTCACAGAAATTATAAAATCGTGATAAACAGATAAAACAAAAAGCCATGTTACCATAGGTGAAAAAATGCCCTATATGGTTCAAACTTTTGGAATAAGATCGTAAAAACAATCATTACATGAAATGGAAACAGAAAAAGGGAAGTTAAGAACCATTTTGTATTGCAATTGTATTGCATTTTGTTATAGATGCATTATTTTCAACGTGCCGAACAATACCTGTCAGAGTACGAGAATAATCAAAAAAGAATATTAATCAATTTAATTAGAGAAATGTACATGGAATTGTTTTTTTCTTGGTATCTTTTAGTTGAAATTGTGTTTTACTTGTCCATTTCAGTGTTACAATACATATACAACATATAGATGATACAAAAAGGAATCAGAAACAAGTGTCAAGACACTTATATACATCTGACACCTTCGTATCTTTTATCCCGAGTACTAGTTATAGAGATATACTTTTTAGCCTGATCTGTCATTTTATTTTCAAAGATGAATGCTCATGGTATTTTTAAGGTAAAACAAATCCATTAATATTTCATCTCAGTAAAAAGAGACATTTTCATGCAAAATATATATACTTTGTATAGAGAATACTTTATCAAATTTAACCAAAAGTAAAACATCAGTGTGTGGTATGTAAATAACAATTTTGTAATCAGATTTCGAATAAAAAAACTTTCGTGTCAATATCAAATAAAGACATTGAACAAAACAAAATTAAATAAACCAGTTGTAAGTTTTCTTCTCCTGTATGCATACATTGCGCAAATTCTCGAAGTACATTTATTTTTATAATTATCTGGATAGAATATTTCTGAAATCTTAAAATGAACATTGCTTACCTAAATTTCTATACATGTTTCAAATTTGAATATAAACTTTAGATAAAACATTGAAATATTTATTTAAAAAAATGATAAATCAAAGTAATAATTCAGAAGAGTTTTGTATTAATTAAATCCTAGCCTGCTTTTATAACAAATCATTAAAAGAGCTTACATTTCGACCATTACCTTTTGTCATTAATCTATATTTGTAGTAAAGGGCAAATTGAATTTGAGCAAATTTAAAAAAAAAAAAAAAAAAAAGAATTGTTAAATTCCATTCCATCAGTAAAAAATACATATACCTTTATCTTTAACTCCTAATCTTGATGACTCCTGTGTGTTATCTTTGCATCAAAAACACTAAACCTAAAATTGACGTATGAAGGTTTCGGACAAATTACATGTAATGGCAAACATTGTTGCATTCTTACATTACGAAATAGCAGTTCACAAGAAACATCATTATATATATTACATTAACTGCTTTGTAATTTAACTGTCATATTAGGAATAAATTAACGCCATACATATATGAATTCAATATCATGAAATTTACACCTGTATATTACTATGACTTAATCCGTTTGAAGTTTGCCCGATTATGCTATTCATGAAGATATTTTATTCAGAACAGGTTCTAATATTTCTCTATAATATGATATTCAATTAGGTTTTTACGCGTCCAGCCTATTTCTTCGTTATTGAAGATTAGATAATTAGGTTTCAGAATAGCGCAAAGTAGCATATCATTCGCTCCGACAGGTGCGAGAAAGGGTATATAGCAATTTACCTGTAGAGTTGTTTACCTGTGTACGTATTCCGTGACTATTACCTCTCAGGTCAATGATCAAAAGGGGAACACGAGGAACCACCAAAACACTAGAGTCGCTAAACTTCCCAAGGAATCAACCGGCGTATCGATGGAGGTAACCGGGCCTGAAAAATTGGCCAAAGATTACAGGCAATGCAAGGGTTCTTAAGTTCAATCCTTTTTATCAAATTTGAGTGATCAGTTTAACTTGAAAACTTTATTTTCCTAATATGAGTTACCATGTGATTTCGTGGCTGTAGTATCCAATTCAGAATTTTGATGTAGAACAGTTTAAATGATCATAAAAATCATCACAAAACTAAAGTTTTTTCTTTCATGGGGGAAGGATAAGGATATGTGAGTCCATGTTCAGCATTTATTACAAGAAAATGGATATAAAACCGTGGGTTTATGACGGATCAAACGTAAGGGTAACAATGGGACGTCTATTCTTTCAAACTTTGAGTTGAGTTTGAAATTGAAACTTCAATTTTGAATTTGATATGACTACACATGGATTAAGATACTGGGGGAGCGATGACAACTTTTAGTGTACATATATGTTTGTTTAAAATAATATTAATTAAAAGCGTCATTTATTCATTTAAACACAACTAACAATTACATATAGTTTAATGTAAGTCTGCTTAATTATAAGCAAATTACAATCTATAATAGTTTTAAGCTTGTCGAAATATTATGTATATAAAGCATTATATATTTATTCGCTTTCCTTTTTTACTTATTTGTTAATATGCACAAAATGCACCATAGCGTCAACAAAAAGGAATACATTTTACGTGTTAAGATCGTACAAGAGATACAGAAGATCCTAGCACATTTATTCTTTAGTTAGATAAGTAGAGAGAAAATGCATTCTACTGCAACATACTGCTTATTCATCCTTTTTGGACTCTTCAGTGACGCTAAGGACCTAAAGTGGTCATATGAGGACCAAACAATTTGAAAATAAGTCAAAAGAAATGTCGAAATATGGATATAAGGTGCAAAAGACTAATTAATCAATCATTTCAATAGTTTTCATTATTGGATCTTGAAAGAACGTTGAGCACACTTGTACATTCCGAATCCTGTGACTATGAAATGAATTAATGAACAGTGAAAAGAAGTTAATAGAAAACAGAAACGGACAGAAAAGGAAAACACAAAGAGAATACAACCAACACAGGGATTCAAACAATTTCGAACCATGAATAATAAGTATCAAAGCTCATGAAAAAAGGGACAAAAGAGATGAAATTGTGGTGAAATCCAGTACCAGATCAATACCAACTTTTCGAAATAATAAATTCCGATAAGAATAGGGTTCAATATACACAGCAATCAACCCACTGTTGTCAATTGCGATAATATAACTGTTAGAGTTAATTAGCCTCTCCTCGTATAGTGATATCATAAGATTTATCAATCAATATCTATAAAATATCATATCTGAACTCAAAAGCTCCTACAAATAAGCTAATGAAAGTAGAAAATGAGAGTAATTAATCGTCAAAGGTTCATTATGATTAATTTATTTCTATTTTTCACAATTTTCTAACTGACGTAGATAATTGGCTCAGTGTGATTTCTAAGACAACATGACAAGGTAGTCATTTTCGTCTTTTATGTCATTATATTCGATTCAATAAAGAGAAATTAGGTCATTTTTCTTTAAAGGAACAGATGCAAATTGACAGATCCACTGAGATTGAACAATGCAAGAATTTCTTAATCCAGTCTTATTGAGAGAAATAAATTACACTTCTGTTGCATAGGGTCGTAAATCAGACCTTCGCGTTGTGGGGTGGAAATTGCATTCTTTTTCGGAGACCCTTTATGAAACGGACCACATTGAATTCTCGCACGTGTAAGAGGACCGTATTACAAATTATTAGCTATGGTGTTTTATACAGCTAATTTGTATCCACTGAAAGAATCTGGCAATTTTAGCAGTGGTAGGGCATACAGACATTTAAAATTACAATTGATTTGCTAAAAAGTTGAAAATGTCCCACATTCAAATGAAGCATGTTAACACAGTAGATTCCATAGTTGTTCTCAGCATGAATAAGTCGAAAGGCGCCAGGCGAATTCAATAGAACCGCTGACATGTTCAATTCGCCACTTTATACATGATGTGTGAATCGAATGAAATCCAACTGCGGACTTATTATTAATATTAATACTCCGGTTGAAGTACCTTTGAGACACCAGGCATTGAAATTCACCTAATGGTGCGTCACATCGGATTAAGGAAACTACCCCACATGTCGACAAAATGTCCTCCTGTATCACTCATATCACAGAACGATACAGCATCAGGGGACATATATCAACTAGTAATTTCTTTTGATTGATCTGAGAAAGGAAGAGTGAACTTGTTGCACTTTCGTGATCTTGTTCTGACGCTCTGATTAGGTTGTAATTCGAACAAAATATGATATAATGAAATTGATTTAATTCATTCTTTTCATATTGTCTCTGCTGTCCTTACATATCGAAGCCCCGTGCCAGTTCCCAAACAAAACAAGTTTTAGTGATATTACATTTCAATATACAAAAATATCTTTATTTTTCGGTGTTAATATGCAAACCGCAGATTTAGTATAATGAATGATTGTAAAAAAAGAGACAAGCACATAGACAATGAATATCAGCGAATATCAACTTATCAGGGCTATTCTGAAAGCAAACTTAGGCAAATACTGTCAGACATATAGCAACAAATATGTGTTAATATATGGTATGAATGCATCATTCAGCTACTAAGTCCTTCTAAGCTCTTCAAAGATGCTCCTCGTCAAATATGTGAAAAGATCTGAGGAAATCAAGAACGACTGTTACAAATTCAGAACTTGCATCATCCGTTTCCTCTTTTAAGAATGGAAGGTATATCAACCATTAATTACTTCTGTTGACTTCACAACTTTGGGTTAAGTATAAAAGAATATATGATAAAGTCTTCAAATTATGAACTCGTACCGCTTCTCAAGACCAATAGATCCCATGAACGGTTGCTTTCTATTGGCATGTCATCATGTTCCTGTCATCAACAGAAAAGAGATATATTTTGAACTCGTCTGCACATCCCATATTGTTTATATATATTCAAGTTCCTTGATATTCTTTTGGATCAGTTATAATAGTATCACCGATATTATTAAAGGCCGACAATATTGAATATTTGAGTATTGCTAATAATATGGATATTATCATAAAAATTATCACACTTGATTAATTCGAAAACTCATTATAAAATATTTCGCGTTTCCTACGTATTCTATTGTTTTTGTTTTTTTTTCTGTTTTATCAAAAAATTATAAAAGTTTGTAATATATTCAGATGTGCATTATGTATCCACATACATCACTGAAAAGATGCCAAACACGCTTGGAATGTGTGAATCACTTTCAAGTAAAGTTATGTACCCATTTACGGAATCGTGCAAGTTACACAACCATCCAAGAATGTAAACAGATACAACCGTACGACATGTTCTATACGTCATAAATAAGGATCAAATTAGGGGATATAATTGTGCAGCTGTATAAGGTCAAAATTCTCTCCCATCTAAGTTGTACCCTGCTTAGAATTTCGATTATTCCTACGTATTAGTTTAATTACAGGGTAAACTCCACTATTCAAGTTCTTTTCCAGAATTTGAATATACAGAATAAAAGTGCGATTGTTACAGCTTGAGTTAGATAAGTCTTGTCGTCTTTGATCTGAATTTGAATTTTGATTTAATTTCTTTATCGAAATATAACTTCACAGCATATCTAAATTAAAATGTACATCTTATGTAGGTACAGATCTGCACAAAGATAGGAAACTAATGGTTGGTATAGAAGTAGTGAGATAGAGATTTCTCTCCTTCTTATTTTAAGAAACTATTCTGTAACGATGGTGATAAATATTTCTACGGTTTCAAAGAGACCGGGAGATTTATAGATACATTTATATTAAATTGCCTTTTGCAACCACAGTGTGGTATTTTATAAAGATATCTTAGAATTAGTGTCAAAGAGTTTTCCGATGGTCGAAATTTATTGGCCTCAGTAATTGAATGATTCAACAATTACTATCACAACGAAAACAGGTATCACTTTATCATACTTGATTTGCCGACTTTCGTTGTCTGGACCTCTTTTGCTATTTAAACTGCTTTTTGATTTTCTTATTCTTGCACTTGTTTATAGATTGGAATTCGTTTTTGTTTTTTTCTGCGATAATTTATAAACAAAGTTTTAAACTTTCATGTAATTTCCGCCATTCATTTTTTTAATCATTCATAATCTGGTATTATTAATCAAAATCATATTTGCAGTATTATAATTCCTTTTAAAATTGATAATGAAACAAAACATTCTGTAACATATGAATATAGTGTCTAGTGCTTTTGGTGAAAATATTCACTGACATCAAGCCATAGATCCTCTCATTAATTGACTGATGATAAATCCGAAATCTGTCAATCATTCATATATTAAGTATCTAATTTAATTTATTCCTTTCCGTAGCGAGTCTCCAGTGCAGAACCTACCGCAAAATCAACAGCAATGTCCTCCAATTCTTATGCTGTAAACTTGAAATCGACAATGCCAGTAATGGTTACGAACATTTAAATATGAATAATCACAAATACATCCCCGGTATCCAATGAAACAGTTGTGCATTTGATCCCTGGAGTATAAGTAATTCAATTGGACGCTTGAATTCAACTCAAAGGAAGGATTGTAAAGGCTACAACAGTTTCGTTATGTTTATTCTAACATTTCAATTCCGTGATTTCTCACCTTTTCGACGATATGTTTTACATTAGCAAATTATTACTTCATCTAAAGATTTGATCCTTTTAAGAGATCCATGCCTTTGTGGGAGTTTCTGCCATTGAATTTCTTTGATTTGCTTATGGTTCCTTTGAACTCGATTTCTAATAATACGAAGTTTCCGCACCATTTAAAACATGTAGTTACGAATTCAGCGTCCTTTTGCATTTTTTAACAATAACGAATGATCCTTAAGAATGCAAGAAAATAAATATGTTCAAACAGATCCGGAGGAAAGGGGGGAGGAAGGAGTATCTTCCATTATAGCAAGAGGTATTTTAATTGTTTACTACGTATTTACATCCTACATATACCCATATTACGTTATATAAATATAATTGCTTCTGTGAGGATCAACAACGGAAGCAATCTTTTTCGGATTGTACATCAATCTATTTTGTAATATTTGTAACGAACATCATATGTTTTAAGATATTAAATTTGTTAAAATTGATATACATTCATTGGATTTTCTTGGACATAATTTAAATATACAAAATATAACGTGATATGAATATTTCTTTTAATATACAAATGAAAAAAAAAACCCAAATCAAAAAGTGACGTGAAATAGTGATTCGAAATATAAGATTAATAAACGTCTTTAAAATAAAAAAAATATAATAACAAAAAAAAGGTTCCAAATTGTAATTAAATATAAAATGTTATCGTATAAGAAAAGAAGCAATATTTCAAAAGCAAAGTTATCAAAATATCACTGATGGAATAATAGGGCGCGAATATATTTTGAATTTAGAAAAATGTAATTTTTCGTTGATAAAAGAAACTTACATACAAATAATGTATTCGAGAGTGACTTACTTCCTTGTTAGAATTCTTCACTTTCACCGTCATGGGAGATCCAACATAACATGCTATTTGTTGTAATGGGTTTTTTTGCGGTTTTTGTTTTATGTCGGTTTCAATTCAAAATTGTCTTGTTATTACCAGAAAACACACAGACAGTCTCCTCAGGTGATCAAACCATCAACAGAGTCGGTATCAAGTTTTAAGATGGTATCCTTCCTTAATTTTCTGACACAGGAGCTTGGCTGCCCTGAATTCTCATATCAGAAACAAAACACTCTTTTAATTAGACCTGAAATAGTAAAAGAAGACAGACAGAAAATGATATGGTCTTAAGCACGTTTATATTTGGAATAACTGGGGTAAAAGATAATGATTTCCTACTGACATAAAAAAACAACAACAGCTATATACGGTCATATATTGGAAATGTCATGACAGATGTAACTGTTGTCTGCGCCCATGTTGATATTTCAGCATTTTTACTTAGATATTTAAACAAGAATAATGTCACTGCAGATAAAAATATACGTCAAATTTGTTCCGTTTATTTAAATTAAAAATTGAAATAGCATGTTACATAACTATATCTCCTTCAGCTAAAAAAAATAGATTAAATAGTACATGAGGTTTGTCAATAATGTTCACTTCATTTACGCGAACAATGTATCTTCTAACCAAATCACGTTTGTTTTCGAAAGAGATTGATCCATACTGATTTTAAGTTTTTTAATGTAAGCATGATTTTCTCTGATAAGTCTAACTTATAAATTCAATTGTAATGCTAGAATAAAACGTATCATCCTTGATAGACAGGTAACGAACTAAAGCTGACATCAAAAAAGGAAACAGACAGACACAAATGGAACTGTTATAATCCGACTAGTTTTTCCACTGCCGACAATACAGGCTCGGAAGTGTTAAACAAATATTGGAAACCACGCATTATTAAGCATGCACTATTCATTGAAGAAATGAAAACTCAAACTCCACACAAAAGACAACATATTAGAATGACAATTCTGTTTTGTCAAATTCCAAAGGAAAGTAGAATTGATAAAAACAACCACATAGACTATTCGTTTTGTTTTAGCTTTCCCAACCTTCAGACCGCCATTCCTAAGTCGTTTCCTTCCCCTTGTCCTTTGTCCTTGTCTGAACTTGAGTCTACGTATATTCCCAGAATTTTTTGTAACTATGTTGGGCGAAAGCTAAGATATTTGCTTAGTATAGATCAAACCGGTGCTATTTTTATACATTTATCAATCAAAAGATCTGTCACCTTCAAATACGTCATAGGTAATGATAATTGGCATTTCAATTTCAATAGAAAACGTATATAATTACGTTATTAATTGGGTATATACCGAAATCAACCAATGAACTTCATAACTCTTCAACTCTATCCGCTATCAGAAAACACTGATTTTGGCATTATGTGCTCTAAGAAAACAATGATGTTGACCTCTGTGCTATCAGAAATCACTTATTTTGATATCTGTATTGTAAGACAATATTGATTTTTTACTAAAGAGCAGAAGTTATCTAATACTGTTTTGGCTGCAAAATTTAAGACCATCTGTGACGGTTGCCAATATGGCATATTTATTATTCTTATCATATGACATCATTATGTAATTTTGTATAAGTCTTCGACGTCCTCTATAAACATTGAAAATTAACAATTCATTATATAGAATGTATGTATATATCCCAAATTCACCTCATTATGTCGAAAACATTTAATGTACCTAAATAATCACTCAAAGTACATCATGATAAGTATATCATCTCTCATACCATATCAAATCAAGTATATTGTAGTAGATTGCAGGTGGGACAGAAGACGCTTACTCTTCCGAAACACATAGCCTATTATTACTTTGCTTATTCAATGGTTTCCATTTAAATCTATACTTTGTTCTCTTGTTGTTTATTCTGGGTCTTTTCTGACAAAAAATATGAACTGCTGTTACAGTCTCCGTAAGCCAGCACAAAAAAATCCTTGGTGATTATATTATATGCAACCACAATGTGTCTGTTTTTCTGTAAATCGAATTTATTGTTCATGTCTCATTCAATCGTTTACTGCAGTTCACAAAATTGTATTAACCATACAATAACATATCAATATTAATTGTTCCGGATATAAACATTAAAAAAATTCTTGAAGTTTCCATATAAATTAAAGTGACTGTATCTCACATGGAGCGCATTAGAATTTTCTTCATAAAATCTTATCAACGTGATCGGAATAGAGCTAGAGGCAGCTCATTGGTATTTTAGGAAGATACAATTCCATTTAAAATTCATGTAAACACTGACTGTGTGAACCTACCATACATTTCGGAGTGTTTTTAGTATGCTAATGCTTGGTTTTGTTAGACGCTTGTCGAAGATTTAAATGCTTCGTCACCGGAAATTATTGTCTGTTGTTTACCACGAAACCACTCGAGTGCTGCAGCACAGATTTTGTAAAAAATTATGTAAGGTAAATATCGTAAAACATTTTCAATAGTGGATTAGTGAAGCAAGTAGTCATTACTTTATTGTTTCGCAGATAAACATGAAGGAACTGGTGTAACGCGGATTTCTTTTCGTTAAATAACCATTCGAGAAACCATTTTCCACCAATATCTCCCAGATTCATGATTTGTTTTGTCCAATTAGGGTCATGTATCGCTAATAACTTGGAAATAACCCCAAAAAAATACAAATAATATATTTCTTATGGATACCCCCCTCCCGAGTTTATCTAATAATATTAAATATTACTTCCCTTAACTTTGTACAAAAATAATTCCTGGTTCGACTTAAAATTGTAATCATTATCGTGAACTTAAGAGAGGACCAATATAGATGATGATTAATGTTCAATCCTTTCTCTTCTTAAAATAAAATTTATTGAAATTGACGAGGATAGTACGCGATTATGAAACAATTTCTAAATAAAATCAGAAATGCATTTACGAACTGGCTTCCCGACAGGTGTATCGGGTATGTGAAAACTCCAGGGAAGGCGGATGGGGGTCAACACCTTTACTCAGTCGTGCCTATTATCGGAGTGTCCCCGGGTGTTGTGTTACTATGTGATGACAGCGTCTCTGCTTACTCACAAAGTATGGCTAGAACCACCACCCCGGTCATGTTGGGGGCATATTTAACATGCACGGAGTCAATACAATACCGACTCGACCTTAATTAGGGAGATATGTTCGTCTGACCCTTTAGGAAACACATTAGTCCTGCTTCTGTACAATAACTCGGCCGAAAGAGTGGACATACAGACAGATTGTATATTTATTTACGGAATTAAAACAACCATTCAATATTTAAACATATAAATTTGTATTTTTTTTCATCGAATTATACAATAATACAAAGACATAATGTATTAGGTATACAGCATACCTTCTAATTGATATATAATGTTAATCAGTGGGTATACTGTTAAGATACTAGTATACCATTACAAATCTGGGTTTCCATTTCCTGCATATACAGGAGCAAAAATCATTGTAAGAGTCATTTTGATCGTTATTTTTTTCAAATTAGAAATTATCTAATTGATAGTTGTTATTTTCGAAAAAAACAATAACTCGATATTAATCTCCATATGCCTCCTTAAAAATTTCTTTATAAATTGTCTTGTATTTTTAAGTCATTGGATATTTTAAATTTCTTGTATTCATTGTTTGATGAAGCCCATATCTCAATTAATTATTGCTATCACCATACTCACCATATCGTTATACCATGACAAAGCTATCACTTTAGCGGCCCCTATACGATCAGTAATATTAATAATATCAAATAAACAGATTAAAGACGGACGAGGGAACAACATACAATACAGACTATCTTCATGCCATTAAGAAAGGAAAACCGCCTCTGCAGACCTTCTGAAAGCAAAAATATTGAGATTCAGTTTTGGCTGCAATAACATTTCATCAAGCGTGCTCTATCGTAGCATGGTGTACTATTGGTTTCTGTGAGAAAGTGTTTGTCTTCAAACCCATCAAATTAATGGCGACTGCTTTTTGCAAAATGAGACCGAATTTCTCATGCAGTTAAAACAATTCGAAGAGCATTTGTACTAAAAGGACCAACATCCTCTTTGTGAATAGGATTCTACTAGAAATTCACAAACAGAATTTGGCTAATGAAAAAGGGAGGTTTGAAGATGGGTACACCTATACTAATGTTATAGTAACATAATACGAGAAGGCAGCGCGATAAAACTAATTATATTAAGGGTTCTAAATGTCTGAAGACTTCTGTATGAAGTGAAAACAAGAAAACTCCATTCGATAAATTGAAAAACGTCAGAACTTCCTGTTAATTTATTCAGAACCTCCCCATAAGTTGATGGCTTAGAATATTACGCCGACATATTGTTGTAAAACCTTCATTATCAATTGCAGAATTAGCCGATCGATTGAGTTGTTTACGAAATAGCATTTGTCTTAATGAGCCGCATCTGTTGCGAACGGAATATTGGCTCGTAACCTTATAAAATTATACGAGTTTGTTTTCAAACCTTCGTTTTAGTCACGCCCATTCAACAGTAAAATAGAAACTAAGAAATTCCCTTTCATTTATGAACAAAGAAACAATGTCATTAAAACACATGAATATGTATTAAGTTGAAAGCAAATTAATGCGTAGCGCGTTACTGAAATTTGTATGATTATATAGAAATTACCTGATATATAATCCATGCCATAGTAAAAACAAAACGAATTTCCCGCCAATGACGATTATATACGAGATACCCCCCCCCCCCCCCCCCATTAAATACCAACAAGCGCCGGACTACTAAGCAAACGAATATTCATCTGAACTAAACAAAACTTAATATTAACCCTAATGTCTTTACCCAGCTATGTATCACACTTCTGATATATTCACATATATTTTCTTTCTACGTGATACCTTGCAATACATATTTAGATATAAAGTTGAGAATTAATACTTCAGTTACTTTTGTTTGATTAGTTTTAGTTTTTTCCTGGTTAAACCCTTTCTGTCTTAGTACTTTTTGTTGGTAGCCTGTTATTTAATTCATTTTTCATTTTTATTGTTTAATTAAGTCTCCATTCCCCTGTTTAGTTCAGTCTTCATTTTCTTGTTTAATTCAGGTCTTCATTCCCTTGTTTAGTTAAGTCTTCATTCCCTTGTTTAGTTAAGTCCCCATCCCCTTGTTTAGTTTAGTCTTCATTCCATTGTTTAATTTAGGTCTTTATTCCCTTGTTTAGTTAAGTCTTCATTCCCTTGTTTAGTTAAGTCTTCATTCCCTTCTTCATTCCCTTGTTTAGTTAAGTTTCCATTCCCTTGTTTAGTTAAGTCTTCAGTCCCTTGTTTAATTAAGTCTTCATTCCCTTGTTTGATTTAGGTCTTCATTCCCTTGTTTAGTTGAGTTTCCATTCCCTTGTTTAGTTAAGTCTTCATTCCCTTGTTTAGTTAAGTTTCCATTCCCTTGTTTAGTTAAGTCTTCATTCCCCTGTTTAGTTAAGTTTCCATTTCCTTGTTTAGTTAAGTCTCCATTCCCTTGTTTAGTTAAGTCTTCATTCCCTTGTTTAGTTAAGTTTCCATTCCCTTCTTCAGTCCCTTGTTTAGTTAAGCCTTCATTCCCTTGTTTAGTTAAGTCTTCATTTCCTTGTTTGATTTAGGTCTTCATTCCCTTGTTTGATTTAGGTCTTCATTCCCTTGTTTAGTTAAGTCTTCATTCCCTTGTTTAGTTAAGTTTCCATTCCCTTGTTTAGTTAAGTCTACAGTCCCTTGTTTAGTTAAGTCTTCATTTCCTTGTTTAGTTAAGTCTTCATTTCCTTGTTTGATTTAGGTCTTCATTCCCTTGTTTAGTTAAGTCTACAGTCCCTTGTTTAGTTAAGTTTCCATTCCCTTGTTTAGTTAAGTCTTCATTCCCTTGTTTAGTTAAGTTTCCATTCCCTTGTTTAGTTAAGCTTTCATTTCCTTGTTTAGTTAAGTCCTCATTCCTTTGTTTAGTTCTTATTCAGTTGTATTTCATTTCCTTTGGTATGTCTTTCCCTTGTTAAGGTTCGTGTTCCTTCAACCAGATATGTCCGAACTGATGGAATTCTCAATCAACATCTCGCTTATGTGTTCATTACTATACAAACACCTTACATTCAATTATCTATTCAACAATCATGTCCATTTTGTTTAGTCTTCTTTCCCTTCGATGTATTCTTTCCCTTGATTTAAATGTGTGCTAGTGATCAGTGTGTTTTGCTTTCACATTGTTCTTCCCCTTACCTTCTACCATTATCACAGTAAATTCATCTGTTATCTAAGGGATGTGCGTATTGCTTTAGAAAGAACGCTTCCGTGTACCATACTCACAGTAACTTTGTTTCGCCATTTCCCAATTGCATTTGTAATTCATATAAATTTCAATGTATGTCACATACTTAAATTTGAATGTTTGTAAAACAGAATTTTAGAGGAGAAAAAAAGGAAAAAAAAAGACGTTAACATTTCATTATTTCTATTCACAAACCTCGTTATCCATATCGATACTTTCCGGAAATATTGCGTTACAGATACTTAACATACAACTTACGTAAGTTTGTGTCTTTTATTAAATTGTGCTTTATTCTCTCTTTCAGGACGCTCATCCTTTTGGAGGCACGCCTTTGGCTATGCTAGCAGCGCAGTGTAACAAAATCAACGACAAAAGTCCCCCGCCTCTGGCGGATGCTGCGGTTGGTAAAGGCTTTCATCCCTGGAAACGGTCCCCTCCCATCATGAGCGCTCCTTGTCCTATTACACTGAACTCTCAGAGAATGTCTGCTTTGACAAGTTCTCCAAACTGTTCATCTTCTGGATACACATATGCTAGAGGTACGACCAGTTCTAGTTGTACGGGTACAGGTTACGGAAGTGACGTTTTATACCCTGTGCCAAGTACACATGCACAAACGGAAAATACTCAGTCATCGTTATTACACAAAATGCATTGTGAGAGCGGATTGAACGGTTCTACACTGAGTTCAATGTACTCAAGGGTACCCGGTGTGACCACCCACCCTTACGAAAATTGGCCATTCAATGTAGCAGGAACTAATACCCATGGTATCAAAACGGAAATGACTTCATCAGTCAATCACGCGTCGTCATGGTGGGATATGCATTCGAATCCGTCCAACTGGCTGACAGATATGACAGGAACCGCGTCTGGACTTCATTCACAGATATCAGCTAACTATTCCGGCACAGAGTATCCATTGAACCATCCTCTTAGTTCGGGATCTGGCCCTTTCCTATCGTCAGGGCAACATCTTCTACAAGACTCTTACAAATCCATGTTACCAACACAAAGTGACATTGGTGCGTCATCGGTTCCCAACTTCCTGTCGCGTCCCGCAATATCCGGTGTTCCTGGATCGCGTTCATCAAGACGTTACAGTGGTCGGCCCTCTTGTGATTGCCCTAACTGTCAAGAGGCTGAAAGACTCGGACCAGCTGGTGCTCATCTTAGGAAGAAAAACGTTCATAGTTGTCATATTCCCGGATGTGGAAAGGTTTATGGGAAATCTTCACATTTAAAGGCTCATTTAAGATGGCACACAGGCGAACGTCCTTTTGTGTGTAACTGGCTTTTCTGTGGGAAACGTTTCACACGCTCGGACGAGTTACAGCGTCACTTGCGCACGCACACCGGAGAAAAAAGATTCGCATGTCCTGTATGTAATAAAAGATTCATGCGCAGTGACCATTTAGCAAAACATGCGAAAACGCATGCTGATGGAAAGTCGGGAAGTGGGTCCGACTCCGAGAACAGCAAAGATGCATCCAGCCTGAAGGCAGCTAAGCAAGCTATCGTAGCCGGATCTAACAACACAGGAATGAACAGTATGCAAATAAAGAACGTGGCAATGAAATAACAAAAATAGATATTTAAATTACATTTAGTCTTTTCCTCTGATGTCAAAGGTGATTGTTGGATATTCTGTATTGGATAAATGTGCTTTGAGTATTCATTTTAATTTGTGAATAAATTTATAAACTGTATCTCGTTTCCATATTGTAATACGTTCTACATTGAATGCCTGATAGTGAAGTTGATACAGTTGGCACAGCAACACATTTGATTAGATGAGAAGAATAAGAATGGGTTAAATATCTTCTATGAAGAAGACTTTGAAGAGACCAAAATAGATCTTCTCATTGCAAAATTTGGAGAAACGATATAGTCAAGATCGCTTGCTTTAATCTTTTCTTTCATTCATCAGTACTCTTTCTTTTTGTGTTTTGTTTTCTTACTCTGAGGTGTCTCCTTGATACTTCATATGGCCCTGGCTGTGACGTGAGCGTTAAACCCCTAAAACAACAACCAAATATTGATATATCATAATTATTCAACTAAAACACTTTAGAGTATTACAAATAATGAGAAACAAATATGAAAGAACGACATTAATCTATTAATCTTATCATTTAACAATATGATAATATTTTTAACGAATTTCCATTATTCCTTGAGCACTGTCATTAATCAACTTTGACGTCACCGTTTATGACCCTATGTCCTGTATTAGCTAGGCATGGGTGAATTTCCATTTTGAATTTACTTTTCTTGGGCCTTTCAATGAGCATCAGAATTTTGAAAATTAATTTTGTCGCCAAAACATTGCAAACTAACACCCGATTTAACCAATTCAGTTTGTCATTTACGAGTGCTAAATAAGAAAACAGTAAGTAGCATAATCTTAAGACGCCCTTCTGCATCTACGAGATATAAACCTTATTGTCTTTTCTGACAAATAAATTTTGCTTTCGATATCATTAAGTTTTTTTTCAGTTTGAAGGAAGTCAACAACCACCGGAAAATATTTAAATATGAGACGGATATTTTAAACGAGTATACTACATACTCCACCGGGTCTGTACTCGTTTAATTATACAAGGATGTGAGGGAATTAAAAGCTTTGATTTATA